>NW_026571404.1:16398000-16748000 GCF_026225935.1 Boleophthalmus pectinirostris
ATTACTTCCTTCATAATCCCAAGAATTCAACTAAAAAACATTTCTCTTCATGTTGTCTGCACTGAAATGAATCATAGGATATGTAGTTTCTGATGTTTATAAGATCTTGCTACTATAAAACCAGGCATTTAAGCAAAGGAACTTGTAATTCAATATATTGTGACAGCCCACGATATTATTATGAGACTTTTCACGATACGATATCATGATATTTCGATCACTGATACATCCCTTTACGTCCCTTTTCTTTTTTTCTCAGTTACTGTACTTGATTGGTGAACCTGATCCTATATTAAACATTATCTATACTGACAAAACAGCTACAGTGTCTACATCCATTAAAGTCTGTTTATCTGAAAAAAAAAACATTTGTATTATTTGTATTTTAATGCACTCTCAGGCCCCACAGGTATCAAAACTTGTTATCAAAGATAAAATTCTTGTGTTTGTGCCTGATTATGAAAACATGTGTAGGCTAGACTGTTGTTGTGACTGTTGCAGACACAGGAAGGAAGTGGTGGCAACTACTGAAGGCTATATAAACCCCTAAATATACATGTAGTCATCACTGTTGGGCAAGTTACTTCAAAACTGTAATGTGTTATTTATTACTTGTTACTGTCATTTCAAAGTAATTCGTTATATTACAATATCACTGCATTTAAAATGTAAGGCATTACATTACTATTGCATTACTTTTAAGTTACTCTCACCAAAATAACTGCTGAACTTCTGCGCCTAATTCGGACTGAACCAGGACTAAACCAGGTCTAAACCAGGACTAAACCAAAACTGAATCAGAGCTGAACCCGGACTGAATCAGGTCTAAACCAGGTCTAAACCAAAACTAAACCAGGTCTAAACCAAAACTAAACCAGGTCTAAACCAGGTCTAAACCAGGTCTAAACCAGGGCTGAACCAGGACTGAACCAGGTCTGAACCAGGACTGAACCAGGTCTAAACCAGGCCTGAACCAGAACTGAACCAGAACTGAACCAGTACTAAACCAGGACTAAACCAGAACTAAACCAGGACTAAACCAGGACTGAACCAGAGCTGAACCAGGACTGGGCCAGGTCTAAACCAGGACTAAACCAGGACTAAACCAGGACCAAACCAGGTCTAAACCAGGACTAAACTAGGACTGAACCAAAGCTGAACCAGGACTGGACCAGGACTAAACCAGAACTAAACCAGGACCAAACCAGGACTAATCTTGGACTAGAACTTGGAAGCGCCTCGCAGACAGGGTGTCTGCAAAGCGCGATCGGGCGTCACCTGTGTTTAGCCTCGTGAAGTGTGGAGGGTCTACGTGAGCACGTCTCCGGCGTTTCACCGCTGCTGATATCGCAGTGATATTAGCAAATTTGAATGAAGAAAAACGAAAAACCCACCACTTCAATTCAGGTTAAAAATGCACTGTAACACACGTTACTGACATTTGTACCCAGTAAAATATTACAATTTTTTTCCCCTGTAATGCCTTACATTACTGTGTTACAGCAAAAAGCAATGCATTACAGTAATTCTTCACTTTTATTATGCATTACTCCCAACACTGGTAGTCCTATACAAAGGTGTGTAATGTGTAGTTAAAAATCTACTTTTTAAACAGACTTTTCTCAGTGTAAAGGTTTTTACGTAGTTATATAATATGGGAATGACCTACATATAAATGTGTGTAAACTGGTGACCAAATGATTCTCTATGGTTGATCTGTGACATTACTCCCAACAAATACCTTTTTGTATTCTAAATCCACTGTGTTTTTTTGTGGCCCCATATATTTTGCTGTTTATATTTCTGACGTTTTCTGGTTATTATTTCTTTATTACTATTTCAGTTAGTAAAACTCAAAATGTTATGGCCAATATCAATTTGTAGATGAATACATCACAATTAGTTTTGCATTTTAAATCTAGATTTTATAGAAACAGTGTGAATCCTAATGATTCTTCACAATTTTTTATAGTTTATAAGTGCTTTTCACACCTCTCAGAGACCAGTGAGGAGATTTGCAGTGAATGTAATGCAACCATCTAGCATGCTAACGGGACTTCCTGATTGTCAGCCAGAAAATTGCTTTCTCACTAGATGTGGGCAGCACACATTGGACATATTTTGACCTCAAAAGCTGCTTTTACAATAAATCTGTATTGAAACAAGGCAAATGTTGCTGAAATAAACAGAAAAAAAGCAGTAACTGGACCTTTAACTTTAACTTTTAACCCGCCTGGGATTTTCGAAATTGTGATATGAGAAACTGCTGTTGTTGTGATCTTTGGATTTGTATCTTATGAACTCTTATGAATGCTTATACTCAATAGTCTGTGTCTGGACCTGTAGCCAGACTTGACCCTTCCTCCTCTTTTCTCTCCCTGCTCTTTTAATACTATTGCTTTTTCAGCCCGTGTTATTGTGGTTGACCCAGACATTTTACGCTGTCACCTCTTTCAGGGATCAGACCCAAATGAACGAGGGGGTGGTGATGTCAGATTAGCTGCAGCTCAGACCTGTGTGGGCTGAGATGTGACAGGCGCGGGATTATGACCTCACACGTCTGTTGGGGAGGTATTAGCGCACTCTCCTGGGTCAGTAATGCAGTTAAAGGTGTCAGATGGGGGGTTGTTACGAAAGTGCAGAATCTGTGGTCAGACGTGTACAATCTGAGATGCAGGTTAAATAATCTAATCTACTATTACTTTTATTTCTACACACACTCCTGCACATACCCTTGTAATGCTTTGGCTGTATCTCATAAATTACCATGTACTTTCACTCATCAAATATGGTCTATTTGGTTTCTGTGACAATTTATTAAAACTACATGAGTTATTTTACACTATAAATTTTATTTTGGTGTGCTTCTATATGGTTAATCACTTACCAAACCACACTTCTTGAAATGTTTCTATGATAACCTTTGTAATTTGAACCACAAGCTTTACCACCACGTTTAACTGTGGTTAAGTTGTACTTTACCTTACATTTTCTGGTGAATTATCTGTGACCCTTTATCAGAGAAGTTACATAGTGCACATTTAAATAATGTCTTTTTCACCTTTGAGACTAAACGATCGATTGCTCTCCAGAGAAGTCAAAAGTACCGTATTTTCCGGGCTATTAGGCGTGCTCTTAAGTCTCCAACTCCATCAAAAAACTACTGCGCGCCCCGCAATCCAGAGCGCTCTATACGCGAATCCACTCGGATGTCCCAGCACGACTCCAGTAAACTACAAAGCCACACCACCCACAGCGCACGCAAACATGCATGGAGCAGACAGCGACCGCCCAGTGACAAACACCTGCAGCCACCACTCATCACTCCACGCGGATGAGGAACGGAACGAAGGAACAAACCGAAAAAGCAAGTGCAATGTGCCACTTCTAGACACAACTGAACAACTGAGTCACTGCGAACACGCCAAGAATCCAACGGTCCCACACAGCATCCTCCCTACGTGCCACAATTGAACAAAGCAGAGAGTCACCGTGAACAAAGTCCGACTGAGCCATCCAACTGTTGTGTTTTGTTTTAAGTCAGTGCGGTTTATTTGGGGAAAAAAGTTTGAAAATAGACCATTTAATGACAGTGCGTATTATAATCCAGAGCTCCTAATAGCCCAGAAAATACGGTCTCTTGATTGTATAAAAGGGTCCACTCTTTGCTAATCTAGGTTATAATGTAGTTTCTTCATCAAAAACATACCCAGAGTTGTGTTTTGTTTCATTCACATGTCTGTCATGTGATAATACAGGAAGTGCTCTACTATGCTCCACTTTTTAACCTCCATTCACTATAGAATAATTTTGATAATTTGGAAGTTCCAGTCTCTACTGAACTTAAGGTAAAGGACAATTGTTTCCGGACATCACAAGATGGAAACTATTGATAATTGGTTACTCAAACATAAGCATGAAACAAAACACAATTTCATGGTTTTGTCATGGTAAAAACATTCTAACAATGCTTAAAGGTGCACTGTGTAACTTTTTGGTTGGCTCCTTCTTTTTTTGGAGATGTCATTATACATGTATTTAATTACAGATGGTTTTATAGCTCAAAAATGCCTACAAAAACAGACATTCTGACTGTGAGCGGGGTTTCCTCTCCACAGCTCTGACTTGTAACTTGATCTGTTTTGGCCTCCATGAAGATAGAAAGGTCTTCACGGATAAAAGCATTAGATGGACCCTCCACCAGAAAAATTACACAATGCACTGGAGTAAATTTGGCATAATATACAACCTTTAAAGTTTGTTAGTAATTATGTATTAGTTTCATTGTAAGGATAAGTAATATATACACAGGATTAGCACTGTTTCTTTCCTGTAAATCACTTCACAAACTGTAATGAAGTTAGTTACATCACTAATTAAATCAGTGTAGCATCATGTGTGACAATTACCAAGATTTACTGGAAATTCCTAACATTGTTTCCTCTCGGGATGGTGCACTGTCATGCGATGTGTTGTTTTTGGGAGAGATTTTTAATTAAATCTTTTTTTTTTTCTTGTATTTTTCTCTCTTAGGTCACACTTCAGAGTCTGGAGAACTTCCTTTGCCTTTTCCACTATGTCCAGCATCTCCCCAACCAGACCAAAGATGCACTGAAATTCTGGTACGCTGATATTTTGATTTGAATTCCATCAACATTTTAGTGTCAAGAAACCCCCTGAAAGCCTTATAAGCTTTCATGTAATCAGACAAGAATAATAAAAGCTCACTGATATTCAGTTTTTGAAGTTTAAATTACAAATATTAAAAATTGTGGCTCAGCTTTGAAAATAATTTTACAGTATGCTTTTGTCTGCTATGTAGCTATCTATGTTACACAACACATTATCATTATTTTAGCCTTTTTAAATTGCAATATTGATTGCTGATTAGAGAAAATAAGTCTAGAGCAGTGGTCAATTGGCCATGTATAGGGGGTAGGGGAAAACTGTAGTTTTTGAAGCAAGGACACCTCAAATAACTATTACTTAAAACTGCAACTTCAAGTGCATAAATGAGAAGCGGAAACAGTTATAACATGGTTAAAAGCTGATCTTGTATAATATGTCTCCTTTTAAAAGTGAGCTGCTTTAAGCCATTGTTGACCTTTTATGTGACCAAAATTGGGTTCAATTTATTCAAGTAAAAAAAAAAAAGAAACACATTAGCAACCTCTGACCAAAACTACTTAAACTACTTTAAGCACTACTTTCTTGTCAGTGTAACTTCTATCTTTTCTGGAGTAAAAGGTTTCTCATATTATGCAATCTGGCTGCATTAGAGTTGGAGGGCCTGGCTGCATAGATTTCCATACTGATGAGGGAAAGTTTAGGGACATTAGCACCTCTCCAGCTTCTTGTTTGTATTCAAAGCTGTTTAAGTAATGCACGCACACTGCACCTGGAGTTAGCCACATTAGCATTCATGAAATCTGCCTGTCTTCGGCTGAGTGCTGATGACTTTGGACAGCTTCAGTTAAAATGGTTGAAAGAAAAAAATGCTTGTGTCCAAACAGAAAAAAAAAATCATTTAATTTTCTTGGCAATAAAACAGCATAATTGGCCACTCCAGTCATTTTTGCTGGAATTTTGGTTTTGTCAGAAAAATATCAAAAGCAATGGTTGGATTAGATGCTGAGGGGCAGTGTGAGACAGGGAGGCAAGCCTTACCTGAGCTATACTGTTTTTTTCTGTCCCAAGGCAAGACAATTCACACATTGCATGTTTGGTAACATGCAATGACAACTTCCAACGGGCTCTGTTCGCGGTAGTAAGGCCATGCATTTAAAGTTCTATGAATAAGTTTGACAAAAGTCTTGTTTAAATGTATTGCTGAGGGGTGAGGGACTCCAGTTTGTAGATGAATTTAAGTATCTTGGTGTTACCTTGGACTCCACTTTAACTTTTAAAAAACATGTAAAAAACATATCAAAAATTGTTAATTTTAATATTCACAATTTTAGGCAAATTAGAGCATCATTGCCAGAAAATGCAGCTAAAATATTTCTCCACAGCATGATTCTCTCTCATATTGAATACAGCATTACTAACTGGTCACTAACAAGCATGACAACCTTAAAAATAATAGAATCACTTTTTTAAAAAGTGTTAAAGATATTTGATAGGAAATCTTTATCGTTTCATCATTGTCTCATACTACAGAAGTATAATATCTTAAGTTTGGGAAATTTTCAAAAATGTAAACTCGCCTGCTCAGTCTACAAAATCTTAAATGGACTTGCTCCACCAGCTCTGGGTGAGTTCATTAAGCCCAGGTCCAGCACTAGTGGTCGGGTAACAAGAGCCTCTATCAGAGGCGACTGTGCAATACCCTATAGACGCACAACTTTCAGTCAACAGGTGTTATCAGTCAAGGGCACAGAAATCTGGAACAACATCCCAGCTGCTATAAGAGACTCCACCACATTCAGTTCATTTAAAACTAATCTGAAGCGATGTCTTAAGAGAAACCAGATTTGTGATCACTAATGTTATGCTCCTATGTAAATGTCAGTGTTGTATGTCATGCTTGTGTGTTTGTCTATTGTGACGCGTTTTATGTTCTTATGTTTTATGTCTCTATCTCTCTGACCTGCCAGGGACTACAGATGAAAAGTAGCCTTAGGGCTAATTCTGGCGTATTTACAAGTATATGTTCATGAATATGCACTGTCCCTTTTAAATAAATAAATAAAAATCTAGGAAAAATTTGAAAATGTAATGTCCCAGTTTTCTTCATCTACATGTCACTGTAGCGTTCCGTTATGTTTGGCTAATCAACAATTACAACCTTACCTCAGTTTTCATCATTTCCACACTGACACAAAACTCCGAGTGCACTGGGTACATGCGATTAGAAGAGATGAGGGGCCAAATTCAAGATTATTCCAAACAGCACATACGTATGCACTCTTCATTTACCGCTGACGACATTTACGTCAGTGGGTTTTATCACAGTCCTAGTGTCGATAACTACACCAGGAGTTGTCATTGCATGTTGCCTGGTTTGTGACATAAGCGTGAATAGAGCCTATTCACCTAAATTGCCAACTCAAGTTATATAGCATCTAATGAAGGACATCTGGTGTAGAACCTGCAGCTGATTCACTCGTGCAACCTTTTGCTGGATGAGAACCCAAGGAAGCTATGGCCAGGGATGGCTAATTGTATCTAATCAGAGAAGATGTTGGATGAAAACTGTGTGGGCACAACTGCTTATGCTGTTGGTTCATTGTTAGACTGAGAAAGGACTAAGTGTGTGTGACATGCAGTTAATTATTAAATATATGTGGTTCAAAATCAGGTACGAGCCCTTTAATTTGTTGGAGATTTAAAATAATAAACAAAATTCTTCTAATAAACAAAAAATGTAGGTGATGCCAAAAATTGTGGTCATTTTTAATATAAATATATAAATTAAATTGTGCTGTTGTCAGTAGGGCTGTGCAAAAATATTGAAATATCGATATATCGTATCACTTTGATATGTATTGCCAAGAGTATTTTTTGGTATATTTTACTAAGTGATTTTGTTACAGAGCTACAGTTTTGTTGTTTGTTTAGTGGAAGGAAACTTGTTTATGCAACACATTTGACATTTTCATTGTTTTTGATGATTAAAATGTTTGTGTTTCATATGAACTTTGCAAAAGAAGTGGTTTAACAAAGACTTTTAGTATCACAGCCATCATTTAGCCTTTATTTTTTCTTGAACCCTATTGAATCGATTTGAAATATATCGTATCGAACCAAAAGTGCACTGTATCGAAGTATGCATCGTATCGTGTCCTATACATCGCGTTGTCTGTCTATCATATCGGCAAATTCTGAATGATATCCAGCCCTAGTTGTCCGTAGAAATGCAGTCTGATCGTATCTCAAAATGTCTTAAATAAGTTGTATTCAGTGGACTATTACATTACATTACCTACAGTGTGAGGCATCAAGATGATTACATAATAACTTTCCCATATCCTACTATTTTTTCCATCTTTTTATTTTTGTAATTATAGTCTCTATGAAGTTCGTGTTTATCTACTTTAGTGTTTCAAACTCACTTCAAAACATGCAATAATAATTTGATAATCAAATTCAGTTTCAGGCAAAATAAAATGAAATTATTATGTAACATTAGGGAAGTTCTGTTGTTTAAAAATGGCCAATTTAGTTTAACAAAATATTTTCCCCATTCAATACATATTTGTTTGATTGGGTTTGTCAGATATCTTCCACACATTTTGAATGCAAGCAGTCTCAAAGTCCCCGGTAATGAGAGAATCCAATTATAATTACTGAAAATGATTGGTTAAAATAATTACTGTTATTTTGATATTGCTTATGATTCAATTTAGAGCTCCAAATGTAATTAGTGTATCCAGAGGCACAGACAAACAGATCTGAACACTAATATTTGTTCCATTACAAATGTTCCAGTAAACAAAGTGATCTGCCTTTTGTATTGCTCTTACACCTGAAATTTAGATTAGATTTTCTTTTTTTAAATGTATTTTCCAATTCCAAAAAAGAAAACGCAGGGGGCACAATTGTGATCAAATAATTTCCATTTAATTTTGTAAATCTTATTGAATAGATTAATAATTAATAGAACAAAAGATTTTCTCAGATGATAAATTTCATTGAATATACATATGTTTTACTAGCTTATTACTACTAACCTTTAAATATATAGCATCTGACATTTAGTGTAGGTCCTGTACAGGTCAGGGAGGGCTTGGCCTTGTTTCCGAGGTCTGTCCCCTCGCCATGTGACATCATGTGCTTTCATGTGATACGCTGATCTGCTGCAAATCTGAAAGGCTTCCATTTGAAATTCCAATTTAATGGAATTTGTGCTGCAGAACAGAAAATTCAGTCAGCCATCGTGCAAGGAGGTATGCGGACAGAGCCGACTGAGCTCAAGTTTAACCCGGAATATACACAACATGACGGGAGCAAAACTTTCAGGATTACAGACATTTGGTGAGATAAAAGATTGTTTGTAAAGCCACAGCTAGCAGAAGCTGACTATTGTGTTGAAGATTGCAATTTAGCAGGGAGAGATGTGTGGACAGTTGTTTGTTTGGTGATTTGCTGAGCTAACTCTGGGGGATTTCCTAAGTTATCAATAAAGTTAAGAGGTTTTTGTTGACTAAAAATTCAGGCAAAATCAAAATATGGTACAACCAAATTCATTCATTTTGCTCCAAATAAGATAAGACTAGGGAGTGCTCACCATTGCCATGTGGACTGAAGACACTAATATTATTCTTGCTGATATTAAAGGGTTTTGTAGATCAAATTAATTAACATTTAGTCCTTAATTATAATATAAATTGTAGTTGCAAGAGGTAACTAAAGCCTTGGCAGTCTATAAAGTGTGTCGTGAATGTTGAGTTTACTCATATGACCGATAGGAGTGTGAACGTGCTTGGAGGAGAAAGCATTGTTGACTTTATGCTAACTAGAAACTACAAACTGGATAGTAGACTTTTTGTCACTAGAGGGATATTTGTTTAGCTGCCGCTTCACTTATGTAAGAACACTTATTTTCACTACTTAAATTACTTAAACTACCTTACTCTGTGCCTGTTCTATAGTAAGATGTTAATTTTGTTCCACCCGTGCTTACATTTGCCTGCTGTGTTTTTGCTCAAAGATTTGGTTTGGCCTATTTGTTCTAGGGATACATACAACTTTATAATTTACTTTAGAATATAATGATGACTGGTTTGCCTGTGGACCTGAAAATTATTCTTTAGTTGTTGCAAACCAAATGTAATTTTTCAATTTGTCAATATCACACATTTTCAGTAAACATGGAGCAGAGGATTGACTGTAAACCCCCGATTAAAAAGGTCCATCATTTACAATTTCAAATGATTAGATCTTGATGTGTTTAAAACTGGGATATTGTACAACCTTGTATTGTGATGGTAATATCATGATAATACAGCAGTGACTTTGATAGTGTTTGTTATATCCCTTGTCTTGTTTTACCTGTTTCAGCTCAGACATGAGTGGGGCCAGTAACACGCTGGCCAGGGAGTTTCTGACAGATGTACATCAGCTGTGCAGCGCGGTGGCCCAGAGGGCAGAGGCCCGGGACGAGGATGAAGAGGAGAGTCACATGGTTGCTTTGGGGGAGTACCTGGTTCGGGGGCGGGGCTTTTTGCTGCTCAGCACTCTGGACTCCATCATTGACCAGGTCAGTCACAAATCATTTACTGTAATGAGATATCATTGCAATATTTTACATTTTATTACTAAAACCAGTTGCCCACAATTGTCTTTATAATAGATGAGTTGATGAGAAATAAAATCACTTTATTATTTAGCCAATCACAGCACAGGGCAGGATTATGGGTTGGGTGTAAGCGAAAGGCAAACCAGAGCAAACATGGCAGCACTGGGGGATGTAGTTTGACTTATTTCACCAGAAAAACATGCTGAAGGAAAGTTACTTTTATCTCGACTGGATTTAAAACTGGATCAAAAGTACTACTTGTTCCACTGTTGCAGTGTTTCCCACAGAAAATAGGTTAGGCAAGGGTGATGCTGGTGAAAATGTGAGTGACTGTAGTTTTGTGATTCACGTTTGGAGGGATGGAGTCCAGGCAGGGGCCACTTGTTGTCAAGGCCTTAAGGCCTTAACCATAAAGCGCTACGGGAAACACTGTGTTGTGACACTGGATATTTGTCTGAATGTTCTACCTTTTCCTCATCACTTTTAGTGAAAACCATCCCAGATAATGTCTGTGAAGAAATAGAATCGAGAGTGCCACACATATCAATGTGGCTTCTGCTATTGTGTGCCTGTGCAAATTATTTCTAGTAATAACTTTTTTCTATCTATTTTGTATATTGTGTATGTCACACTCACTGACTATTTACAATAGCTCTTCAATATATTCAGTACAGCCAGTTTCCCATCAGCCCCTCTGACCTCAGCTGGCCTTAATCTCTGCCATCAAAAGGAAATTGCGCAGTGTTTGCTCAGAGCACATAGTTTAATCAAAAGCATGAGAATGACAATACAGTTCAGACATAAGGGTACAACAGTACAAATATACTTTATACCACTTCAGATCAGTTGTAAATTTGCATTGCATATTATTTTTATCTACTGACAAACTTAGCCAGGCCTGTCAAAATAATTACTAGATCGGCTTATCATTCAGTAGATTTTAGGTGAATGATATTTCTAGTGGGGAACTTTTTCTTGTGTCACACATATTTGTGACTCATTATAAATCTACTTGAATGTTTCTTTGTGTCATTCATTTGTTGCAGTTATTCTTTTATTATGAATTATAATGATCCTGCTTTCGAGTTATTGTATCAGTGGCAATCATCATTTATCATATTTTTGTGACGAGCCAGAAGAAGCACCAGATGGTCTGAAATCTGCTAATAATTTACTTTCCATACTTAAACCTTTAAAAATCTTTATATTTATATAATCCTGTGAAATGTGTAATCTCTAACACCTTCTTGTTTCATAACTAGAAATTTTTTTGCCTCTGCTCTAAAAATGAATGCTTGTTCTCTTTTCTGAACACCATTAAATGCAATTGCCATGCTTTGTATACACTTTAAGTTTGTAGCTGCTACAACAGCCTGAGCCTAACCATGCTCTGGTTTGTCAATGTCAACAGACCCGTACATCTGCTCACTATGTTGTTTTTTGTCTCGTCTTTCATTAAAGCAACATGATTTTGAGATGCTGTAAAATATGAAATAAAAACTAATCTAACCACATTTCACAAAAGGGCACAGAGAGTGATGGATAATACAGAATTACTTTTATAGCTTGTTTTTACATTTATAAGGCAGCAGCACATGTCAAGAGGTATATATAAAAATGCTTTGCCATTAGTCTGAAAAACAGGCTGAACTACTCTTCATGTAGGCTACTAGTCTATTGTCTATTAGCAACAGGTTAAGTACATGCCACTGACACAAAAAGAGGCTTGATTTTAAAATGTAATTTTTTTTGTTTTATGTTATGATTTAAAAAATCTATACTTACATTCACAGTTTGCAGAGTGGAAACCAGGTAGACTTAGAGCTCCAAATTTAGGTCTGTAATTTTAATTACAATAGCGTCACTATTTTTGTGGCTCATTATCTGTCTTGTGTACATATCTTTTGCAAAATGTTTCATTTTTTTCTTTTTTAATATCTCCTTATTGTTTCAGACTATTTATTGGAATTCATGTGAAGTTCATATTAAATCTTTGGTTTATTTTTTTTATTATTGGGTTTGGAGTACAAACTGGTCCAGATCCTTCTCAGAATGGATGATTTGACATAAAAGAAGTGGGTTATAGATTTCCATCTGTAATGTATTGCTTTGCGTTTTAGCTTATCCATGAGATTGATAGCTGCCTTTTCTCAGAAGCTGGACAAACAGAAATAAAATAAAAAGTGCATGGGCTTGTATTGTGCTATTTATTTGTAGCTCTAGATTTTAATGGTTTTGTATATTTAAAAAGGATTTGTACCTTGTTATTGTGTCAGTGCCATAAAGTAGATTCAGTATTATTGTTCATCACAATACATCTCTATAGCATTATATATTGTGCTTCAAAATTTGTTATCTGACATATCCAAATTTGTACTGTGACATATGCATGAAAGTTAGCAGTATTGGTGTGTTAGCAGTTAGCATGCTGCAGACAGAGGTCTATTGTGTCTCTATTAAAGGCACCAGGCTCTGACAGCTCCACTGCTCGTCTGCTTTACCCTGATGCTCTGAGTCCAGGCCTCTCACTGTGCTCAGTATTGATCCCTTCACTCATGTAACCAACAGGAGTAGGAGTTTAGGGTGAAGTGGAGGACCAAGCTTTTATCCTCAGTAGTTCACAATGCTTTGATGTTGAGATTGTGTGGGATGGCTGTGCAGTTTCAGAGCTCTGTATTCAACTAAACAAGGAAGGGGTGGGTGAGGTGATACATGGGTGATATATTGTCCTCATCATAATAGCTGTGTCCTAAATGTACTATTTAGTGCCTTTCAAGAAAGAGATTTACACTGCATTAGTCGGCTATAGACACAGCTGCCCTGGGGTAGAGTCAGAGAACTGAGGCTGCCATCAGCCCCTGCAACCATTGCCATCTGCTTTTTCACTGCATGCGTAAGCAAGACACTTCACTTCACATATGCTGCCTGTACCCAACAATAGCATGCACTAAAGCATTGCTGCCCCACTGTGGCACCTGGTATTCTCAGTGGTCTCCCATATTAACCAGGCTCAGCCCTTGTTATTATTTTTGATCTTGACTTCAACTCAAGCTTTTAAAATCCACAGCAAGGCCCACAAATGTATCTTAATATTGGTATCAGCAAATATTGGTTATTACCACAGCAGCAAGCCAAATACTGGATATTGGATATCGGTATCGGCTCAAAAATCCGTATCAGACCATCCCTAAATATTATTGTAAACCAATATCATACTATTATTATGCAGTTGAGAAGAAGTCAAGGATAAATTGTACCACAGATACAAAACACATGGTGATTATGTAATTTTATATTTAGAAAGTCTGTTTTTTACAGTAACCAAGTAATTTATTTTCTTCAGCAGGTTATCATTGTGCGTCAATGGAACACTTGAAAAGAGTTACATTTTATGTGGTGGTGGTGGTATTATATTTTAAGCAGCTAATTTATTTTGTACTAGATGGTTGTCTGCATTCGTGAAAGCAAAGTGGAGAAACAGCAGAATTTGAAATTGCTTTGCATAGCTCTAAATGGAGCCAAAGGAAGCTAGAGACTGTACAATTTACATTATACATCAAATATCTATGATTTGTTTTATATTCATCTGGCTAATAGAATATTTCTGCACAAATTAACTTTTAGAAAATTAGAACGGTAATGTGACAAGGTAATGTGGGTCTTCAAGGTTCTGGGTTTATTTAATTGAAACAGAAGCAGCAAAATGCTATGACAAAATATCTACTTGTTTTTGTTTACTGAAACCTATTTGCATTTTAAGAACCCTTACTGCTTTGAAAATATGCCCTAACCTGTAACAGTGGCAGAACTTCCAATTTGTTTTTATATTTAAGGTTAATTTCTTTTAATCTATTCACACTATTCACTGTGTGTTTTACATGGTGTGTATAAGCAGAATAGTGTGTACATTAACTCTAGGTAGTCCTAGGTAGTGCTTGTTATTTGTTATTTTATGTGCTTTGTGTTTATTGGAGCTCATTATGCTTTAAGGTAAATACGTTTACATTTGTACATTTTCTTTTTTTAACTCTAAATGGCAACAGAAGTCAGGTAATAGTTCTGTTACTAATGTTACTTGCTTCTGAAGAGTAATCAAAACATTTTCTTGAGCACTTTTTTTCAAGGGTACTTTAGCGCAGTTTTTTTCTAATTTGTGAAAAGTGAAAAATGCATATATTTTTATTCAAAATCCGTGAAATCCATCCATTAAATATGTACGTGAGTGGGGTTACAGGAGTGTTATCAAATGGCTGTCAATATTATAGTTTATACATTTTCTTTAGTAGTATTTTTCACTAATGTTGGGGCAAGTCTAGTATAACTTATCATACATTACACAGTCTATTTAAAAGGTTAACTTGGCTCACTATTCCAAAGCCCTATAGTTGATATGTTTTAATTCACACTTGTTGCAGGATGTTGATTGTTTTTAATTAGCACTTTGCAGAGCTGGTTCTCTCTGTGGTGAGGAATGCTCTGAATAGACTCGAGATCCTCACAGTCTGGGAAGTGTGGCTGTCAAACACACGCCACATTGCACACTGACACTGGCCTGGCTCTGCATCAGAAACTCACTCAGTGATTAAATAGAAAACCTTTTCATACCTAGCCTCCAAATGACGGCTAAGACATGTGTAGTAGTAGCTAGCAGCAGACTTACTGGTAATGTTATATGTGCGCATGTTATACCACTCAATCAGCAGAAGACAAACTAGTATAATTATATTGCAAAGTTTACCAATGAAACCACTGTAGAGCGTTTCTGGTAGGGATTAGTTATTGTTATCTGTTTTTTTTTTTTTAAATGTGCAGATATTTGGACCATTTTTTTTCCGCCCCCAGTTTCTACATGTCATTTGCAATTTGTCTTTATCAATACAAATATATAAATATAGCTGTATGCTTAGACAATCATGCAACAAATAATTTCTTATACCAGATATTTTGTTTGCGAAAAGTATTACATTATAACTATGACTTCATATTGGATAGATAGATGAGTATGGATTTTAAAAGCTTAATATCAGTATTGGCAAATTTTTGATATTTGCTGTAATTTACTGTGGCCATCATAGAGCAGTTTTGGGCTACTGCAAACTTAGTCTATAGTTGTTACTAGTTGTTCTGAACCAAAACAAACAATAAAAAACCTTAACACATGTACATCATGTGAAAGTCAAGGGTCCAATTTATATTATTTAGTCTTTTTAGATAAATAATGTGTTTTTTGAGTTTAACAAAATGTAAAATGCAAATACATATATGGATCACAGATCATAACTATATACCAGAACAAGGCATGTCTTCTTTGAAATGATGCTGTGTCGCTTATTTGATAATCCAAATATGACTGAGACATAATGTCCTGTGAGCGAGTGGTGGGAGTGACTTGCGGTAGCATCCAGCTGTGACCATACCACATCCATTTGGCGTTACCTCTCTCTCTCCCTCTCTCTGTGTGCCTCTCTCCCTCTTTTACCCCTTCTCCCTCTCTCACCCTCTTTTAACTTCCTCTCTCCACATTTGCCCCCCCCCTCTCTCTCTTAGGAGCTGACCTGTCGAGAGGAGCTGCTCACTCTACTGCTGTCACTGCTACCACTGGTCTGGAAGATCCCAGTTCAGGAGGAAAAAGCCCCAGGTTAGTGCTTTATAGCAACCGATAGAAATAATATGGATTATAACAGTGCATACCTCCACCCATCTGGCTGATGAGAAGCATTGTTACTATTGGAGGTATCAGAGGTTGTGATTTGACATGTTTCATTTACGACCGTGGACTCTTCCTGTCTCATTATAGATCATTAATGTCTTGGTCTAGATCACAGGTGTCAAACATGCGGCCCGGGGGCCAGATCCGGCCCTCCAATACTTTTAATCTGGCCCTCGGCTGATTTTCTAATAAAATATTTTAATTCTATTTTTTATTAAAATATTGTTAATTTTCTGTGGTGCTTATCATAGCAGCGTCTCCAGCTTCTCTGTACGTGGCCCTTCCCACCAGAGCAGCACAAATGAAGACTTGTCTCTTTCCAAACACTCTTAAAGGACGATCGTTTTGACTGTTGACCGTGACACCCTCATCAGCAAAATGTCAAAAATGAGAAAAGTGGAGGCGAGTGCAGGATTTTCCAAGAAAATTTTACTTATTCCTATATATACAAGTTAATGTTAAACAATTTCATGTTAAAACATTGTGTTAAAATTTTATTTTTCTTAAAGTTTCAGGTTGTTCATAATATTATAATATTTTGTAAAAGAAAGAGTTCATCATTTAAAAAATATTTCTGTATTATATTTGTGTTTCTCTGCACAAATATTTGAAATTATTGTTATTTTTGGGGTTTATATGACATGAGTTTTCTGATCCGGCCCCTTTGGGATCAAAGTCAGTTGGATACGGCCCCTGGACCAAAATGAGTTTGACACCCCTAGTCTAGATTATGAAAGCTTTGTGCTAAATTTTATTTTTATTTTTTTAAGATATTTGGCTCATAAAAAAGGATATTTTGCACAAAAATTATAACTAAATAGAGTTTACATCTGCAGTCCATGATTGCCATGTTACACACAATTACAAAATTATTATCAATTCAAATTCTCACAGATAAATAACAAGGCATCAGAAAAAGTATTAACTTAAAATCATTACATTTGTCACTTATAAAAGGTATTTTGGTGCTTGGTGGCATTACTAAATTTTTAAAAGCTAAATGCTTTTTTCTTTTTTTTCCCCCCTCAATAAATTTAACGAATATTGTGTGCATTTTGGTGTTGCATCACATTACAACTAGTACTGCTGTGTTAATGGGATCCTGATTAATCCTGTCTAAACCTGTATTTTGGCAGGTTAGCTTTGGCTGTTGCAGGGCCCTGTGACCTTAGAATGACACTGGTATTTAGTACATTACCGTTATCTTTTCTAACATAGAGCCTAGACATTTTTACTTTAATTAATTCTTCCGAACTGAGAAAGTCTTAACAAACAATGAAGTGCACCTGACATGGATTCCTCTAGTGAAAAGTGTTTCAAAATATAAATTATGATTTAAGAGGATTTGAAATGACTGTAGGAGTAACAGTATTCTTTATTTCAACAGATTTCACGCTGCCATCTTTACTGGAGGTGTTCCTGAACTGGGAGGTAAAGGCCGTACCTCTCAGAGTGGGACAGAAGGCTGGGACAGATGAGCAGACGCCGGGGAGGAGACCGCGAGTGTCCAGTGGTACATGGAAGTCCCGCCGCTCACGCAGGACCGCCCAAAGATACTCTGTGAAAGATGCTCGCAAATCCCAAGTGTCGACGTCCGATTCTGAAGCCAACTCTGAAGACAGGCCTGTCCCGGGACCAGGGGGTGTGAGGAGCAGGAGACCCCATGGAACCACGTTAAGAGTCAGCTGTCAGCATCACAGATCTGAGCCACAAACCCACACCACAACATCCAACGCGAGCACCATCACCGACAACATGAGTGCCCCCTACCACCATCCCCGGACCACCGCATCCCAGACAGACACAGAAACTCTCACAGATCCCGCAGCCATCTCCATTTTCAACCGAATGGAGAACTCTCCATTTGACCTGTGCCACGTGCTGCTGTCCCTCCTGGAGAAGGTCTGCAAGTTTGACATGAGCATCAACCACAACCCCGGCCTGGCGGTCAGCGTAGTGCCTACTCTGACGGAGATCCTGACAGAGTTTGGGGAGTGCTGTGGGGGGGGCATGGTGGGAGCTGGGGCAGAGGAGCTGGCAGGGGGCTGGACAGAGGAGCCCATAGCTCTGGTACAGAGGATGCTCCTGCGCACCATTCTGCACCTGATGTCTGTGGATGTGAGTCAGAGCGAAACCCTCCCTGACAGTCTACGGCGCAGCCTCACTGACCTACTTCGTGCCACGCTCAAAATCAGGAGCTGTTTAGACCGGCAAACCAATCCCTTTGCCCCTCGCCCCAAGAAGACCCTGCAGGAAGTCCAGGACGACTTCTCCTTCTCACGGTATCGCCACAGGGCACTGCTCCTGCCTGAACTGCTGGAGGGGGTCTTGCAGGTGCTGCTGGGCTGCTTGCAGGCCTCCACTCCGAACCCCTTCTTCTTCAGCCAGGCTCTGGAGCTTATCCACGAGTTTGTGCAACACCGTGGCCTGGAGCTGTTTGAGGCCACAGTGTTGCGTTTGGAGGGCCTGTGCCGGGCACGGGACTCTGAGATCGGAGGAGAGGCAGCAGAGCGACTGCGCGGCCTCATCGCTGGTGTGTTTAAGATCATTAGTGCTGTGAAGAAGGCCAAGTCTGAGCAGCTGCATCAGTCAGTCTGTGCCCGGAGACGCCATCGTCGCTGCGAGTACTCACATTTTCTGCATCACCACAGAGACTTGTCAGGTCTGCCTGTCTCAGCCTTTAAGCAGGGGGCCAGACGGAACCCCTTTGAGGAGGACGGGGACGGGAAAGAAGGAGAGGGGGACACGGGGAGGTACCCAGAGCGCTGTTGCTGTCTAGCTGCCTGTGCTCATCAGTGCCTGCGACTGCTACAGCGACTCTCTCCGAGCGGGCCAGCCGTTCTACAGGTGCTGGCTGGGGTCCAGGCAGTGGGCATCTGCTGCTGTATGGACCCCCGGTCTGTGGTCGGACCACTGCTCCACGCCTTCAAAGCTCCAGGTTTGCGCAGTTACCAGTCCCATGTCCTGAGTGTTTTGGGCCGGCTGATCTTGGACCAGTTGGGAGGGGGACAGCCCTCGGAGAAGGCCAAACTAGCTTCCTGTAACATCTGCACTCTGGACAGCAGCCAGCTGCCCGGGTTGGAGGAGACCCTCCAGCAGGGGGAGCACACAGTGTCCAGTGGGCTGTGTTACCGCTCTCAGGGGATCCTGCCCAGTGGAGGAGGCACTGAGGACATGCTGTGGAAGTGGGATGCGCTGCAGGCCTATCAGGAGCTGGTGTTTGGGGAAGACTGGACTCTCAGCCAGCAGGTGGCGGGCCACGTGTGTCACCTAACTCTGCGTGGCAATGCCATCGTGCAGTGGCAGCTGTACACTCACATCTTTAACCCAGTTCTCCAGAGAGGGGTGGAGCTCGCCCATCATGCGCAGCAACTGGGTGTGTCGACTGTCTGCACCCAGGTTTGCACCTACCACACACACTGCCTGCCCATCGAGGTGCTGCTAGTGTACCTGCAGACTCTGCCCACCCTGCTCAAGTCCAGGTGAGATATCCGACCACATATTCATACACAGACAAAATGTCTGTCACTAATACAAGTGACATTTAAATGACAAACACAGAACAACCCCCTTCATTTTGCCTGAAAGGTTAGAACAAGAAAGCTGTGAGAGACATTTCAATTCAATTAAAAATTAAATGAACATCCAATCCCGAGCCAGCCCTCTTGCATAACTCAAACTCATTAAAACTGCTCTGTGTGTACTGTTGATATCCACTTACAGTAAATCCACCTTGGACAGTGTCAGTGTCATTAGAGCCATCTCTGCAGCTCATTGCTAATTAATGCCAGTCAATAATTGATTGCAGTCGTGGACGGTGATAGGGGGACCTGAACTGATTATGTAAGTCCCAATAGTTACAGGTCTTAGACATATCACTTTGAAATAGTTGTGTTAGTTCCTCTGGTTGGACGCTGAATGCTTTTTTAATATATGGCTATAAAATTGTGCATGAGAAAATCTGGTACCTTTATGCCCTGCTGTCCTGACAACACTCTGTCAGCTGTAGTTTCATGATCTAAATTTAGTGGGTCAGTGCTTGGACATCTGAAGTCTTCAAGGGAATTTTTCGAAAGAGGAAAAGTAATTATTTGCTTGAACTTTGTCTCATCTAAGTTCTTCAAATGTAGCAGTTCTTAAACGTCTATAGGACATGTGATATGACAGCATGATACTTCATAATGTGTAGTTTATCAGGTATTGAATTTTATTTATGATTTATGTACTAATACATTTGTCCTTTTTATTTATTTAGTTTAAAAAAAAAAACAGTTTTCTATCATAAACATTTGCTTACCACAAAAGGACAAAAAATATTATGTATTCATGTTCTGTATTTTTGTCATAGCACCATCTGTTCAAGACTACATTATTGCCAGTAACAAGACTGGACCACTGTGAGAACTGTTTGAACAAATGTGCCTCGCAAAAACAAGACTAAACTAAAAATACTAAACAGTAACACAACAGTAAACATAAACACATTTATATATTTGTCCTTGTTTTATGTTTGTTATGTATGTTATGTATTTTATATGTTATAGTCTTTAAATGTGCTGCATAAATTTATTCAATATTATTTTTAACAGGGTGATTCGGGACCTCTTTGTGAGCTGTAATGGCCTGAACCAGGTGACTGAGTTGGTGTACTTGGATCAGACCCGTTCTTTGGCTCTGAAAGTGTTCGAAACTCTGATCATCGGTATTGGGCATAAGCAGGCTGAAGGGGTGCTTCAGGAGCTGGAGAACGCCGACGCAGAGGAGAGAGAGGCTGTTTTCGCTTTGGCCGAAGAATTGGGGTCCCGAGGGGCTGGCGAGGGTCCGCAAAGTCTTAGTAAATTTTATGAGGGGCTAAAAGAAGCTTATCCCAGTCATAAAAACAGGAGCGTTCAAGGGCGCGGTCCAGGACGTAGTCGTGCAGAGACACACTTACATGTTATCAATCTATTCCTATGTTTAGCGTTTCTATGTGTAAGCAAGGAGGCTGATTCAGATCGAGACTCGGCTAACGATTCAGAGGACACTTCTGGATATGATAGTACCGCTAGTGAACCTCTAGGGGGCAGACTTCCATACCTGTCTCCAGATAGCGTGGCTCTACCTTCCAAAGAGCAGGTGCGCAGGGCTGCCGACGTGTGGTCCGTGTGCAGATGGATCTACTTAACTAGCCCCTTGTTCCAAAGACAGTTTTTCCGATTAGGGGGACTAGACATTTGCCTACGTCTCATGGCTATGGTTATCCAGAAGCTCTCATGCAAGACCAAAGATGGGAAAGCCAAAAAGAAACGCGACGGGAAGAGTAAATGTAGTCCGGAGTCCACTGCTCCTAACCTTGTGGTGGGGCAGGAGGAGGCAGAGGTCCACAGCCCAGCACACATTGAGGGGAAGGCCAAAGACCCAGCCAGAAAACTGGAGGAAGAGTGGCAACTTCAGAGCATACGGCTCCTCGAAGCACTGTTGGCCATTTGTCTGCACAGCGCAAACACTGCCCTGCAGAGAGTGGAGCCTGAGCTGTCTTTCCAGGTAGGTCCAAATTCAAATCCACTTTATTTATATAGCTCTTTTTATAAACAAGCCACATTGCTGTAGACAGAGCACAATTAAAACAGAAAATATATCTCACTAATCATAAAACAATAAAACCAGCCATATCAAACAAATACTAAATCATAAAAATTGCAGTACAATAAGACCAATAAAATAAAAATAAATAAACACTACTGAGGAGTGCACACTTAGCAAAAAGCTAGAGGATGAATGTCAAGCCATAAATCTGTTATATCTGTTAACTATTATATATTTGGTGCCTTCTACCATGTTATAACAATGTTCCGTCATCAAAAAGATTTTTTAGATGTCGTCTGTGCATGTTTAAGTATTTTAGCGATATTTACTGGGTCCTTTTCAAACCCGTCTTACAGTTAGCTGTAATATTTGTGCAATGCTCCACCCACAAGCCTACATCATCCATGCCACCACATGACAATACTCCATAACTATGGAAAAGCATGATATTAAAAAAACACACTACGGCTTTACAAACTTGATGTGATGTGTGCAGTTGTTTTCTTTAATGCCAATTGTGTAGCCTGAGTGACTTTTGAGTTGGGGTGTCAAACATGAAATTGAAACTTATAAAACATGCTAATATGTTGTTTTTGGAGAATTTGGCATTTTCAAAACAAAAAAGGTAACATGATCTAAATATGTTATGTGTTAGCAGTTAATACCAGATAAAAGTAAAACAGCCTCTCTTTTTGCAAAAATGAAAAAAATACTGTACACTTATTTAGTCTATGACCATTTACCATAGTCATCATTTCAGAATTGGATACCTTGTAACCTAATACATGCATACACACCTTGTTATTTATATTTATAAGGATAAAAATACAACAGTTATATACTTGATTATAGTGTAAATAATGTGTCTCTTTATCTTTGTTTTCAGCTACAATCTGTTGAAGAGACTCTGTCCGAGGTGAGAGACCAGTTGGCTCGTTCAGGAGTAGTGAACTCTGACCTCGCCATCCCACTGTTCAACTCCCTTCTGAGGGTCGCTTTAGCCGAGGTCTCCCCCTCCCCAGACCCACCCGAGGAGAAACCAGAGAAGGTAAGGCCTGTGTTACTTCTATAATCATCTTATCTTTATCTTATTTAACTCTTTTTAAGCAATACTTTTGCCTATTTATTCCTATCTGTAGATTTCTGATCAGAATGATGAAAAATTAAGACTGTTTCCATTTAAAAATTAAAATGTTGCATATAATATGGCACTTTGGTTTCAGCTTCCTATCTTTTGTGTTTTTTAAAGATCGAAGAGATCTGATTAAAATTGTTCCATTTGTCTTACATTTTTAGGTCGCCACTGCCCCCTAAAGTGCAGAAAAACTCATTTCATATTAGCCTTAGACAGTTTTTGTTTGATATACTGAACAATTTAGCCTGGTTTGGGACTAACACACATACTGTTTTCTTGTAACCTCTTTGCCTGAGTTATTTATTGTAAATACAATAACCAATCAATATTTTTTGTAATATCCCAGTTTTACATTTGTCTCTGGCTTTATTCATGTATGAAGCTCAGTCTAGTAATAACATGACACCTCACGCTATGTCCCTGTGACACTCTTCATCCTCCCCTGTCCATTCAGATACACTGCCTTTGTCTATTGATTACATTGACGTAGTCAGTGTTAAGTATTCTCTTTGTATCTATGCCTGACAAAATATAATGAGAAGTGCTGTTTATCGAGACACAACCAGCACAAACAAAAGAAAGCTTTTTCCATTGAATCGGTTGTGTGTACTTGGCGACCTTCACAATGCGTTGCTAAGAAGCCATTATCTGTCTGATGTACAGAACAGCAGCAGAGCTAAATAATGTCAGGCTTTCTTTAGGGCTAATAGGGACTGTGCACCTCCTACATGCATACACAGTTCAAGCAGCTGCTTTGCCTTGTGGGTTTGTATCGACTAATGACTCATGACCACTACAGTGAGAAGAAAGCAACTGTGGTGTTTTACAATAGGTTTAGAAGACCACTGGACCTGTGCTAGTCTTTCTTTCTTTACCTAGTTGTACTTAAACAAAGCTATTTCAAAATCATGATTGTCCCATTGGTCATGTTTTTAACACAAATTTTAGAGAAAGAACACAACCTTTTACCCTTATAAAATATGATAGCATTGTCTCAATACTAAAATTTAAACTCAATTTTGACATTAAACAGACTTGATACTCAATATCCATTTTGATACCACAATAATAATACAAACACAAATTTTAAAACAATATAATGTAACACAATATGACCATGTTTTGAAATGGAACATTCTGTAACTATTCATTACAGATCAATTTATTCCCGTTTATTTGAGCTTTTCAATAAAATATATACTTATCCAAATTACTTACTATATGAGTTTTTGACAACTCTCAACCACTGGCTTAGTCAGTCAATTTTCCAGTCTATTAAGACACCCCAATGTACAATTGCAATGAAAATATAATTTAGCAAAAGAGTATACAGTTGTAATATCCTATCCTATATACATGTGCTTAAAACCGTTTCTATTTTTATTCTACACAGAGAGTGCTGTTTATTACTACAACCTGTAAGATGGTGTGTAGCTTTTAATTAATATCTGATTTGTAGTTGTAAACTTGGTAATAATGACACTTCAGAAAGGCCTCAAACTGACTGCAACTCCCATGTTGTGAACAAACCATGTAGACAAACTTTAATTAGGATATTATTGACACTGCTCTAATAGATACAAGAGGTCAGTGAGTTATTTCCATACATTATCTTGTCGTTTCGGCTGTATTCACTCAATTTACCAGTTAATTAGCTGGTGACGTCTCCTCCTCTCTCCTCCTGTCTCCTCATTATGTTTTCCATTCAAGTCTTAAAATGCCTGTCTGCCTAATCCTGTTCGTACATTAGAGGATTTACCTTTTATATAATAGAGTTACCTATTTCCTAACAGCTAATGTTTTTCTCAATGAGCCCTTTAGAGTGTGGTATTCACTTTATATATCACTTTTAGACTACTTGTTATTCTGTCAGTGTTAAATAACCTATTCTTGTTTGAAAAGGGTGTATAGTGTAGTGCTACTAGTATTTTTTTTTTTTTCACATTTGCTTTGAGTATGTAAGTGTTTGCTATGACTGGCTTTACTTCCACACATCAAGGAACTGCCTGTGTGAGTGTGAGTCAGCTGAGAAACGTCTTATGACCAAAATCTTGTACTTTTTCCCCTCTTACTTGAAAACATTTAGTCTGCAATTGATTTGCAGCATTAGTGGTCAGACCTCAGCTTGTCTCACACATTCTTGTCAAACTTTTTATTAATTTTAGTCTTTTTGTTCTACCAAGATATGGGTGAGTAGATGTTGCAAAACCGTTTTGATACAGAGTTTCCTGTTTTTGAGTTTTTGTTTTATGTTGTCAGAAGTTGCAGGTCCTGGTGGAGGGGGTGGTCCCAGCGGGGGATCTGTCTGAAGAGGTAGATGAGGTGCAAAGCTGCGGAGTGAAGCCCCCCGGAGAGGAGGAGGGCTACGACGCAGACAGCGAAAGCAACCCAGAGGACATGTCCCGCCAGGAAGAGGGTAGGTCCACTCCAAACAATTTTAACATGCTACAATGCACACTAACTTACATCCCCTCCCTCTCTCTGGCCACTGTTAACCTCTCTAAGCTGAACATGGGTAGCCAATGTTTAACTATTGTCATTTTAAGTCTGCTTCATTTACTGTTCTCTGCAATTCTTTCTTTGCTTTTGTCTCTTTTTGTTTAATTATATTTAAGTATAATTTTATTTTGAATTCATTTTCATCTCAAGCGTTTTACTTTGCCAAATGCAGCATTTTTTACACAATTTGCAAATATTTCTTTAAGGTTGCACTATGTAACTTTTATGGCTGTCTGTTTCTTTCAATTAATGCAGTTGCTTTACTTGAAATGTTCCATCATATGGCATTGAACTATCTAGCCTGCACTGATTAAATTTTAGGTGTTTAGGTGTAGGTCAGTTATTAGGTCAGTTATCAATTATAATTAATTATTATACTTTCTGGCTTGCCTATCCACATATCTTACCCGTAACTTGGCCTGATGGAGTCACCTGCTTGTGTTGGATGAAGGTTTAATAAAATACTGTGGAACATTCCAGTAACTACGCACATAATTTCTTTCATGTTAAATGCACAGCTCTGACAATTCTTTCTTCAACTATTTTCTGCTTTTGTTAAGTGAAGAACATTTTCTTTTTTTTTTCACAGACTTTCATTTTAGAATTACTCAAAAGCTTTCAACACATCACTTCACACAAACGAGCTACTTTCTCTTTGACTCCTATTAACCTCAGCAGAGTACACACAAACTGAGCCTGTAGTGCAATATCAATAGTAATTTCATAATGTATAGCTTTTTTGTACATACTTTTTTATTCAAATGGATATTGCTTTGCCTGAAATGTACTTGCTTTTTAGTGTTTTTGTGCTCAAAAATACCTTCTGATACCTTTAGTGGTCTCGCCTTTCCAAAGATTCGAGTTGTAACTTTCCCTTTTGGCGTCACATGCTTGTTTCCGTGAAGGTGAATAAGTTTAAAGGAACATTCCAAACAAAGCCATAGCGCATCAATGAAGAAATGTTACATACTGCACCTTTACTTACTCTAGATTAACTAACTTTAAAATGTTACTATTCAGTTAGTCAGCTAGTCAAATGTGTATAACTATTGTGCCTTTATAGTAACAAAGAAAGGTCACAACATTTCAGCTTTCATTCAGAAACCTTTTTCAATTCTGAGGCAATTCTGTGGCAAAGGCAACTTGACAACTTCTTGAAACCTTTTGTTACGTTTGAACAAGCCTGGATGACTGAGAGATTACAACGGCTTTGTACCTCTTTTCTTTTCCTTTTGTTGTTGTTTGTGAGAGAATACAAATAGATATTTCATTGTTGTGTACATCATACCTCATATAAAATTACTTTTGGTGTATTTTTTGATTATTCCAATATTTAATACTTGCTAGCCTGATATAATTTTTAATTTTAAAAGCGCACTATGAAAGTTTCTCGGTGGAGGATCTGAAGCTTTCTATTGTTCATGGAGATGTTGTTTTGCCTGGAATCATAAAATAGCATACAAGTAAGCAAGTAAGTGACTGTATGGAGATTTTTTTGTCAATAAGGATGTATGTAATTGAGTAAATGTGAGGCAAAGCAATTACATTTTCATGAGACAACCATGTGATGTACCCTATACACCAGAAAAGTTACATAGTGTACATCTTTAACTTCCCCAAATCCCACTTTCAGCATTTACCAATTTATTCAGTTTGTCCCTTTCTGCAAATATCCCTAATACTAAACGTCAGCACACTAAAGCCTGTTTGATGGAGAGGCCATATTTTTGCATCAGCTCCAAACTCAGTGATTTATTGTTGGGAAACCGAGAGTGTTTACTTCTCCCACTCTCCCATTTATCATTCACTGTTTTGGGCCTTGATGCATTTTTTGGCATGCAGTGGAAAATTACTAGATTTTGTGCATTGTTCACTTTTGCTGTATCATTGGTGGTTCAACACTTGTGCAAACCTTGCTTCCTCACATTCTCTGGTGTGGTAGATGTTTTGCAATTTATGATCTTGTTGTTGACATTCTCTTTGACAAGGCAGAATCGGCTACTTCTATCTGATCTCTCATGTGCTGCTACTGGTTATGAATTTGACCTTATGAGACCCTTTCATTCAGAATAGAGCCATTGTTTGATGTTTTACAGCTGTGAGCTGCTCTGTATTGACTCATGAGCCACATCTTGTGACTTTTACGTCTACATCAGGTGAAGACTTGCTGGATAATTGTCGTCCTGTGCATAAGTAACATCTGTACTGTAACTAATGCGGCTCTTATACTATTTCTTTGTGACTGCTATCAGAAACTTGGTTGTGTAAGATTTATAAAATTTTATGGATTGTAAAATGCCAATTTTAAACATAACAAAAACATAACTGTGGGTGTTAGTCAATGTTGCTTTTTCTTTATGGACATGGGCTTTATGAGAAGTTTTACCCAAAATTGATGTATGCTTTTCTATATAATGTTGATGTAGGTTGGTTGTGACTTAACTTTAAGTGCATATAACAGGTTAGACTACAAATTTTTCAAACACATAGTTAATGTCATTAAATTTTGTCTAGTTATTTTATAGTTTTGTAATTTTGGTAAAGGTCATAAATAATTTTACTTCCTGGTTCGACACAGAGAGCAGATATGTTACCTGGCTACCGCAACACAACATAATTGATGACATTATTAGAGAGATTGCATTTTACAAATCACTACTACTTCATGTATTCTCCAACTTTTTATTTTCTATATTTCTTCACAAACTGCCACTTAAGTGATGTAAAACAAATGATGAATATTTACCTTATATACTGTCTAACAAAACCAAACAATGATCAGAAAAATATACAAATCTGTCAAACACATTTTGGATTTTTGTGAACGGTTTAATCTCTATTTTATCCCAGTTTAAACACTCATTATTGTTATCAAATTATTAACCCAAACAACAATCATAAAATATACTACAATAAATATACTAGCATCACTTTATAACAACCAATATTAAAACGACATATCTGGATAGATTATAACATTACAATTATGGTTTAATTTAAAATGGTTTATATTGAAATTAACTATTAAATTGCATATATTAGTAATACTTTAACCAAATTACATCTTATGTTAATCATTATGATTCATAATAATGGTAAAATTTTTCATATGGATAATTTTATTATCTCAATTAGCAATACATTTACAGTATATTAGAGCATTATCTGTAAACAGTGTGTTCTACCGTTTCTACTCTATCCATTCTCAAATTACAGACAATTAGACAATTAGATTGAAATTAATATATAATTAATTAACTTAGTACATTTTGCTCAGGTTTCCTCTTTGTAATATAGTGGACTCTTCTTTATTAGCTGTGGACTGCATTTACAGAGTGTCTGATAAATTAAAGTACGTCCAAGAAGCTGAGAGCGAGCCACTGTTATTCCATGTAAATCATATGGGGACTCCCCTCCTGCTCTGCTCCTGAGCTTTTGACTGGTTTAATTCACTTTTATGAGCTGTCTTGGTGATGGAAAGAAATAGCTATAGCTTGAGAAGCACTTGGATCATCAAATATTTTAATCAACGTAGCTTTTTAGTGTATCTTTTTCATGGTGTAAGCTGATTTTTCCATGTTATTTATGTTGCTATGTTTTAAGTGGTTTTCATTGTGTTGTTTTTTTGTAGGGTTGAAAGTGGAGTCTACAGCACTACATGAGTTGGGGTCCGTGGTGGAGGGGGGTAGGAGAGGGGTCTTGCTGTTCCCAGAGATCTGCACCATGGAGTTGCAGTTACTGGCCTCGGGCTCTCCAGACCTGGACGTCCTGAGCCATGTGTTTCACAGTCTGCTCGGGGCAGTCCATGCCAACCGCCGCAACGCTGCTCTGCTCTACGACCAGGTTAGACTGACTTGTACTTTTACTAATGGGCCATATAGTATTTTTATCAGATTAATAATAATTTGTGTTAATAATTTTAACTCTAGAATGTGATGAAAGGAAAATTAATACAAAAAATAACATTATTCCGGTATTAGTAATATTATTTATGGTGTGGCATGTTATTTATGAAGTATTAGAAGAAAAAAAATAAATGTACAGTTGTTGAGTAAATTAATTATGCTGCTATATTTATCAGACATGCATATTTAAGGTGCACTATGCTGCTTTTATGCTCAGGGGTCATCCACCTGCTTGTCTCTGCAGCAATTTTAATGCTTTGCCAGGAATCACTCAATCAGTATCACTTTATATGTCCCTGAGAGGCAACTTAAGCACATTAAGCAGTAAAACACAATAATAAAAAGCTCAAACAAAAGTGTCAGTGCAGCTGAACAGGTAGAGTCATCAGATCCTGTGTCAGGGCAATAGCTGCCCTCAGGACAAAAGTGTCCCTCCTCCGTGTCCTCTGTGTCCTGCAACACATCATCACAGCAATGTCCAGAGGGAGCCAGGTGAAGTCTTGAGACACAACAGGAAAGCGTCTCCTAAGTCTCACTCTCACTCCAGTCCACAGTATGGCATTAAATGTATCCATCTTGCATTTATTCAGTTCCCTTGGGAGACATACATGCTTACTGTGAGCAGGCTGTCTTTTCAAAGAGCTGACCTTTACTACCTTGGCCTGGTGGTGTGGTTGGCATCTCTCCAAGGAGTTTAAGGCCCTACTGTGAAACGGTCAATCAAAACAATAACATCTCCATGGAAACAAGCAGGTGGCTGACCCTTCACCGGCAAAGTCACATAGTGCACCTTTAACAATAGTAATTTGGCCTTTCCCCATATCAAAAGGCCTTAAAACGTTGTGATGACTTTTGAAAACAAGTAGCTGATACACTGTGGTTATGTAATCATTCTGTTATCGGCTGTTGCGTAAATTACTCCATGTTGTTGTTTTTCTTTAATGCAGGGAGGAGTTAAAATCATCCTGTCTGGCTTTCACAACATCCTTTGTCAAACAGAACCAAGTTTTAAAGGTATACATCTGCAGTATTTACACTGTTGGTATTGCTTCATGGTGTGCATAGGTAGATAAATATGAAGAACACTTGACTGAAGTTAATTAATGCATTGTAGTATTGACTTATAATTACTTGCTTAGTTTAGATAAGCTTTCTATGTTTTTGAAATTGTTCACATATCGTGGTATTTTACAACATTTTATTTACATTATGTCAATAAAGCAGGATTTTTTTCACCTTCTAATGTAACTGTTGCAGTTTTATGGAATTACATATCCCTAGATTTTGAAATTATTATGCTGTAAATTAATGAACAAACATTAATTTAGTATTTCTCCTAGTGAGTTCAACTTGTCCACTTTTACGCTAAACCTGGATTTTTTTGTGTCTTTCTTCTTATTATCTTATCCACCTAATAGAATAAAAGAAAGTCAGTCTACCTTATAAATTACTTTTACTACATTAGGTTGGTTCTAAAATTAGCCAGATGTCTGTGCAGTTATTGCATGTACTAGCACAACTTAGCTACTGTGCCAAACATTATAGTGGAAGTGTTATCAAAATTATATTCAGGTGGTTTTAAATTATGTTTACCTTCTTGCTCTCAGCAGTAATAGCTATTGTTTCTTGGCCAGTGGTGTTTTAATGTGACTTGTTTACGTAACCGTCTGTTGTTCGTGGTTATTTTTTATTTTTCCAGATTGTCAGACTGTCCTGGTGGAGCTGCTCGTGTCCATGGTGACCCAGAGAATCACAGCGGAAGAACTGGCTTTATTGATTCGACTGTTCCTGGAGAAGACCCCACCCACAGTAAATACACTTATTATGTCTCACTCCACAAACACTGCTATGTTAACTCACTCTGTTGACTCTGAGGCCAAGTGAGGACTGGAATATAGGAGTACATAGCATAGAGACAGTCGGCGTGTGAGAGAAAAACACACTAATAGAAGGTTTAAACTCCTCTGAGGGGCAAAAACAAAAGTACTAATAATAACTACTGCTTCATCTCCCACTGCTAAACAAATAATGCAGACTTTGAGATTTATGTTACCAAATACAGATATGAAGACATGGAGAAATGCAAGTGGTCCAATGACCCAAATTTATACATCTAAAAATGTTAACTGGGCCTGTGGGCTACATGCTACTGTGATGCTAGACTGCCTGCACTATTTTAACATCCACAGAACAATCAGTTTTGTGTTTTTGTTTTTTTCTGGGGCAGCACCATGTCAGCAACATCAGTTAAGCTTCAGTTGTGACTCAGCATAGACTTAGATGCCTAAATACACAAAATCTGTCTAGAAATGTCTTTAAAAGAGAAAGAAGTTAGTTGATATCAAGGAGAAATTGCGAAATGTGTTTTTGTGTTTGTTGGAAAAAGCAGCTTAAATAAAGTGACAAAATCGCTGTGGATCCTTGAGAAAATGCTAAATGAGGGATTATTATCATGATAAGTGTATTAACAGAAAGTTATCAGTACTTGGCTGAGTTTATTTGATTCTTCCAATATACCAATTTATGTGTACAATCACTACCCTTACGATGTATTGTTTTTTACATTGTTCATTCTCGTACCTCATTAACACATGACGGTCCCTTGTGCCGACTTCATTCTCAGAACAAGTAGTGTCAGGCTATGCAGAAAGAATGTGATGAACTGAAAACTTCAACAAGATCTGTCATGCAACATTAATGACCTTTTCTTGGAAATATTTCTCCTGAAGGCCATAGAGGAGTTTGTGTCAGACCATGTGAAAGTAAAGACATGTGACCTCTACCTCTCATCACTCACAAATGCTGACTTCTTGGCAGCACTGCGATTGATTTCTGTTTATTTGCTAAACATATGATTGTCTTTATAAGCCTATTTGTTATTTTCTGGCAGCATTAGATTGGTTACATTTCTACCCCAATGTACAGCTCTAAAAATAAGTCTAAAAGTGTTTGTGTGGTTTTCAACATCATGACATTAAACTTGTTCAGTTTGCACATATTGAATTAACTTGAAAAACATAAATTCTTAATGGGGATGGGTTTGCCTTTCCACAGATCTGAGTTGTAACTTAGTCTGATGTCACCTGCTTGAGATAAAGATAAACAGCCTTTATTTGTCGGTCACCTGTGCTTCCTGAAGTGTTTCCATTACTTTTAGTTTTCACTTTCATTTATTTTCATACTCAAATGTATCCTGTATTTTATTATGTCGTTTTTGGCAGCAGCAATCTCCCTCACATCTCCCTTTTATCGTTCCCTACAGGAAATTTTGCTAAAAGGTATTCAGCAGATCGTAGAGGCCAACATCGACGTGGACCCTCTGCACTTCCTGACATTTCCCATAATCCTTGGGGCAGTGACTCCTGGTGGGATTTCCCCCGGCGTCAGACAGAATGGCTCGGCTGGGGGCAAAAGTGTAGGTTTGCTGTGGAAGGGTAAACTGTCTCCGGGGCGACGAGAGGGGGAGGGGGACTTTCGGATGACAACTGTACACACCTCTCCGTGGCACGCTGCCCCACTGCACCTGCCTCTCGTGGGGCAGAACTGCTGGCCTCACATGGCGTCTGGGTTCAGCGCCTCCATGTGGGTGAGAGTGGTCGAATCGGAAGACAAAGAGAATGAGAAAGACACAGGTGAGAGTAAAAAATGTACTGGGTTTGTGAATCAATAGATAAAGATCTTGAATCTACAGACACACTCCTTCAATTGTATTTTTGATAGTTCCAGTTATTTTCAAATGCCTCTTTTCTACTTCTATTTTTTCTATTTCTATACTTCTACTTGTTGTAGTATATTTCATAGGGATGACGATATTTTCAAGATATCACAGTACAAAATTGATTGCGATATTTTGCAGAAGCTAACGTAATTGTGAATATACTACTTTTTCCTTTTAAAATGTCTTGACAAGCCTTTGGTTCTGTCATAAGCCAAACTAAGTAATTTCATTGGACTGAAACAGAGCAAAGGATCATGGTCTATGTAGTTCCCTCTGTTTCTTTTAGCTGTTGCTGCACCAAAACAATGAATTTAAGCAAAAAGACTTGTTATTCGATATATTATGATGGCCCACAATATTATTGAGAGACTTCTGACGATACGATATCACGATATTTTGGTTATTGTTACATCCCTAATATTTCATGTCCAAAATTGCTGAAATTGAGTGGTTCAGCTGTTTAGAGGGGAATGTTTGTTGGCTTTTATCAAAATAAAAGATACTTTAAAAAATACACAAAAAGATCACCATAATAAGCCCATAGTAGTATTGTAAATTGTTAATATTGAACCTAGTAGTATTTTGCACACTATGTAAATTCTGTGGTGGACATTAAGCCACCTGCTTGTCTTCATAGAGATGTTATTGCATTGCCTAAAATGGTCCACAGTATGGCATTACACTTTTCTATCTAGGTTACAGATCAGATTTGTGGGGAGGTATCCTCACTCACAGTAAGAATGCATGTTTTTCAAGATATCTGAGCAATAATAACGCCTGTAATTCAAAAGATTAATGACACACTGTGGAACATATCGAGCGAAGCAGCAGCATAATCATTAGAAAAACAACTGACAAACCCTCCACCAGAAAAGTTACATAGTGCACTTATATATGATCCTAAAAGTTTCTCTCGGTATGGACACACATTCGAGAATATATCAATTTATGTAGGTGCTCATAATTTCTCCTTGATATCAATGCAAAAACACTACATTCTTTCTCTTTTAAAGACATTTCCAGACAAATTTTGTGTAATGACACACTGTGGAACATATCAAGCAAAGCAGTAGAATAATCATAAGAAAAACTATTGGCAAACCCTCAACCAGAAAAGTTACATAGTGGACTTATATGACCCTATGGAGGAAAAAGTTTCTCTTGGTATAGACACACAGTCGAGGATATATCAATTTATGTAGGTGCTTGCTGTGTCTTCCATAAACATGAACTGCTTTTTGAAATTCAGCTATCACTTTTTCCAGAAGACAGACACCTCTCCACCGCCGAGTCCCACCACGGTGCCACTCATCCTGGGACGACATCCAGCGAAGAGTCCCTCATTCATATTCTGTCCATGGGCTCCAAGGCACTGATGCTTCAAGTGTGGGCAGACCTCTCCACAGGCTCTATGACATTCAGGTGAGTATCCTCCAGCAAGTTACCACTGTTCAGAAGTGCATGTTTTATCATAAGGCTGTGTACTGTTTCTCTAGGATGTGTATTGACCCGAATGATGAGATAAAGGCAGGACTCCTGGCACAAGCAGAGTCTGCAGAAGGACTACTTCGGCCGGGACAGTGGCAACACATTGGTCTGACCTACAGCCAGCAGCCGGAGGGCAAGAAGAACATCCATGGCTCTGTGGTGGTGTGGGTGTGTGGAATCAGGTACACCAACATCTCAAGGTCTTACATTAGGCATAATACAATGTTTTTCAATACTTTGGACTTTTTTGGCTTTGGTAGTTGATGTAATGTAACTTATTAATGTCTGGAAAATACCTCCAAGTAACACATTTTTTGTGTGATGTATTAATATCACTATGAACCTGAACTATAAGGCAGATTTGGGTTCTGCTTTTAGTTAGTTGTCTCTGCTGAGCTGATAGCAGAAAAGTTACGTAGTGCACCCCAAGGGAATTCCAAAAAAATCTGAACTATCACAAAAAGCAGAGAGTATAACAGGGTTCACACGGTCATGGAAATCCTGGATTGGAAAAGTCATGGAATTTTAGAATCTCTTTCACGCAACTACAATGTTCAGTTAAGTTATTATTAGGCTGTTATGATTATTTCTGAACGTATGAGTTCTTTTGTTTAAAAGAGATGACAATAAATGCATTGACAGTATTTTGAATGCTAAAAAACTCTAATATCAATCAAACCATAAGGTGAGTGGAAAGGGTTAACATTTCATATTTAGCCCTAAAAGTCTGATCAATTCTACACATGTAGGGTGCTGTAAAGTCATGAAAAATTCACTTTAGGTCATAAAAAAGTAATGGCAAATTTTTGAAATTTTGTCAGTGAAAAAGAGTGGGAACCCTGGTATAAATATTTACCCCCAAACAGTATTATTCATCACTCACTTTGTTGAAGTTATAGTAATTATTGTGACTGGTCTACACATCCAGGCTTTACTTGGTATAGAATTGCACTGGTGGGTGCAGGACTGCATCTGCAATGGAGAGTGAAGTTGGAAGTTGGAATCAAGCTAAAACAATGGCAGCTACCATCAAACTTACTAAACTGCACGGAATCAGCAAGTTTAGCGCCAACATAATCAGTACAAGTCTGCAAAGTTGCTTGTTTAGACCTTGGTCTCTCTTATATATTGATTTTTATGTTTGCAATTTCAATTTTAGTTAAATTTTTACAATGCTGAGGGTAGCTGTCAAATATTATAGTTCATATCTTTTTCATAACCAAAATATTTATTACAGATCCAATATGCAGCTAACTTTTTCTGCTATCTCTACAGAAAATGTGAAGTTTCTCTGGACTATACATTACCCAGAAAGTCCAGCTTATCCTCAGACAGCAATAAGACTCTGTGCATGCTGGGACACTGCCTCTTGATATCAGAGGAGCAGATGAAGCAAAGCCCACGATGGAACATGGGCACTGTGCTGCTGTTTAATGGTAAGTCTCCTGCCACTTTGTATATTAAAAACCATCAGTTATATTAGATTACTTGAAGTGTAACCCGCATTTTCTTGTATAATTAGTTTGGCGTCACTGCTTTCCCCCACTGATGCATTAGTTACAGATTCGGTCTTGCATGCATTTCATCACACATAGTGATTTTTGAATGTATAGTCACAGAAAAGTGTTATAAAGGGAATCTAAAACTGTTTGAGTAAAGTTATGAAAAGCCTTAAGCTGCACAAAAATTGCAAGAGTATTTCAGTTAACACTAGTCAATTAAACAAGTGTCTTTTTTGTGCTCAATACGGCTCCTGCTTTCACGTTTTTATTTACTCAATTTCTTCACAAACTGCCACTCAACTGATGTAAAATTATGATGAATGTTTACTTCAGGTACTATACTATAATTAAAAATATATGAATCTGTCAAATGCACCTTAAATTATGAATAAAATAAATAAATTGTGTTATTATTTTTCTCCACACACGGGCAGTTTGCTTTGCCACTCAGACCAAACTTGAGGGGATTTGTTTTGAATAAAAGAATGAATGCATACCAATCAATGTTCCAGCTATTATGTTTAGTTCTCTAATTTCTCAAATATGGTTTTAGGATTAAGTTAAGATTCTGATTGTTATCTTTGTAGGGAAATTTGTCCTCTGCATTTGACTCATCCTTCAATGCAGCTGGGGCAACGTGTCAGAAGCACTGCCCAAAAAAAAAACATTTTCAGAGTTGAGTTTTGAGTTAGGCTTGGTCTGGACTATCTTGGCAGGAGGTTTTTACGTAATTTCCTTATCCTCTAAAGAACAGTAGTATGATTATGAAAGAGTGTTGCATACACAAGTCTGAAAAAATAAACATTTTTCACCTAAGAGACTCACCACTCATTTTACAGTGGTCTCTCATGTTTTCCTCCCCGGTCTGTGGTGTCATGGTGTTTTGATGGTTTGTCTTGTTGTAAATGGCTGTAGCTGGAGTGATGTAGGGCATGCTGTGGATTCTCGGCATTCTTTGTGAGGCTGGCTCAATACTTCTCTTGTTGTCTCTAATCGACTGTGAGTGGCTTAAGGCTTGTCAACTTAAGACAGCAGCTGACGGTTTTAGACTTGCTGTTGCCATAGGGACTCATTATGGTCAAATATTTATGCATGAGGAATTTTGTTTTGAGAACAGCAAGATATATAAGATTGTGGTTTCCTTTTGGTATTTATGGTACTATGATGGGGTGGTTCAGATACTCAGAACTCAGATACTAATCGATACTAACACCAGAAGTGAAACAAGTATTAATGATGAAAGAAAATCAACAGGACATGACTGGCCCTTTTCATGAATAGTGTTAGAATTAGGTCAGGATCTATAGCAGAATGATCCTTCTAAGTGTATTATTATTATTCTGTTATTTGTGTTGAATTTATTTTAAATATTTTAATATAACTCTTTGATGTCTGCTGCCTGAATATGAACACTTATACTGTAAAAATATTGTTAGCTTATGGTATGATGAAAATGCTCAAAATTATGACAGCTGACAATCATACTGAATATCAACAATCTCCCCTTGAAGTCGGGCCGGTTTGGGGGTGTAACCAGTGAATGTTTTGCCTTTTAGAGTTAACTTATTAGAAATAGAATTAACAAACATTAATTGTGATCCTACACCACTGGTCAGAATCTCCAGGCTGTAAGTTTCTTTTTGAAAGCTGGAGTGTCTAGTGCACTCCTCACACCAAATCTATGCTCCCTCTGGTTTGGTGTCAAACCAATCTAATGTTCAATTGAATTACGCTGCAGACACTGAAGCAGAGATATTTGAGGTCTTCTGAGAGAACTGGAATAACCTTGAAACTCAGTGAAAAAGGGCCTGTATCTGACTTTTAGTCCATCAAGTTCAACTCTTTTCATTTAGAAAATGCAACTATTTGGGAAAAAGTTTGACTGAATGATAATGCTGATACATTTTGTTTGATGAGAACTATAAGAAAGCATCTGTCTTTGACTATCACAGACAATTGTTTTATGAACCACCATTGTAAGAAGGGACGTAGTAGTTAAACCTACTACGTCCCTTCTTACAATGGTGGTTCATAAAACTGTAACTGATGAATATTCTTCACTCATGCTACAAACTTATAGGCTATTTAATCAATTATTTGGTCACTTTATCAAATGTTTAACTGTTAACTAGAAAGTTGATGTCTTTGTTACATTTTATACAGTGCCATCAAATATTATGGGTCATGATCAATGGAAAACAGCTTGTTGTAATAATTTCTTTTCTATGCAGCATAATGATTAATTTTTAGTATGTTTGTTAAGAGCTTAAGCCTCTAACCATGAATGAATTAAGAAAGCAATCACCCTAATCTGAATTGTTTATTCTCAGGAGCAAGAATAGGTTCAGAGGAGGCGTTCTACCTTTACGCCAGTGGGCCCGACCTCACCTCCATAATGCCCTGCAAGTACGGCAAGGCCAGTGTGTCATTCTCAAAATTCGTCACACTAGAGGGGCTTAAGTGTGACTATGTCCGAGACCTTCTGACCAAAAACAAAGATGTGGACACTACAGCTTTGGTGGTAAGTTTTTGTGTTGTATTTATGGTAATCAGATTTTGTCTTTAGGCTTTGTTAATTAAGTACATTGTTACAACATCAAAATCTTTCTCATTTACCATCTTATTTCGCAGTGTTTAACCAATGTTTTCTCCCAATTAGTTGCTCTCAGTGATGACAGCCCACACTGCTGCCAAAGTAATTTTTCAACTATAGACTACAGTTTAGCTGCTGCTATTTCAATCAGATGGATATTATTTTCACATTAAAAACTAATGACATTGTTGATAGTGGGTGGGCCAAGGAAGTGGAGGAGGTGATCAGGAAGAATGAACTTTCTATTTTGACTGCTAATTCAGTACAGTGTTTTTGTTTCTCTGTATCAGACACACCACCTATGAATTAATAATATTTTATTGTGTGTAAACCCAAACTAATAAATAAAGAAATTGTTTAGAAATAATTGGGTTCTACTTTTTAGCCCTGCTGAATCTGAACTAGGAATGGGTGATATGCTAAAATAATGAATCACAATTTTTCTTTTGATTTTTGCTTTCAATATTAATTTTCCGAACATTACCAACACAGACTTTTAATAATTAAACCCACCTGAAATAGTCAAATTTCTTCCTCCAAAGTCTGAACTCCCCTTCAAACAACATGCTTTTACTGACAGGATTTTCTGTAGACCTTTTAGTTAAAAAATGACTGAATCTCAATTAAAGTTCCAATTTAAAACCTAGTCTAAACCTTGACCCTAAAATTTTATAGATCATTTTATAGATTTTTATGTCAAGACAGAAAATAGGACTACTGTAACATTTGTTGCAGGCAGAAATGCAAGTAGACCTTGTTAACAGAATACTGTAAGTGAAAAAAACTTGTACTGTAATTGGCTGCATACACATACAAACACACACATTGCACACACGTTATACATCCATATATACACAGTTACACCTACTTTTAAATATCCACCAATTATGCATGTCTCCCAGTCATTATTTTATATCACTATTAGCTGGAAATGGAGAGATATACAGAAAAAACTCCCATCGTATCTATATCACTGTATTGTGTTGTTACATTGATCATAAACAATCCCTCTGGCAATTCTGACAAAGACATGGCAGAGATATACAATAGGGTGACCCCATTAAATGTAAGACTTCTCATTATGCTAACAGCTTCTTCCCATAAGCTCTTATGAACTATGCCCTTTGAACTTTGATGTAGTACCTTAATATTTTGGCTACTTAATATTTTGTAGCTTGTTTATGTAACAATATGATTGTTTTTTGTTGTGTTTATGTGGTTGTTTTTGTTGTCTCATGGCGCACTTTGAGCTTTTTGCACACGTTTTTCCAATGTGTTTTTTAACTGCAAATGGAAAATAAACTAAACTAACCTTGATTTAAAAAGATTTACATTCCTTACAGTCACAGTCCACAATAACATACGGTATTTACTTGTATTTTGTCTCCATTCCAGGAGAGCCTTGCCGTTGTTTATGCCCCCAGCAGCCCCAGAGTCTACACCATCTATGAGCCTGTGATCAGGTTAAAGGGCCAGGCCAAAACCGTTGTAACGCAGAGACCCTTCAGCTCCAAAGAGGTGCAGAGCGTGTCCATGGAGCACCCTGCGCTCCGCTCTCTGCTCCCCACACAGACACAGGGTCTACAGAGCGTCCTGCACAAGATCGGAGGGACAGGGACGTTTGTGTACCTCTTTGCACAGGTTCGATCTCTCACTATAAATATTACGTCTTCTTCTGATTTTAAGTAATGTACTGTTTTATGGCAGCATAGGTTTAGTGTATGTAGAGTTTTCAAAATTCTTAGCTTCACTTTTCCACTAATTGAAGTAGTTCTGCCTTAAAAATACTGTTTCTATTTTTACTATATCTTAATAGATTTAATCACAATTGCACATATAAAGACCACAACAAGCTCTTAACAGTGCAAAATTGTCCTATATGTATATTTATATATATATATTTATATTTATATAAATATATACTATTTATATTTATTGTATGTAGAGAATGCCTCAATATATTCAGTGTATCTCATGGAAATGTTATGGATTATTGCAAAAATACAAATGTGCTAATGAATATAACATAAATAGCAAAGAGTTCTTATAGAATTATCATTTTTATTTCAATTTAAAATATATATATTAAAAAAAAAAACTCTCACCAAAGTTAAAGAATTGGTATATCCATGGGTTTCAGCATGATGAAAAATGATGAGAAAGGCTATAGCGATTAACAATTAGTTAAAAAATAGAAAATATAATTTCATTCGAATGGGGAAAAATCCTGAAATCAATTCATATACCAGGATACTGAAACCCATGGCTAATGAATTTTGACATGGTATTCTTTGCCTTTTTTAAACATGACTTGTGTTCCCCATCCTAATGGTCTTCTCTCCTTTGCTGATGTCCAGACGGTGGAGCTGAGCGACTGTGAGCAGACCCAGGCTCTGGCCCTGAGGGTGCTCCTGTCTCTGTCCAAAAACAACCAGCACCGCATCCATGAGATGAACTGTTACCATGGATACGCCATGATCCACCAGGTCCTCATCAAGTCCAAGTGCATCGTGGGATATCACATGCTCAAAGTGAGTCCTGCCCTCCAGTCTTGGTTCTCACATATGTCTCTGGATGTGTTAATTATGTGGTGGTGGTTTTCAAAGTGGGGTGCTGGTACAACTAGTGGTACATGAACTCCACCGTGGTCTAAAGGTTTGATTGTGACACACAGGGCCAATCTCAGTGTAGTAAAATGTATTCCTGGCTCCAACAATGAGCTAAATATCCCCCTGCTCCTCACCCCCTTTTCACTCTGCTGATATGTAGGAGCCAAAGTAACAACTACAAAAGCGTCTTCTGATATCGGAGAGATGATTTAAATTTACAGTTTATTTTATAATGTTTATCTTAATTTTCCTTTTAACTTTTTAATTGTCTGAGCCAGTGAAACTTTTGTCACTATTTATCACTATTTATATTCTTAATAAAACATGAAGACAGACTTAATTGGTTAGGGTTACAGGTTAGCACATTTTGAACTAGATATTCATTAGTCTTTGATCATGTTTTATGGAGGCTAATTAAGGTGTTGTTATTATAAAGTGTTACCAATGCATTTGCTGAAACCTGGTTTAGTCACTCTTCTATATTCTTATATTCTTATATTCTTATACTGCCGTCTTTTGAAGTAGGAGCTTGCAAACCCACATTTCTTCTGATGAGTTGTTGTAAAGAGTTGTATAGTCCTTTAAGCTGTATTCTGTGTCCAGTTTTCCCTCACATATTTGATGTATGTCAGAGTAGTCCCTGTGTTCCTGGGAATGGCCCGCTGTTACTTGACCCTGTGTCTGTGTCTGTAATCGAGCCGTGTGAAGACTCACTACTGAAATGGACTCTGTCTGACTCCATGAAACACTGAGCTCCAGCAGAGTCTCATGACAGAACGGATTGTCTTTGTGATAAAAAGTGGTGCTGTAGTGTACTGTAGTAAGAAGGGGTTTTGTCTTACAGCATTGTAAAGTGTATTAGGCCTGTCACGATAACACATTTTTAAGTACAATATATTGCTGGAGAAATATAGATGATAAATTATAATATAGAAATGAATTTATGCCACTGACACAGTAACCCTTAAGTAGAATTATCCCTTATCCCTATTCTAAATGTTTATTTAATATGGTTAAAAAACACAAACTGCAATAAATAAATATCAGAATGAAACACTTTAGCAGTTAGTTTGTATCTGTAATGAATCCCCACAATAAATAGACTTCCTAAAATTATGGCTTCTTATGTTTTGAGTTGATATATTAATTATGGTGACAGGTCTCGTTGAGATTTGCCATTTATGTTTTAATAGTGAGATTATGTTGACTGCCTGAAGTAGAAGTAGTAGAGATCTAAATAATCCAAGATATTTAGTTGTTTCAATGGAAATTGTTTGAAACTGGCTAATTTCGACCATTCAGATAGCATTAAATCAGTTGCAATATATCTTGTAACTCTATAATGGACCACTAGTATTAATTACTTACATTACATATACAGCTTTTTCAATTCTGAGTTTGAAACGGTTTTGTAATTCATGTTGGCTTTAAATAGCACCAATCTAATTGATACGATGCTTCTGTTTTTTGTTCCAGGTTTCAAAGTGTAAGTGGTTATTAAACTCTTACATTTCATATATTGCTATATGCTATCTGTAATTGTTAGTGGCCCTATATATAGTATACAGATCTAGGAGCTTTGCTTTAGAATTTGGCTTGAGAAACCTAAAGATTTATGGGCGCTGCAGTGCGGATGGTCACAGGTGATAGACTGTGATCAATAGTGACAGACCTGAGGCTAGCGTTAATAGCATTGGTTTCGACAGTGACTTATTTCTTGTCCAAAAAGTCATGACGTTTGTATTGATTCTGCTCCTGTCTGGGTTTGCTCTGTGTGGGGGAAAATCAGAGCAGGTGGTGATTACGAGGCTCTTGGGCAACATATCAGGAGGATCTCTGTTGCAAGTAGGTATTTTATAAATGACTTTTTTATGATGTTGTGGGCTTACTGTGTCTCTATAGACTCTGCTGGATGGATGTTGCAGTGCTCCCATCCTGGTCCTGGGAGAAGATGGACATTTCCGACTGGACACGGAGTCCCTCGCTGTGGTGCAGGACATCAAGCTGCTCTCAGATATCCTCCTGGACTGGAAGATATGGGCCAAAGCTGAGGTATACCACAGGGCTGCAACTAATGATTATTTTAATTGTCAACTAGTGGACGACTAAACGATTATTTTTATTGTACATGGAGACCAAAATGAATGTTTGAAATATGTTGCTGAAGAAATAGGATGTTTATGAAAATCTAAAATGTTTTATTCTTTTTTGACATTTTGATTTCATAATGCAGCTGTCTTTGTTATTATGTTTATATAGAGTTTATATAGTCCAGATAATGATTGTGATCAAGAAACTATTCAGACTTTCCAACTTTTTTATAGTTGACTGGTCATGATCACTCCATGTTACTCACAAAACACCACAAATTACAATCTGTTCAAAAGCTCAAATAATATCAATGTTTTGCTGAAGTTTAATTTAGTTTATTAAATGAGACATGGACAGTGCACAATATACATGAACCTTAAAAAGAGAGATGCATTGTACCAGGTTGTAACACTACTGCTAATTTCCACCTGTATTCCCTGGGCAGGCTGACACGTAGTAGCTGCCTGAGCCTAATTATAAATCATAGAAACTTATTCAGATGAGTGAATCGGGAGAATATCTGGAATGTGCATTATTTTAACATTAACATATCATTATTGTTGTCATGCAAATTAAAAATAATAACATGTTTATCTGTATTCTTATGTAAACTCACTTGCTCCCTGTGTCATACATAATTACTTTCTGTTGTCTCCAGTGTGGTGTGTGGGAAACTCTGCTCGCTGCCTTGGAGATCCTCATCAGAGTTCACCATCCGCATCAAGTCTTCAACATCCGACAGTTCCTCAAGGCTGAAGTCGTGCATCGCTTCCTCCTCACCTGCCAAGTCCTACAGGTACAAATGAATGAAAATAAACGTTGAAGACCACAGAGAGAGGTCTGCATTTATCAACACGCAACCTTTAAAGCGCTGTATAATTGATAATAATTTAATTTAAAGTTGTAACTTCTGCTGATGCTTCTTCAAAAACAGTAATACAGTAACGCCTGTGTCCTATACAGAAGATACATCATGTCATAGAGATCGATTTTGGATTTAATAAATTGGTTTGAGTAGTAGAATCTGGCAGCCCTTAAGCTTTCTCTTTAAATATAAGACTGGAGAATTATGACACTAGCTGTAAAAAAAACGTAATAATACAGAGTGAGAACCCTAAACATTAATTTAATATTTATTTGATACGGCTAGTGCAATTTAATATATATATAAACATAAATAGTAATATGAAACATTTCTTCAAAAATGCACCCTGGTAAGACATTAGACTAACTTAACTGTATCTTGTTGTTTATAGGAGCATAGGGATGAGCACCTCACTGCTATTCCGCAAGACGTCTGCTTATCATTCGTCAAAATCATTCAAGAAGTTTTGGGGTCTCCTCCTGACCTGGATCTGCTCAAATTGATCTACAACTTTCTCCTGGCTGTTCACCCTCCCACCAACACTTATGTCTGCCACACACCATCTAGCTTTTATTTCTCGCTACACATCGGTAAGTTATATATAAGGCATGGTAATAGCTTTTACTCTCCTCTGACTTAGGTCTTGTCTTTTATATGTTAGGAAATCTGTCTATTCATTCACACTATGTTGAATGAATTCTGAAATTGAAAACTTTTAGTTGGATGTAGGTCAAAAGTGTTGAAAATCATTTGAGCATGTATCAATACTGCAAATAATCACATTAACAGGACAAAAATACTAGCCTGGCTGGTGCCACCTGGTGCCTGGCGACTAGTCAGGAATCAGAATACACTATTTCATGGTTCACACAAACCCTGGAAGTGCAATTTGGGCACCAGCCAATTAGTGAAGTGCTGTACAATCTGTGTTGGCAACGATTCCCGAGATCGAGGATTTAAAGCCAGAACAAAGAGAATGTTTGGAGAATTTTATCAAGGGAAAAGATGTTATTGCCCTTCTTCCTATGGAATTTGGGAAAAGCTTAATATACCAGTTAGCCCCATTAGCGGCGCATTACATACGCCATGACCAAATAGTACCGATTGGTTAAATAAAAAAGTACCCACCTACCATTGAGCAAACGAATTCTAGCGCTGCAAGGTCAGACGGTTTCTATGAAGTGAAACGACCTGATGAATCAGAGTACAAAAATACATCCTAACACTAAAAAGGAGCATTTTTTATTTTCCTTTGTGGTATTGTAATCAGTACCAAGTATTAAATGAATTCCTTAGTATCAAAATCGAGTTTGACATTTTCTCTCAACAACAATCAACAGACGAATGAGTCTAATGCAAGTGGGGCAGATATCATTATATGTATTTATTTATTTTCTCCTTCTTTTTGTCAGATGGAAAATTATACCATGACAAAGTCCAGTCTATTATGCACCTGAGACACTCAACAAGTGGAGGGAAGTCCGCCTGCAGCTCTGTGGTGTCCCTGTCTCCCACTGTCTTCACTGACGCACAACATGAAGGTACTTTTGCTTTATATACAGTGTAGTACAGTATTATGGATATTTGGATTTAGGCTCAGCAATATGTATTACTTAGTCCATCATTTACCACTTTTGCGGGGCTGGTTCTTAGCAATAATTCATAAACTTTCCTCAGTGTGCTTGTCTAGGGGGTACGTCAGAATTACCTGGAATTTATCATATTCAGTTCTGTTTTATTTACAGCATGGTTATGGTTGAGTGGCTACTATTAAGCATTCAGGGTTTGACTGTAGGACCCTGCAGTCCCTCACTGCTCCTGACAGGTTATTCTATTGGCATTGACGAATGGTTCAGTTGCAGAGGACAATTTTACCTATTGGAGCTATAAATGTACCTAAAACTTCCTTAACCTTGTCCTATAGTTCAAATGTGATATGAATGTTAGCTCAGCAGTATTTTCATCCATCCGTCTTTTCCCACTTATGACTGGATTATGGGAAGAGCAGTCACGTCAAAGGAACCCACGTCTTGTCTAGGGGTATAAATCAAAATAAACTAGTCAATTAATAGCATATACTATAAACACACAATCTGCACAGTGTTATTTTCCTTCTAAGCATTTTAAGTGCTTACTGTATGATTTAGAATGACATAAAAGTTATGTGGTATGGCAAAGAAACAAAAAATATGCCATAATTTCTTAATTTTTCCCGTATATGCTGCCTAAATCTGCCAAGAGAAAAATCTATAGTGCTTTACTGTTTCTGATAAATAACATGTCGCATCTTTTTTCTTGTTTTTTACTGTAAGTGATTTAGAGTGAAAGGTCCAATTATGCACTTTTCCATAACCTCTTCTCGAAACCTTAAAGTGGTTCTTTAGCTGAAGTCAGACTATAATCACAACGGTGGGTGGCAGGTTGATGTCGTGCGCTGGAACAGTCTTTTTCTGAAGTTTTTTATAATTACATCATCTGATAATTTAGCTTTAACTTCCTCTTTTATCTCAGTTTCAAAACTTTCCCTGCTTTATAAGACCTTTTGTGACTCCATATGGTTGACTGCAGTCTCCTGGGCTATTATTTCCTACTGTCTGTTCTTTAAACATCTTAATAGCATGGCAATCTGCAGGAAAAACATCTAATAAAGACATGTTGTTTGCAGCACGGTTCCCTTGATGTAGACAGAAGGTCACAAGAGTTATATTTTAAGTAGCTAATGCAAACACTTGTCCCAGGGGATGAAATGTATAAACAGGAGGTCATAGAGTGCGTGTCGTCTCCCACCCATTTCGCTTTCAAAAACATTTCGTCTTTTTCACTAATGCTCTTAGCCGCCGTCCCCATAGAGCGGTGTCACTTTGTATCACAGTACTGTCACAACTTTAATTAATGGAAATGTTGCTATACTAAGCCTCTTTTATCAGTGTCTGCAAATAGTCTTTACAAATCCTATTTTTGTTGGGAACATTACATTGGTATTATAATGCTTTATGCTAATGATCAGAAGTACGATTTGTTCTTCAGATTTCCTTTTGTGTCATGAAAATGTAATAGAGTATTGTTTGATATCAATGCAGTCTCACAGCACAGTATCACAATATTATCAGTTTTAAAGGTGCAGTAACTTTTCTGGTCTGCCACTGGCTTGTTTAGTTTTTGTTTTATTTATTTTCTCTTGGTAAAAAATCATTTATACAATAGAATGTGAAAGATGGCTCAAAACGTGGTAAAATGCATAAGGCTCTAATAAAACGGTGCAAAATTCATATTTATAGCTTATGAGAAACGATGAAATACATCAATACAAGAGTTACACAACAGGTTTAAAAGGAAATGCCATAAGGAAAATGCAGTGTTTCAGAAGCAGACATTTAAAGTGTTTTTAAACTGACTTTGTATAAGCTCTAAAAAGGAGCCATGTCTCCATGGAGATGTTGACACCACCAGGGGAAGTTACACAGAAACCTACAATAAAAAGCCTGTTTTCCAAGGTAATTTTAAGCAATAAACATGGTAACTGATAAAAAAATAATTGATAAATTGAAAATGCAAGATAGATAGATTAATTCACCTTTAAGTATTTCAATATTGTGGTTAGGAATTTAGGATTTAGGATTTTTTTCCCTCTCAGAACAACCCTTAATGCATCATTATCGTCATGTTTCCCTTGTAAAAAAGGGTGATGTATTGTGACGTCTCTGATTTATCATAGGACTGCCGCAAAATAATGGATTTCTTATGCAAAAGATGACTTCAATTGTTGTAAATGTCCATGATAATATTCTGTGACTGTTACTAATGTTTTTTCATCGGAGTTTGAAGTTGTTGAAGTTGTGACATTTTAAATTGCTCTCTTCAGGCCATCTTCATCCTTCTTATGCTGAACACGGAGGAGACGACCAGTCCTTACGGCCCCCAAGCATCGCCCCTTCTCCATACTCTTCCCCGCTCCTCACCCCTCGCCTGGGGAACGGAGGTGGCCCTGTGTCTGGTGACAGTGATGGCGTCTCCCCTTCGGCCCAGCAGGCTCTGGGCAGCACTGAGACTCTGAAGAAGGGCGATGAGCAGTTACTGAGCAGCTGTGAATCTGCCAAAACCATATGTGACTCCAGAGAGGCTGAGGGCGGAGCGCGGACCCCCTCCATCAGCATAGAGGAGGAGCGGGATGAGGCAGAGGTGGACAGTTTGGCAGAGGGCAGCGTTGGGGTCGCGGAGTCCGAAGATCGCTTTGACTGGGCCAGTGACGAAGCTCCCAGAAGGCCAGACAGTTTAAAGGGCATCCAATCATTTCAACGCAGTCATAGCAACCTGGCCAGTCTGGGGTTAGCATTTCCTGCTACAAATGGGTCGTTAGCAATCGGACGGTGGCCCAGTGCAGCAGACAGGGGATCAATGCCAGAAGACTGGGAGAGTTACACCTATTCACCGGGATATGAGCGCACCCACAGCAAAACAGAGTCCAATGACAGGTAAAAAGTCTAATGATAGGTTCATTAAGTAACATAAACATTGGTAACTGCAGAGTTTACTTCAGAAGTTATGCAATGAAAAGAAACCAATCACCAACCTGTTTTATTTTAAGCAAATGTGGTCATCACCCCAGTTAATGCTCCACCATGTATGTAACTTTTCAGCCAAAATAATATTATTGCTGTTACTGTGTTTTCTGGATCGGATGTTCCACAGTATGGCATCTCCATGGAGTTTCAACCTCCTGTGGTCAACCCACTAGAAATGTTGCACATCTCAGTCTTTTACCAATCTTCCTAATGAGCTTTTTCTCTATGTGACAGCATTGAAACATTTGAGACAGATTTTCAAACCTGTGTCCAGGTCTAGCACAGAGGACTGCCTGGTGCTGATTTGCTGTGGCCTGTATGACCTGCTGAGGGGCGTGCTGCTGCTCTTACCAGACCTGATGCTAGAGGAGGTCATGGACAAAGTCATCCAACCAGAGGCTCTCATCGTCCTGGTCAACCACTCATCTCCTCTGATCCAGCAAGGAGTCATGAAGGTATGCCCCCAAAGCCTGTGATTCTCAAATGTTTTTTTACTTGGCATGTAGGTATTAATATGGGGTACCCCAGGCCACAGCTGAACTAGGAATTAAAATAAATTCAAGAAATATATTTGCCATTTGTACACACATAAAAGTCCATGCACATGGAATTCTTGTGCAGGGCTCTAAGGAGTTCAAGTAAAAACACATATTCAATACATCATACGGCCATTTAAGGCAGCAGTGCCACTAATAATAAATGTTGTATATTACACATAAAGGTGTCAGGGCTAAAGTTAGGACACAGAAATAAGGACAATACATACTGTGACTAAACTAAACATTCCAAAGCCAGGACTTAAAGCTACCTGTATTCCAGGTTGGCAATCAAAAAAATCCTTTACAATAACATTAGACAATATACTCAATGTTACAAGAAACAAAGGTGTGTTGCCCAGTTTTATGCAACCTAAATGTTCATCTTCATTTGAACCTGTTACAATCAGAAAAAGCATTCCAACCAACAGTGTGTCGCTTTCCATAGTTTGAGAACCACTGTCCTAAATCACATTATATTATTTAGATAGATTTTATTTATTTACACATGAAAAATAATAATGACATCAGCAGAGATATCTTCAATCTCTATAATGTCCGAAGTGTCCTACCTAGAATATATTGTACAGGCCTCTCCTTCAGGCAGCTAGCTCACTCATAGATGATATGTGGTTTGGGGCAATGGTTTTATTACCAAAAGTTGAATTTATGGCCATTTTCAAGACATACTTCAAAATGGCTGATGTATTTTGTGCCTCTTTTACAGTTACTGGATGCATATTTCAGTCGAGCCCAGAAAGAGCAGAAGGAAAAGTTTCTGAAGAATCACGGTTTCTCACTATTGGCAAATCAGCTGTACATTCACCAGGGCAACCAGGGTCTCCTCGAGTGTTTTCTGGAGATGCTGTTTGGGCGACCTGTGGGCCTAGAGGAAGAGTAAGTGTTAATGTTGGAATAGGGTAATATATTTAAAGGGATTTTATGTAGCTAGCGCTCTTAGTGTTTCAAAAAAGCTGCTACAATCACTATGTGCACCTGGGTTGGTAGTGCGTCGCCCTGCATACAAGTTTTTCTCCTTCTCAGTACATGGACAGGCCACGCCTCACTGAGCTGCAGAGGCTGCATTAGCACTGATTCATGATTGTCTTTAGGTGCTGGGGTTTAGGTAGTGAGGAGACAGATCATAGAGTGTTATTTTTAGGTTGAAACCAAGTGAAAATTAGAAGAGATTTTAATTTGACATTTATTGCTAAATTTAATGATTTAAAAAGTGACCTTACCTTGAACCGTATAGCACATCCTAAAATCTTATCCGATAATGCTGCCAAGGCTAATATGTGAATAAATTGGAAGCAGAGATATTTAGTCCCATTTTGTGATCTGTTGTAGCTTGGACCTGGAGGAGATGGAGAGCATTTCCCCATTCAGACGGCGCTGTATCATTCCAGTTCTGGGCCTCATAGAAAACTCTCTTTATGAAAACTCCCTGGTGCATAACATCCTGTGCATGCTGCTGCAGCTGATCAACGCCTGCCCCAAACTGGCCGACATCCTTCTGGACCACGGGCTGCTCTATGTGCTCTTCAATACACTGTCCACTCTCAACGGCATGGAGAACGGGTAAGACTGCTACTGCGGACAGGAGCTGGGGCAAGACTGCCACAATAGCTGGGATTATGTTAAACTAGGCGTCCTGCCGATTGATTTATGAACTAATTAGTCGACTTTTTTAAGCAAATAAAAAGGGGCATGGAAAAAATCTTACAACTACACCTGCACCGGAGTTCATGGAAACTATGCAGAAATAAGTACTAGGAAACAGATTTTTTTTTTTTTAAAGACAGTTTAAATTTATGGATCTTGAATTGACTCTGAAGATTTATGTATAGATACCAAAAAATACTAATTCTTCAGCTAATACACTCATTCACTTTCACGTCTCCTTTCTGCTGTTGTCTCATTTAAATCCTTATTATTTAAATAAAATTACTTACATCTTGCCTAGAAGGGCTGTAGGCCTTTATTTGATTAATTGGTTGATAGGGTCCTAGACATCTAACATCATTTTGTTGAGATAGTAATGATTTATATTAACCAAAGCAGACAGGAGAGAACTTGGGGTGAGTTGGTTTAAGATTTGGGAGTGAATTTGTAGTGTAGTGTATTAAATGTCAACTACAGCCCAATTGGACCACCTTGATGCAAACTGGTCTAAGAATTCTTATTTGTTTTGTTCATTTTTGACAAGATCTGCTTCATGTAACATCAGATCCAGCTAAGAGCTCTTCACACAGTAGTTTAAAAGCTTGTCATGGTGCTTCAAGGCGTGTTACAAAATCATTAATCTCCTCTCTGTTCATTGATCTGACTAACGGTGGCAGTGGGTTTATTTCCTGAGCCTAATATGATTTTCTCTTGTTCATCTTGTCTTCAGCATCCCTCTGAACGACTACAAGCTCCTGGTGTGCGACATACAGCAGCTGTTGGTTGCCGTGACGATCCACTCCTGCAGTTCCTCGGGGTCTCAGTACTTCCGCATCATCGAAGACCTCATTACTCTGCTCGGATTTATGCAAACGAGCAAGATGCGCCGCACTCAAGGTAACCAGTGAAAGACGTCCTATTCAATACACTGTGTAATCAAAGGGAACCGCAGCCCTGTGCCAGCTATAGGGGAATCCCAATAGACTAGAACAGACAGTGTGTGTGTGTATATAGTTGTTATGGTGGCATGGAAGTTTTGAAAGAAAAAGAAGAAAGCTTAGTTGATGGAGTTGATGGTGTGCCCACAATTCTCAAGGTTGAAAGTTTGATCTGTACTACCTGAAATGTGTTCTGCTGTTTTGTTCTTTGGCAAAACACTCCATCCACATTGCCATTTTTATGATATTTTAGAATAACTTTGCTGACAGTAATAGAACACAGAATATTTCATGATGCAGTAATGTGTTGATCTTTCAGCTGTGCGTAATTATGACATTTTCTGTACTAAAAGAGTTGCAAGACTGTACATATTAACTCTTGAAAATGCTCAATGTTTTATTCCTACTATTTTTGACAGTCAATCTTTAATCAAAAGTATGAATCAGAATTTTCCACTTTGGAAACAAAATTGCACAAACGAACCTCTGAATCAGTGTTTCCCAAACTTTTTTTCTGGTGACCCATATTTTAAAAGTCACAAATCTTCGTGACCCAATTCAATAGACATTATTCGTAAATCACAAAATAAAGTTGGATTTGACCATTATTGAACATTAATGAGGATATTTTATTGTTGACTGAGTGATCCTGTCTCTCTGAACAATTAATATTACTCAAATTTTAAGCAAAGAAAAACAGTAATTGAAGCAGCAATTAAAGGGATCCATAAGTCGCCTATTTGGACATTACATGTAGCCCATTTCTTTTTCTTTTCAACATTCAATTGAACCAGCAGTATTGGAACAAAAAATAGTCAATGAAATAATAACAAAAGATTAGAAATTATACCTAACATGTCTTAACATTTCAGCATGTGTCAGAACTGTATATTGCAGACTTACATGCAGATCGTAACAAGGCAACCCAAAAAAAATCTCTTGCATCTGAGAGTCACTACCCAGTCTTTGGGAAACAATGCTCTAAAAATAGCCTCTAAGTGTTAATATACATCATTTTTTATGTTTATTTTTTACCTTTTGTTCCTTTTTAAATATAAATATCTCTATAATAATTGTAGAAATGGCTGTGGCGCTGCAGTTCCGGGTCCTTCAGTCGGCCATAGAGTTTATCAAGACGACAGCCAATCAGGAGCCTCAAAAACTCAGCAGCTCCATCAACCCCCCCAGCTCGCCGCACCACGCCATCTACCAGAAACGAAAAAGCATCGCAGGTAAGTTATAATGATCATACTTCTATTTTATATTTTTATTTTATTTTAGTATTTGAATTATGACAGTGCATATTATTCAATGTGTCAGCAAGCAGTGTCACCATAAATATGCCAGTAGTTTAGATTCATCCTTGTCTTTTTTATTATTTCAATCATAAAAATAGCTTAGAGCAGTAAAATGATTTGTGTTGGCCATGACTCTTGACTATTGTTCTCAAGTCATTTCCCTTTTGCATAATAATTGGAAAATAATTTAGTCCAAAGTGCTAATCCTGCCAACAATGTAATGACCAAGTCCAAACTATGAAATTGCACTGGCTACAAAACAAGCTACACTTTTTTTTTTCTCTCTTCAATGTATTTCTTTATTTAAAATGAGTAAGATCTAAGTATAAATAAATAATATGAATAATAAACACACATGTAACTTTTTTGTCATACTGTGGAACATTTTAGGTGAAGCAATAGGCAATTTATCCATAGAAAAGTACCAGAAATGTTATGTATTGCACCATATAATGTAGTTTCAATAGTGTCTCATTGTTCCTCCCTAGTTTTATGTAATATAATTCCACATGTACATGTCTTTTATGTTCCCATTTCATTGTCTAACCTCATCCTGTTTGTCCATCATCTTCATCCCAAACTCAAGGATCCAACCCCAAAGACTCCATAATCCCCCGTATCCCCCGGCAACACTACTGCTCCTATGGCCAGATCCCCATGTCTCCCTCTTTCAGCTTCCTCTCCCAGGACTCCCCTCTCCCCTCACCCTCGGGTGCTCCGTCCTACATGTTTCACTCTGACGCAGGTAGCCCAGGACAGTGACCTCTTACCGGGGACATGTCTGACTGTTTTGCAGTGCACTGACTCACCCTCCTCTGGGGTTAACTTGCCCAGTACACTGTTGTGCTACTGGAGCATTTTTTGTGTGTGTTTTTAATGACTTAATCACAGCGGTGGCTAGCATTTTCAAAGAGTTGGTGTTTTAGAGTTAATTTTATATGCTTTTTGTCCTCCCTTGGAAAATGTCTTGTCTAGAATGACAGTGGAAATGATGTACTCCACTTTTAGACCTGGTTTGACCCTGGAATAGTCCTGTTATATTCTTGATTTAGATCAGGTGATACTTGTGTAAAAGGTTTAGAGACACTAGTTTAGACCACATTTTCTGTATATATGAATATATTCTCTGTAACATTTCACTGATTTCATAAAGGAAACAGAGTATAATCTTTTATACATTGCATACAGGTAAAAAAAAAAAAAAATATGGAGTGTTATCCTCATTTTAGATGTCAAAAGGGTTTTGTGGCTCCGGATGTTTTCTTTTCTGTGGGAGACTGTCCAAATGGCTCTTTGAGTATGTAAGGTTGCCGACCCCTGGTATACACTAGCGTTGTGGCGGTGAATTACTTCGTGGCACATAGACCTAGACGCAGATTCATAAATCAAAATCGACGGCGATAAGGCTACGGTGGCAGTGTGCGTTAAGTCAGTGCAGAACTATACTTTGCTGTTTAGATGTGGTTTTGTTTCTCATTAGAGAGCTCCTGGTTTTGTAGTTAATCACTGAATTAATATACTTACTTACAAATTGTTGTTGTTAAAAATGTGTTGCTTTTTATCCCTGTTTAGACCTTATGTAGCAGTATAATTCTTTCTTCTTCTACTACTTTGGCATGTTAGATTTATATTTTGGTTAATCAGTATATACTTCTTTGATACCTACATTTTCTAGATCTCTAGTTAACCTGCCCAGTACATGAGAACATCTACTGTTTTGTGTGTTTTTTGTGTGTACTTTTGCAAATGCTTAACCAAACAACTGTTAAGCATTTCAGCACAGATGGTTTTCTGATCAGTGAATCACATTCACTAGTCAATGGTCCATCTGATTAAACTTGCTCTAAACTTGCATGAATTACTCAAATCAGTTAGTGTGTTATCTTGTGTTTCTTCTGTGAATTACCCACATATTGTTGTATTTTCGCAGGCCGGCGGCGCTTCTCTCTTGCCCAAGTCGACTCCCTGTTGATGCGGATGCGCTCTGTGGCCAGTGACGAGCTGCACCAGATGATGCAGAGGAGGATGAGCCAGGAAAACCCAATCCGAGCCAGTGAGACCGAGTTTGTCCAGAGACTTCAGAGGATCGTGGTGCTGGCCGTCAACAGACTCATTTACCACGGTACAAATCTGCCCACTCTTTGCTCCAGCTCTGTGTGGTTAGGAATTCAAATTATGACTGCAGCTTAGTCCAAATGTAGCTCCAGTTTAAAGCCAGGCACAACTTGAAGGGTTTCTTTATACAATTTTGGTTTATTTTGTTGTCTGAATTGTGAATTGTGTTTGTTAAAAAGCTTTCTTCTGTAATTTTTCTGTGTACTTTTATGTTCAATGAGAAAACACTGAGAATTAGGGTGTTGCAATTAATCACATTTGAATCCAGATCAAGATTCAGTCATTTATATTTGTCAATGATTAGCTTGGGTCCTTTCAAGGGAAAGGTAAACAGTCGGTTCTCTGTCAGTAAAAGCATGCTGTTTGGTTCATAGTTTGCAGGAATAAATGAAATCTTAATTGGTTACGTTCAGTTAATCAGAATTGATTAATATGAGCAACAGCATGTTTAATTTTTAGTCATATCGACCGGCAAGTTAATGGAAAATAAATTGAAGGTTGTAGCGATAACATTCCAAAAAATTTGAACAACAGGAAAAAGTTTATTCAAATTATTAGACAAATTTTGGCATTTTTCATTCAGTACAAGCTGTACTGTCACCATGATGTGTGGGATGCAAATTCAAAATTGGTTATATTGTAATATTAGATCTGCATGTATAGGTGGGACATACTGTATCTGGTCTTATCCTCTTTCTTGCTTTTTTTTCTCAGATGTCAGTCAGGACTTGTTTGACCTGTTGAATATCCCTGACTCCCCGGACCACCAGCTCTACACCCCTGAACACGGAGACACGGCTCCAGACGAGAGCGGCCCCTCCTCTGTCCCTCATTCCCCCACCCCCTTCACCCTCCCACCCGCCAGCAAGAAGAGCCTGCAGAAGGATATACTCAAACTGATGATGGACGGCATCAAAATCGGCCTGGTAAGACTTTAGGTTCATACAGCCAAGGATAAAGTGCAGTTTATTGATCATGGGGGGAATTTTGCTCTTTGTATTTTGATCCATCCTTCAATGTCATTTGGGTGCTCTGAAGGAGATCTTAGTCTGGAGAATCTATTAGAAACATTATTTCATTAGTATGTTTATAGCCAAAGTACTTCATGATGTTATTGCTACAAAACTGAAAACATGAAATTTACTTAAATGTAGTCAAGTAAGCCATGGAAGTTAGTTTACTTTCTTTACAAGTAAAAGCTGCTGAAATCATGATGAATGTATTTATCATTTTATATTTTTGCAGTGCATTTTGGTCATTTGGCCTGCTCCTTGGAAATGAAACTATTGAAAATATTAAGACACTAAGACAAGATTTTTAAAAATTAAGATGGATGGTCAGGTTATAACCTTAGTAATTAAGCAAAATGTGTAAATAAACAGCATAACGTCTCTATTTCTAAACAGGGCAGCACGGGTCGAGGTGGAGCCCCCCATCACCAATGGAGGAGGATCCTTTGGTCTTGTCGTGACACTTTTCGGGTCCAAATCGGGCGTCTGCTGGTCCACACGCTCAGCCCTGCACTACCTCTGTCTGAAAGAAAGGAGGCGCTAGAGTTTGTGTTTGATCACAGACATTTGGACATCCTCAAAGAGAGTCTCAGTCCTGGTCTAGAGGTAAGTAAATGAAGAAGTTGGTTTGTTTGGCTAATGGTTCTGTGCTTAAAGTTGGTTAGATATTTTATTGAAAAAAAAAATGCATGCCAAACATTCGAGGCAAACCAATAGCAGCAGCAACCTTAAAAGTTACATAGTGCCCCATAGTTTAAGCTTGTATTGTCACATAGACTTGCTATACCGTATTTTGGTTAATTTTCTGCTTGTTCTGTGCCAAGTTATTTTCATGTTAATATTTATGAAACTGCAATAACTAGTTTTCTAACACTCTTTCAGCTCTTAGGCTCTTAGCTTTTTCAAATTGCTCAAAATAAGAAAGTAAACACATTTGTTTATTTCCCCAGCCCAACTTTAATTGATTTAGTTAATACTTTGATTTCATGTCTGCTTTCTGTTTTTCAGCATGGTCCAAAGTTGTCGTTGTACCTTTACGAGATGCTTCACGATCACAAAGACAATTTAACCAAAGATGAACAAAACGCAGTGGCTGTTTTCATGACATCTCTGAAGCTCTGTGGTCATCGCTGTATCCCTCCCAACTCTCCACATAAGAAAGACTTACTCAAGGCCATAAAGGAGGTTAGACAACAACCACTGTAAACATGTTACATAAGTTTTACATGTGTCAATAATGGAGCCTTTATTTAAACAGGAAAAATTCAAGTACGAAGCAGAAGAGAAAACAAGCAAAGTTGCCTGGGAAAAGAAAATGGCCAGTTCCCAGAAAAAGTAAGTAATTGTTTATCACCTTTGACTAGTAATAAACCTTTAAAATTAAGATGATTAATTTTTAGACACATGCAAATGTTCATTGATTCACTTGAGATGTGACAAGTAAACACTGAGTACAGATGTCAGCTTTGCAAATCAGATGCTTTTTCCTCTTCTCCATCTCAAATATATTGCTTAGTTAAAACATAATTTGAAATCTTCAGAAATTAAACAGATTTAATTTATCAATAATTTCTGAATATCAGTTAAGAACTTTATTAAATGAGCTTGAAATTCCTGACTATTTTGATAAGATCATAGTTTTTCAAAAGTAATACAGATTTTTTTTTGTATAATGGCAAGGTCATTCTAACCCAATTCTTATTTGTTTGCTACAGTCTTATCCAGAGGCTGGATGGGAAGTCTAAGGACATTTCAAAGATTGCGGCTGATATCACTCAGAACGTGTCTCTGCGTCAGGGCATGGAGATGAAGAAGGTGATCCAGCACATCAGGGGCCTCTATAAGACCGACCTGAGCGCCAGCAGACACTGGCAGGAGCTGGTGCAGCAACACACACACGACCGGTGGGAATTTTACTTTTAGTACTGGATTCTGTACTGCAGGGGCTTTAAGCAGAAATAGTTTTTCTATTTTGCATCATGTCTAATCATCAATGTTATGGTATACAACAACCCTCTGTCAGAAAAAAACATGTGGTTTGAGGAAATAAGGTGACAGTTTTATTGTGTTTAATCTCATTGATTAAAAGTCTGAATTGTTTATGTGTTGTAAAATCAATACTCAAACACATTTTTTACATTCTGACATTTAGATCAAATCTAAATTGAAATTGATCAATATGAGGAAATAAATCATTTGACATTTTTATTGCCCAGTCTTAATTTATTATTTTATTTTCAAAAAAAAAAAAACTCAAACGGTGCTTCACAACATGACAAAAATAATATGTTTTATTTTTTTATTTTCTAGAGCTGTATGGTACGACCCAACCTCTTACCCCACGTCCTGGCAGCTCGACCCGACCGAGGGCCCAAACCGAGAGCGGCGCCGGCTGCAGAGATGCTACCTCACCATCCCCAACAAATACCTGCTCAGCGACCGACGCAAACCTGAAGGTGCATCTAGGGTTATATACTCTGTGAAGTACTCTTATTATGATGCCTGGAGACCTGTCTGCTTGACTCTGTGAGGTACATTTATTCTTGTGTCACCTTGAGTAACTCTAGCACTGTGTTTTAGACCCCGTCAAGTCCCCTCTTTCGTTTTTATTTGAGGAAAAGACACACTCCTCTTTCTCCTCCACCGTGAAGGACAAAGCCACAAGTGAACCCATCAGGTACAAATATATTTCTTATTTTGTCTTTGTAAATATTGTCTACCTCTGTCTGTCTGTTTTTTATATTTAATCCATTTCTTGCCTGTTTTGTAAGAAGATGAGAAAGTACACAGATCAGCCATAACGACCACCAACATCATCAGCTTTTGAACATATCACTTTTATTTGGACAATATATATAATAAGAGCATGATTAGCAATACTTCACTGCCAACCTCAAGCAATCATATGCCATTCTGCAGTTCAGTAATGTTTGAATAAGTGACATCTATTCCTACACTGGTGTTGGTTCATCCCTAAGTTTTACTATTATTGACAATGCTCTCACTATTTTATATCGCATACCTTTAAAACTGCCATGTAAGTGCCATCTTGTAGACGATGCCCATCTCTATAGACAGGCTGTCATAATGTTTTACCTGATCTGTATGTGTCTTTATATTCTGGTCTGGAAGAGGCGACAGGAGGAATATAAATGTCTTATAAACTGGTGCTCCCTCCACGGTGGTTTGTACTTTTCTATTTTCTCTTATAAAACAGATCTTTTTGTGTCGGCAGGTTCACCAGGCGCTGCATTAGTGTCGCCCCCTCCAGAGAGACTGCGGGGGAGCTGCTTCTGGGTAAGACTCTGCACATAATAAACCAAAGGACCAGAGTTATACTGTGTCAGCCATTAGAGGAGATTACAGCCACTTTTCTCCCATAGAAGTGTTTTTATTCTGAGGGACTAAGGGACAGCTCTGTTTGTCTAAATCTTAGTTCATCAAATCTCTCTCTTTTGCCTCACAGGGAAGTCTGGCATGTACTTTGTGGAGGATAATGTATCAGATGCCCATGACAATCAGGTAATACTAATCTTAAGACATAAATCTATAAAGTCATGCTTTTGATAGCACTGGTTTGAATGGACTATTCAAATCATTGTAATCATATTTTGAAAACTGTCATCTGGACCTTAAAGGACACTAAAACACATGCCAAAAGACGTACAACCAAAACAGCAGCATTAGCAAATCAAAAATAAACCTTAGGCAATTAAAGAAATACTTAATAATAAGAAGAAATAGTTAACTACTGAAATAATTGTTCATTGGTTGGTTATTTATCTTTGCTTTGTTTTCTGCCACACCTTAGAAAGTTATGGTTAAATTTTTTTACTTTTTATGAATTGTCTGTGCAGGGTCACTTATGTATAATGATTTTTAGAAGTGTGGCCAATTTATCTTTTGAAAACCTTGGGGTATCTAACTGCATTTGTTTGGAGTTTTGATTAAAAGAAAAAATATATATATATTACTTGTGCTTGGTTTGCGTGTGGATGATTATGTAATTTAGTTAGTTTATTTTATTTATTTTTTTTATTTTTAGTTTTTTTAGTTTATTTTCTTCAGTCATTTAACATTATCATACATCATATTACAGTGATTTAACACAAAAAAAATTATGCAGTAAGGTTATTCTACAGACCAAAGCGGTTTAGGCTGAAGTTTAACACTTATTTTGCCTAACCCTATTAACATATAGAACATAATACAAGACGGCAGAACTGTTTACAGAAAACAACACAAAACTCATCTTTTGAGTGCAGGAAAGAAAATGTCCCTAAATCTTTTAGTATACACATACACAATACTGAACACAATCCAATATACGTCGATGTTCATACACACACACACACACACACACAGTGACCATGTCCATGTTAATATTTATACCTATTGGTTTATAAATACACTTACATATATAAATATAACTGAAGGTCACAGTTATTCTGTAAGTTCCATGGGCTAAAATATGATTTGTTGTATTTAACTCAGAGTTTAAATTTATCTCAGTTTTATCGCTAAATGTAACAGCATATTGACTGAAATTTTAGAAATCAGAGCTACTTTTGCTACATCCCATGTGTTGTCTTGATTGTCTTAGTTTTCTATTGCATAACTTTATATTTGCTGTGTAAAACCCCAGCCACCTGTTACACTTGTATTTTGTTTTGAACAGAGCCTTCATGGCGAGACTGAAGCCCCATCTTTTTCCTGGACGTATGAAGAGATCAAAGAAGTGCACAAACGCTGGTGGCAACTCCGAGACAACGCAGTCGAAATATTCCTGACCAACGGCCGGACCCTACTGTTAGCATTTGACACCACCAAGGTATGGTAAAAACAAATTATTATTCAAATTGTTTGTGGGTTGAAAAATTACTATTGCAGATATTTTAATTTAGTTCTGCCAAAAAGACAAAATTGGTTTTCCTTGAAATGGGCAGGTGCTACAAACAAGCTATTCTCTGCGGTAATGAAATATGGAAATATGGGTGAATGGAAAATATGTGATTTTGAAAAAACTACCAGATAAAAAGCTCCACAGAGGCTGGAAAAGCATGAGTCAAGATAATCAGACTGGAAGAGAATGAAAGAAAAATGGCTTGTATTTTTGTACGAGGGGAATGCTAAAAATTTTAATGACTAATAGTTCATATTGTTAAGCTTTTTTTATCCACTATATTACATTCATTAAGCCTGTGTTAGATTTGTTGTGGCTTCTTTGTCCTTTAGAAAGATAAAAAAAAATTACCATATTCTGATTAGATTTTCAGCTGAATTTACCAATGGGCTGAGGAATAAATGACTAGTTTCCTGGATCAAGATTTTACAAAGATTTAGATGAAGGTATCTCTATTATCTGTTATACATTCATGCATTATATTGAATTGCAAATTTCTAAGCAGTAATTTTACTATTTTGTTGCCGTGGAATGGCCCAAAGCAAAGATGACTGCATAAACCATGAGGCATTGTTTAGATTCAGCCATTATGAAGAATTTACTGCTAATTAACACTCTAATAACAACTCTATTATTTTGACCTATGCCCTGTGTCAAAAGCTACATTTTAAAGTCACTATCTGCGTGTTTATTTGATTTTTTTTCACCAGTAGATGGCAGATATGAAACCTGTTCCTCCGTCCTCTCACCTGTCCTTTGTTCAGCCTCACCTGTACCCTATGATATTTTTCTGTCAGACCAAAGCTGGCAACTATCTGACTGCAGTAACATAGATTGCATCTTGTGGTGATCTGTGAGAATACACCAGGGGCAGGTCACCTAATCTAATTACAAATGGTATCTGTAATGGCTGGGGGCATAATGTAACTTTTCTGGCATAGGTGTGCCACTTGACTTGGTCATAAAGGTAAAGATCCATGTTACTGCTTTGCCTTGAAAGTTGGCATTAAACATATCTATCTTGTATTTAATCAATTACAGCTTTTGTTAAGCCCCTTAGTAAGGCTGTGCAATTAATCAAATTTTGATCGCGATTTAAATTTTGTGTGTCAAATTATCTCCAAACTCATATAATCGAGTTGAAACGAAAGCTTAACAAAGTTTATTTTGGGATTTTTAAAATCAAAATACATATATTTATTTATGTTTTTAAATATAGATTGCAAAACAGCTGGATATAGAGTTTATTTTGATACATTTATGTTTTTCTATGCCTTATTATTCTATAACCTTATTTCAGGTTCAGAGTATATTTTATTAATTTTTTGTTTATACATTGCAAAACTGCTCGAAGATACATATTTGTAGCCTATATTTATTTTCAATTTGAAAGTTTTGTGTAAATTATCAATTACAAAGTGTTTGTTTTTTGGGGGGGAGAGAGAAAGGTTGAATAAATGCATTGTGTAACTAAAAAATAGTCATTTGAATAGGCGTGATTTCAATATTGACCAAAATAATCAGACAAGATAATACCAGAGCAAACTTAGGATATCATTATATTTGTAATTAAAATGTCTTCACCTGCATTTTACACTGCTTATCATTAAATCCTACCAGGCCAACATGCAGAAAAAAAACCCAAAAAGCATTACATTATATTATTCTTGTTTCTTATTTGTAGTTCCGTGACGACGTGTACCACAACATCCTCACCTCTGACCTCCCAAACCTGCTTGAACACGGGAACATCACGGCCCTCACTCAGCTGTGGGGGTCCGGACAGATCTCCAACTTCGAGTACCTCACTCACCTCAACAAACACGCAGGGCGCTCCTTCAATGACCTCATGCAGTACCCTGTGTTCCCTTTCATTCTGAGAGACTACACCAGTGAGACGCTGGACCTGCAGGATCCAACCATCTACAGGTCAGGACTGCACAATATGTCACAATCAAAGCAAAATCGCAAATTGCAAAGGCTGCATTATAGATAATAGAATCAATGTCCTCTGCAAAAGCCTTAAAATCTCCTTAAAATCTTGTCCTGTAGACCTACAAACATATTCTGAAATGCATGGGATTTTTCAGTCTTCTCTCAAATGTTAATGCTCCTGGAGTTGTTTAAATTGTGCACTCTAAACTTTTTAAACGTATCTAATCACAATCACATCCACATTTTTTCCAAAATCATACAACCCTGGTTTGATTGTGAGGTTCAGACTTTAAATTACTTTTTTGTTAATATTTTATCCATGTTCCAAGTTTTTGTTCAGAATCCAGAATCTACTTTTTCTTTGTTAAATCCTGGTTCTGTCTTAGTATTATTTTACTTTATCTTGGAAACCATTGTACGTTTGTTTAGGGGCATAAAAAGTATCTTAATTTTTTTCCATAAAAATGTGTGCCTAAAACCCACAGAAGAACCAAGGGCAGTTAGTTTTATTACTGATGAAACTTCTTGGTTCACATGAGTGTATTTCTTTGCAGGAACCTGGTCAAACCTATTGCTGTTCAGTCAAAGGAGAAAGAGGATCGCTATGTGGATAATTATAGAGTAAGTCTTCTTGCTTGATTTAATGAAATGGTACACACACAATGTTAGATTACCTTCTATCTGGCAGCCACAGCACTATTCGTTTACATGACGCCGCAAGTCACAGGCACTAAATTATGTATTTGGTTCTTGACGTCTCATTTATGTTTTACCGTTGATATTTTACTGTGGATTTAAATTGGCTGCAGTGACTTCGCTAGAACCAAATGGGGCTGGGCTATAAATCTGTATATCTAAATATTCCTACTCATCTAGTTACAAACACTGACACACAATTATTTCCCCTCATGTGTCTGTTGTCAGTGTCAAGTTTAGCACTCTTAATTGACGTTTTTGTTGCCATAGATAAAGGTTTACTGTGTAACTTTTCTGGTTGGAGGTGGGTGAGCCTTGTTGTTTTGCCATCATTCCATCATATAGCATTAAACTTATTTACAAATCGTTTGTTTCATTACCGATGGTTTTATTGCTTGAAAATACCTTAATGACGTGTTTTCTTACAAATCTGACCGTTAACTTTGCTACCTGCATTTGTCCATGGAAATAGATAAGATCAATACAATACTGTGGAACATTTTGTGCAGAGAAGTAATATCTCCATGGAGACAAGCATGTGGCAAACCCTTTATCAGAAACATCACACAGTATACCTTTAATATGACATGATTATTTTACATATCTACATTTGGTTTACAATATTCAAACTTCATGGGGCCTAAAACATAACACTCGTTCTCTGTCTCTCTGTCTCTCTCTTGTGCAGTATCTTGAGGAGGAGTACAAAAAGGGTATTCGTGAGGATGACCCCATGCCCCCGGTGCAGCCCTACCACTACGGCTCGCACTACTCCAACAGTGGCACCGTTCTACACTTCCTGGTCCGAATGCCCCCTTTCACCAAAATGTTCCTGGCCTATCAAGGTGAGTTAAACTTAATCAGTGCTTTTCCTGGTTTGCCCTGGTTCAGTCCTCAGGGTTCCCACAGTAATGAAAATGTCATGGAAATTGAAAATGTCATCTTCCAGGCCTGGAAAGTCATGGAATTTTAGTATCTCTTTCACGCAACTACAGCGTTCTGTTAAGTTTTCATTAGGCTATTATGATTATTTCCGAACATATGCGTCTTTTGTTTAAAAGAGGTGACAATAAATGCACTGACAATATTTTTAATGTTAAAAAAAACTAACCATAAGGTGAGTGGAAAGGGTTAACATGTCATATTTAACCCTAAAAGTCTGATCAATTCTACATATGTAGGTGCCGTAAAGTCATGGAAAATTCACTTAAGGTCATGGAAAAGTCATGGAAAAGTTTAGAAATTTTGTCAGTCCCGGTTTGGCACTGGTCCAGTTCTGGTCCAGTACTGGTTTAGTCCTATGTCTGTACTGTACTTGCTCAGTCCTGGTTCAGTCTTGGTTCAGCCCTACATTAGTCATGAGTACATGAGTACTGAGTTTAGTCTCAGTTTTTTCCTGGTTTAGCTCTTTTTAAGTCTCAGGTTTGTCCTAATTTAGTCAAGGTTTACAACTTGTTAACTTAGCTTTGTTTAGGTTCATCTTAGACTGGTCTGTTTCACTGTTCGTGTGCTTATTTCTTAATGCATTTTGCATAATTTATCTCAGCCTTGGTTAGTCCTGTTTTTTCATCTTTTTTTATGATGTTTTTGAGTATACTTATACCTGTGTCAACTGGGTGGTCTTTTGTGGGTTTTTAATAGCAGGCAATTACCATAGACCTCCAAAAAGCTTTTAGCTGCAGTGAGTGCCACCTGCCTCCATTTTGAGGGGGGCTTTTAGCACCAAATGCTAAATATTTGAATCTCCAATACCACATTATGTCACTTGCCCTCAGAACACCTACTTATTCTTTTAAAAGTGTTACCTCTGATCCGCCCTTGCCCTTTCTATTAAAACTCCCATCAGATTAATTAGTATTTCAATCGTCTTTAAGTCTCCTTGATCTTCTGGGACGTCTTTTTATCATTTCAGGAATATATTCAGGGTGTGTGCAGAGGTCTTAAAAGGGGCAATTATCAGACAGTGGGTGAATCTTTAATATTGTGTCTTTGTTCCCGGTTCAGATCAGAGCTTTGATATTCCCGACCGTACTTTCCACTCCATGAACACCACGTGGCGCCTGTCGTCCTACGAGTCCATGACCGACGTCAAGGAGCTCATCCCGGAATTCTTCTACCTCCCAGAGTTCCTCGTCAACAGAGAAGGTAGTCTTACTGTGAAGTGTAATCGGCTAACAAGCTAAAGGTGCACTGTGCAACTTTTCAGGTATAGAGTCCACCCCCACTAGAGACTCCTTTGAGATGTTATTGATTTACCTCAAAAATCTACGGCATTAAACTTATCCAACTCCATGGTGACAAAGGGGTAATTCATCAGGTTATAGGTCAGCTCTGCGATGAGGAGACACTGATCAGAAGAAGAATGCATGCTTGTAAGGTATTTTGGACCAATAAAAGTAAAATGTAAATTCTGTGGAACATTCCAGGAAAAGCAATAACATCTCCATGCAGACAAACAGCTGAAAAGTGACGTAGTGTACCGTTTATCTTTCACCACAATAGAATACAATGCAATACTTTTTGTGCAGTTTTGGTACATTCTGTTTTTACATGTTCCACCTCGCCCAATGGCTACAAATGGAAACAAGCTGCATAGATGATACTGGCACATTTACAGAATTAATTTACGGTCTCATTTCTCCCTCAGGTTTTGACTTTGGAGTCCGTCAGAACGGGGAGAGGGTCAATCACGTAAACCTACCCCCCTGGGCGCGCAATGACCCTCGACTATTCATCTTGATCCACCGCCAGGCTCTGGAGTCGGAGCACGTGTCCCAGACGCTGTGCCAGTGGATCGACTTAGTGTTCGGCCTCAAGCAGAAAGGAAAAGCTGCTGTACAAGCCATCAATGTATTCCACCCAGCTGTAAGGATCCCAGCTTCTGCACTGAATATTATGAAAAGACAAAGACTACAACTAACCAATACTTTAGTAGTTGACTAGTCAGCATTTTTCTGATTAGTGATCTAGTCATACCATTATTTCTATTGTGTATTTTTAATCTGATCAAGGTTGAATTATTGTGACTCAAGGCTTCTACATAAAAAATGTTTGGATTAAGTGTATTATTGATAAAAATCATAAATTATGTAATGCAGCTGTCTTAGTCATAAAAGATATTGTGGCTGCGTTCACACTTGCACACAAACCCTGTCTAAACTCAGAATAAATTGCAACTGAACTGGAAATAAAACCCAGACTAGATCAAAACTAAACCAGGACTACAACAGTGCAATCACCAAACCAGCACAAGTGTGAACAGTGTGATTTTCAAAGTATGAGTATGATTATGTGTGTGTGTGTAGTCCTTACAGTTTCAGAAAGCACTCCTTTAGTTAGAGTTTTCTGATGATTTGTTGTTTGGCAGACTTATTTTGGCGTGGACGTGTCGGCAGTGGAGGATCCAGTGCAGCGTCGTGCCTTGGAAACCATGATCAAAACATACGGCCAGACGCCCAGACAGCTCTTCAGTGCGTCCCACATCAGCCGCGCCGGGACCAGGCTCATAATGGAAGGGGAGCTGCCCGCTGCCATGGGCCTGCTGGTGCAGCTGGCCTTCAGAGAGACCAGGGAGCAGGCCAAAGAGATTGTGTGCCCGGTAAGAACGCCGCTCTGGCCACTGCCGAGATAATTTAGCACAGTTGATGAGGAACCATTTAGCATTGTTCATGGTAGTAACTCAGTCTTTATTCTTAACTATTTTATGTTATGCTATAGTTGGTATTAGAAACAAACTAGTGTATCTTGGAATATTGAACCCACTTAATTTTACTGAAATGGTTAATTTGGTCCATAAGGATTTATAGTTAATAGTGAATATATTTTTACAGACACAGTTACTCTAAGAATAGCACAAGGTAGACAAATAAATGTACAAATAAAAGAAAGCTAAAACAATCTAGTGCAGGCTACTTCTTAAACTACAGTCTGGCGTTATATAACATTCTGCAATATAATGCCAGTAAATGTCCAGTTTCTTATCCAGTCGGTTTATTCCCACAGAGCCCTCTTCCCTGGATCAAAGGGCTGAAATGGGGGGAGTACGTGGGGTCGCCCAGTGCCCCTGACCCTGTGGTGTGCTTCAGCCAGCCTCACGGGGAGCGCTTTGGGTCCCTGCTCGCCCTGCCCACCCGCGCCATCTGTGGACTGTCCCGCAAGTTCTGCCTCATGATGATCTACAGCAAGGAGCAGGGTAAGACCTCCACTGAGCCTCAAGATGTTATGCTAGCAATCAATAAAATCAGATCCAATGTTTAACCTGCACTATGTTGCTCTTTATCCGACCACACTACAAAAGCTGTAAAATTGCATTCTGCTTTGCGACTGAGACGCACAGCGGAAATGTTGCAGCAACATCAAAGGCAACAGTTTGCTGCTGCAAAACTTGAATTTCCCTCTGGATCAATAAAGTATCTTGCTCAAATTATTGCTCTCTATCTTTCTCTCTCTTATCTCATTGGCCAAATGTATAGAGAGAAATCAGATGTATCTTGAATAATCTAATCATCTAGATAAAAATAATCTACACTCAATACTCAAATAATTTTATCTACTGCTACTACCATTTAAATGTTAAGAAGATAAGTTAAGTTTTGGGGTAATACTTTATAATAACAAACATATTATCGGTAATAAAACATACAGCCACTGCTCTGTGCTCAATTTTTTAATCTGTACTTACTTTGTTCTCCAATTATATTTTCTTAATCATTGATACACTATGATTTTTCAGCATCACATCGTAATTTTAGTACAAGTTAAATAAAAATCCATGGCTCTGTAGCGTGTTGTTTATTGTAATGACTTTCAATATCTGCTCCCATTGGGCGCTGCGGTTTTCTAACATGGAAGTCAGCAGATGTTTTTCTTTTATTATTGTTTTACGTGAATATTGCAATTTAAAATGTGCAAATTATAACACAGCGGTCCACAGCTGTCGTAGATTATAATTATATAGCAGGCCCAAGCACAATATGTGTTCTTTAAGGCTGATTAAGGTGTATTCATTATAAAGTCTATCCTGATTTTGCTGTTGTGTTAAGTAACATTGTTTTGTTTTTCTCTTTAAAGGGGTCCGGAGCATGCACAGTACAGACATCCAGTGGTCTGCCATACTGAGCTGGGGCTACGCAGACAATATACTGAGGCTGAAGAGCAAACAGAGTGAACCACCCATCAACTTTATCCAGTGCTCCCCACTTCACCTGGTAATTATTGAAAATGCGTTATGTTATTATAACCGATGATGTAGCTCAACACAAAGGGAGAGATGGGAATAAAATATGATGTGACTTGAAACAAATCAGGTACAGTTAATTTATAGCTGCACCATAGTTAGACTTAATGAAGCATGAAAAAAAGACTTGGTTCATAATGAACAAATTAAACTAAAGTATACTAAACTAAGAACAGAGTTAGAGTATTAATAAAGTAATTAAGTAGTTATTAAACCTGAATTACTCTTACTCTTAATAAAAAAAAAAAAGTCCTTATCAGTTAAGTCTTTATTAAGGCTTTATTAAAACTATTAGAAGTTATTATAAAGTGTTAACTTGTATCTTAATTTGGACAGGGGTCTTTCTGATCTATCAAAAAAGGTATATGAATGTATATATTTCACATTTTCACTTGTAAATCCTCCATGACTTTGTTCTCTTGCTAATACAGCAAGCCTTAGAATAGGACAAGTGTTTTGTTTATGTTTATTGTAAGCACCACTCAAGTTTAGCGCTGATAAGTACAATGTATTTGCAAGGAGTGTTGATAAGAACGGCTTAGAATTAATTTCCATATTAATGACAGACTGTCTTATCCTCTGGAGGATGTAATCCCCAATAACATTGAGTCGTTTGAACTACGGTTACATTTTTCCATTGTTTATTTGTTGTTAGTTTGGTATCAGACTTATTCATTTGGCGGTAAATTTCCAAATCTCATTTTATACATTTAACCAAAAAAGCAAATATGTTATAAGATATGTTATTTGCATTAAAGGTGTATTATGTAACTTCTCTGATGACGGGTCTCCATGGAAATGTTGTTGCTTTGCCTGGAATGTTTCTCATTATGCATTTTTGATATGTTAGTTTTAAGGTATTTTTGAGAAATAAAAACGACACAAGTTTTTTTCCTATGTCAAATTTATATATTATTGAGAAAGCGGCATTCAAACCAACCAAACCAAAAATCCCAGAAATCACCTCAAAATGGTTTAAAAGTGAGAATAGTAAAATCAACAGAGTAGATGTTTTGTGAACTTTGGGTTGTTTTTTTGCACCTGTGCTAAATTACAGCCTTCCCTTTTACACAGTCTGTAAAACACCATGTCGTGTCCCTATGATTTGGTGTTCACTCAGCCCCAGTTCAAATGAAAGTCCTTCTCCTCTTTCTCCTCTCTGCTCCAGGTGACCAGCTGTGCCTGGGTGCCCGATGGATGCCAGCTCTTTACGGGCAGCAAGTGTGGAGTCATCACCGCCTACAGCAACCGCTTCACCAGCACCACGGTGAGTCTCCATGGCAACGGCCCCCTTTAACCCGCGGCCCGCTCCTCGCCACCGGTCCACCCACCTCCTCCCATCACCCCCCTCTGCTCCTCTTATCCAGATCGGGATCATGCATCACTAAAGCAATGTTATGGGAGAAATCGCTTTTTGGCAAGCAGAAAGCCATGTTTGTAGAATTATATTAGAAAGAAATATGAAAAGCAAGAGTGCAGTAATGTCCCAGATACTAAGTGATTCAACTCTTAGTATTACAGCTCGATACTCATTTGAGCAGGTGCATATCAATACTAACGAAATCACTTAAATAAGACAAAATCCCTTAAGTCCTTTAGTAAATTAATTGGTTGACCACGTTTTTAATTGGTAGACTAATTATTTTACTAGGATTACAAGGATATATATGGATCACAATAAAAAGGAGAATGTGTGGAGTGAGTTTTGCTGAAGTTTTTGACGTTAGAGTACACACATATAACATAGAAACAGGAAGTGAACTAGAATTTTTTATTTTTTTTAATTAGCCAAGACTATACCAGAACTAAACCACATCTAGAACAAGACTAAACCAAATCTACATTAAGACCAAGGGTGTAGGTTTGCATACGGGACATGTCACAACCAATATTTGGGGAAGACAAAATAGTCACTACTAATATTTGTCATTTAATTTTAATAAACAAAAATATATATTTATTCTGATATTTTTCCAAAGTCATTAGTATTAATTTAACATGCTTTAGTTCAAATTTTTTCATTAGATGTTCTGAGATGTATTCAGTGATATGACGACAGGGTTACCCCTGCCATTATTTTATTGGCTGCAACAGAGTGATATCATTAGTGGAGTCAGAAGCCTAAACTGGGGAAGCGGCAGGACCTCGAGGGCCAGCTCCTGAAGATGGCGGCTTGAGGCAAGAAAAGCTTTTCAAAAGGAACTTATTTGGCTTCATCTTCAATTAAACTTGCCTGATAAAGAGTCGCCATGGAAAAAGAGCGACTATCGCCACATGACACCTCTTAAACGGCACCCTACTCGTGCGCTGTTAGCAGCCAGACTCTACTGACAATATTCCATGGAAAAATGTACGGACATAACCTCACAAATATCTCATCACCAACAAGTAAAGGGAAATCTTTTACATCACTGTTATCCAGTAAAGAATCATCTTAGAAGGGCAATGGACACTAACTGTACATTTTGCGAACTGAAAAATGAAACACCTCTCACTTATTTTGGACCTGTGTGTTTTTGGAGAGAATTCATAAAACATATGAGGGGTAGGTTAGCTGATAATGTCCTCGCCAAAGCTGAGACCAAACCTACGCCTTTGATCAGGACTAAACCAGGACTGTAAGGAGAAGCTAGTATTCCTGTATCATTAGGTACAGAAAACATTTAAATAGGACATCCTTAATTTATTTACTGTGTAGGTTAGTGACAAGGTTAACAATCCCACTGTATTTTAGAGCAAATTTAGCAACCCACCTTCCATTTCATCTCAGTACTGCAGGCCTATGAAACATTATGTCGTCACCTGAAAGCCGCCTGCCCTCCCTGCTCTCTTGACCCAGGCGCAGGGTTCTTCATTAGGCACATCACAGCTGCCCTTGAAACGCATCTCAACAGCTCAGGACTCAGGAGTGGGATTAGGGGTCGCGGAGTTCAGTCATCAGAGCCGAGCGCAGGTTTCTACCCACTCATAGGGATTTTGAAAAGCAGTTGATAAATTAGCACGAGAGATGGTGTGCAAAGGATGAATATAACTCAAGTGCTGTGCCAGAGTAGTATATTTTTGTCTCCATCAGTTTTCAAAACGTTGTTCAAATAAGACACTAGGATTGTAGGTAGGGCTGCAAAATAAAATGCTAAATTGTCTGACGCAAGAACCGATACTGCAAGAAAATAAATATATCACAATAAGGCAAGGTTTTATAGGAGTTTTTGAAAGAAAATTGATAAAAAAGATAGATAGTATTCATGATTTTCCATTTTAGCTTTTACTTGGGTTAGTCTCGGTTTAGTTTCTGTTAAATGATAACTTTAAGCGAGTTTGACTATTAAATGAAAGCATGCACATTTCTTGTTTTAATTTAACTGATCGCACTGTGCTAAAATATATATTAAAATGTCACAATAATATAATTATCTCAGTAGAGAAAATGGTTTCCTGTAGCTCTAGTTGTAAGCATTTTGTAGATTAGTCATTTAATTTGTTGATGGTAGGGATGGACAACCAATGAGTTACTTTGTTTCAACTTGGTTCGTTTTGAGACGCATCAGAGTCAATCTGTAAAAAAATACAGATATTCTGCATTTCCTTGGCAAGACATTTAGACCATTTCCCAATGCCATGCCCATTTTTAGTTGGCTTTGACTTGAATTCAATTTTCAGCTTTGACGATTTGTTGATTGTCTCTCTCCTCTTTTCACTTCCATTTCACTCTTTCACTTGCTCAACAACAACAAAACAAAACATACGACATGCAACAAACACTACAGGCTGAAAAATAACTATGGTTAAATACCTAGTACACTATAGCATGTGTTATGTTTCCTCAGCCGTCAGAGATGGAGGTGGAGTCGCAGGTCCATCTGTACGGACACAGCGCAGAGGTCACCAGTCTGTTTGTGTGTAAACCCTACAGCATCCTCATCAGCGTCAGCAGAGACGGCACCTGCATCCTCTGGGACCTCAACAGGTCAGAGACAGCTAAACTTTTAAACGGTTTACTCAGTTGTTTATTCGTGTGAGATTATTTGGCATAAGAACATAATAAAAGGTTGAAATGGACTATACTCTAGTATTAGTAGATAATAGAACCTATTCCACCTGTGCCAAGACAAAGTACAAAAACAGCATAAAGATGAATAACTCTTGTAAACAAACAGACCTAAATCCAAATGTCCAAATGTGTTATTGGTGATTCTGGTGAGTGGTTTATGTTTTTCACCAAATTGATTCTTCTTTAAGACATGTTAAAATGATGTTACCTCATAGCTGTTTCATTCACACTTTTGAGTAATCCTGGATTATTAGTTTGTTTTAATCTCCAAATCTCAAAATGCACTGCTCCACCTTGTGATGTCATGTAGTGGTAGTTTTCAAGTTAACGTCTACCTTTTTTACCTTTAGTTCAGTAGAGAGTAGCAGTTCCAGGGCTGAAATCACTCAAATTATTCTAGAGAAAGTGGAGTTTTAAACCAGAGTAACATTTCCTGTGTTACCACATGACATCACAAGGTGAAACAGAGTGTTTCCGTTTGAGAGCTGAACTCACTCTAAATATGCAGGTTTGTGTGTTTAAATATGTGTAAATGAAATAAAACACAACTCCAGGTGTGGTTTTGATGAAGAAACATTATAACACAGATCAGAAAATAGTGTAATATGCGCCCTTTAAGTTGGAACCACAAAAAATAAATCCATTAGTGTTGTGTATTTTGTTTGTAATCGTCCTCTGTGTTTTCAGGTTGTGTTATGTCCAAAGCCTGACAGGTCACAAAAGCCCAGTGACTGCTGTGTCTGCGAGCGAGACGACCGGAGACATCGCCACAGTCTGTGACTCAGGTACTGTCTCTGAGCCAGGACAATATTACATTACACATCATTACACAATATTTACCTATCAGGTTCACAGCACTTCAGAGGACACTGTGATGACCCCTAATAGTCAAATATTCTCCCTGCATGCTCCTAAAAACAAACTGGACAGTACACTGGCATTACAAATCTAGAGTAAAATTATTGCCCTCATAAATAAGATGAGGAATAAACTGGAATTAAAAAAATGAATAAGGCAATAAGTGAAATTTACTCCAAAGCTGTATTCAATAAAATTATTTAAAGATGTTGTGTGTCACCGTAGTCTTGTATAAACCAGTATGAGATGCTGCTTTATGTATTATCATATCATATAAAAATAAATAAATAACTTCCTTAACCTTGATTCCCAAATTTCTTAGTGACAAATGAATAACACAGATGAAACATCGGTGCTTCACTATCTATTATTACACCAGACTGTCGATGTAAATGTCTGTGTCGACAGAATAATGTTTGAAATAAAATTAACCTTGCATTACATGAATCGTCGCATGTTCAGGGACTATTTTCTCAGCAGCAGCGAAATTTTACTTTGCCGGTAAGATAGGTGCTAGGTCATATCAGTCCGCCGCTACCAAGCTTTCTATCAGGAAGTACAAGTCGCTGCTGCTGCTCAAACATAAATCCTTCAAATGCAAGTTTAATTTTACATCTGAAATTACTCTATCAACACAGACATTCACATCGACACTCTGGTATAATAATAGATTTACTTCGGGTGCTTTGTGGAGTGGGTAAGACTGTTTTTAGTAGCAGGATAACTATGGCCATTGACATGCACTAGCCTAGCTCCAGCGACCTCTACAAATACAAGGACTGGATGGAATATTTTAAAAAGTGTCTCCACACGTCTCCAACACTCTGGCGCACTAGGAAATATGGTCCTATGTCCAAAATTCCGGACTGTCCCTTTAAATTCCATGAACCTTTGCTAGAATCATTTCGATAATTCCAGCCCTAGATTTGCCAATCACTTCTGCGCATTCTGAGCTTTGGAAAAAAAACAGACTAACAATAAATGGTTACTCAAACAGGTGTGAATCAAACAAAACACCATGTATGTTTTTTAGGACGTAACAACATTGTAACATGGATTGAGGCTCATAAGAGTCAGATTTGTGTAATATGGGACCTTTAACTAATATATGCCATTTTGCAGAGTGTACCACTGAGTTCATCCCGTTATTATTCATCATTTTGTTCACAGTTGGAGGAGGCAGTGACTTGCGCCTGTGGACAGTGAATGGAGATTTGATCGGACACGTTCACTGTAGAGAGATCATCTGTTCTGTGGCCTTTTCAAACCAGACGGAGGGCGTGTCCGTCAATGTGATCGCAGGAGGGCTGGAGAATGGAGTGGTCAGGTACAGTGCCTTCAATAAAGATGTACTACTGTGTCATTGTGTGTGTGTTTAATAGAGATTTTCACTTTAGATTATGGAGCACCTGGGATCTGAAACCTGTGCGAGAGATCACCTTCCCGAAGTCGAGCAAACCTATTATCAGGTATCAACATAGTTGTTTACCTTTCTTTCATATCAAGTGCTACTTAAAATCAAAACAAAGTCTTTGCAAAACTTTTTTTTGTCCGTTCTACCTGGGGGGGGGGGGGGTTGTGCTTCTTTTTTCTATATTTTCTATTTATCAGGAATGATATACAAGCACATTCATCTTATAAAAGAAAAGATGATTTATACCATACCATATTTACCATATTTTTCAGACTATAAGTTGCTCCAAAGTATAAGTTGCACCAGCCAAAAAATTCATAATGAAGAAGACAAAAAACATATATAAATCACACCAGACTATAGGTCACACTTTTTTCAGGAAATTTATTTTATAAAATCAGAGACCAGGAACCAACATTTCATCTTGAAAGGCAAGTTATAGTAATAACAATAGAACAGAGAACAACAGGCTGTTAACGTCACATATGAACAGTTATTCAGATAACTATAGCATAAACAACAGAAAAAGTTTACCAAACACTCCATCTCACTCCAAATCACTAAATCCATTGAATTCTTCATCCTGGGTGTCACTTCTGAGCAACTCCGTGTCCTCCAGAGGTAAACAGAGCGCCACTTCATCTTCTGTGTAGCTGTCGTCAGACTCGGCATCAATTTCAGCCTTTCTGAATCCTGACAGGATGGTTTTGGTTGTCACTGAAGTCCAGGCTTTGACGAGTCTGTCGATCCATCCAGTGATTTCCAGGAAAGTTGCATCACACACCTCCTGGTTACCTGTGTTCTCCATCCCTGCTTTCCCCTAGTCCCTCACAAATTTCTCGCGCACTCTAAACTTTCTTTCTGCTGCTTACCATTTTCGGCTGCTTATTTTGCTACTTGCAGCAGGACAGTGGCTTTTTCTGGAGGAGACGTGGGCAGACAGTGGTACAGGAGTAATAGGAATAGCAGATACTGACACACGTGGCTGTCAGTGTGAAAATTTTAATATATAAGTTGCACCGGAGTATAAGTCGCAGGACCACCCAATCCATGAAAAAAGTGAGACTTATAGTCTGGAAAATACAGTATGTCTTTTTTACCAGGAAATAATGCTGGTGCGCTGTTAGCATGCTAGTTGTTAGCAGTGCTGTAACATTCAAAGTCCACTCTGAAAGTTGTGGTGGATAATTAGGATGCTAGGAATGTCTTTAGGAAAATAATACATTTGGAGTGCTGCAAACAATTTAAAATAGTTCTGTTTATCACATTTTAAGATGCTTTTAACTTAATGTCTTTTTGTAATGTTCTATTTTCTGTATAATATATTTAATCCAATAAATGACCCATTGATCTAACCATGTCCTATTTAATTTACAGTTTAACTTACTCCTGCGATGGGCACCACTTGTACACAGCCAACAGCGAGGGCACTGTCATGGCCTGGTGTCGTCGAGATCAGCAGAGGATGAAGCTCCCCATGTTTTACTCTTTCCTGAGCAGTTACGCAGCTGGCTGAACCCCCGCTCCTCTTCATCCAGTTTGTGCTTTCAATCTTATTTCTGGCCTTGACAAGAGCATCAGCCCCTCCTCCTCTTCCTCCTCTTTCTCCTCCTCCTCCTCTTCGTCTACATCAGCACTCGAGAGGAAGAGTCAGCATGGCCTCAACTCCCTGGACCCTCCCCGAGTCTTAATTAAAACTGTCTAAAGCTGAGCAGACTGTATCCCCCAGTCTCCACCACCATAAATGGAAATCCAATGTTTATATGGAGACGATTTTATAAATAGTTTGTGGGTGGATATTTGGAGGACTGATGTTTGCGTTGGCTGGGAGAAAAATGTGCAGACACTTTATATACATTTTTAAATGCATATTGTTTTGGGTTCATTTGAGAGGAAAATCAGTGGCATACAGCAGGCAAGATCTGGGCAAGTTGTCTAAAAATGGAGCTATAATTTCCCAGCAAATTGTTGTTTTTTTTGTTTTTTTTTACATTTCCTGCAGTTGTCAATATATTTTTCCAATTTTATTTTCCGATACGCTGCTATTGCAAAGTCAGAAAGGCACAGTGCCCTATTGTCTCTTGAGTGTGGACATCCTGCGCTTCATGGGACAGGTCGGTGCCACAGATCAACGATTGGATCAATGCTGACGCCGCAAAGATGGCCCCTCCCTCTGCGTATCTGCGAGGGGAGGAGGGGGAGACGGGGGCGCATCACCAGTGTCCCAGTCCGGGGGGGCAGAAGAATGGACTGTGCTCCCTGATGTTGCCTGTTGAGTTTTACCTTTGCATGCTCTAAGAACTCTGAGAATGAGAGATTTTTTTTTTTTTTTACCATTTTCAACACTCCTTAATGAAGCTCTGCCTTGCTTTTTGTTTATTTCAGGTCTTAACGCACTGAAATCCGTTCATAATTGTATTTATTGAAAACTGTGCTAGCCTGGCCAGGACACACTATTTACAAATTTAAGTGTGTCCTTTTGTTTTCAAGATCTATTTCATGACTAATCAAAATTATCTAACTGAGTGCATAGGTCCCTTTTTGCTGTAACTTGTTCCATATTTCCATCCAGTTCTATTCAAACAAGAAGTAATTGCATATTTCCCTTTAAATCCTACTCGAATCAGTATTTGGGACCAAATGAATTCTTAAATATTGTGATTTAAATTTGGGTGACTGGCCAGGCGTCATAACCTCTTCTGTGTACGTCGGAAAATTCTTTGTTTACTACATTTTGCTGCAAGAATTTATGAAGCTTGAAGCACTGGTGCAAAAATGAAGGTTCCACACACAAATTTTAGTTTCACTTGAGTAACAGGTTCTGCACAGGGGCCAAGATTACAGAATTAATAAGTATACTATTGAGCCCAAATCTGTTCATTCACACAGGATGAATAATGTGATTTAATTTTTCAAAATCTGTTGATCTGTCACTACTTTTTTCACATGAATTTAATTTTTCTGTCACATTTTTTTCATAGATTTTTATTTACACTATGTTAAACTATTGATTCTTGTCAGTTCCATGAATAAATTCACAATCGGGTGGTTTAGATCTGGGCTTTTCAATATTTCACTACCATTTTCACATTGTCTTTAATATGAATAAACTTGGGCTTAATTGTTTAATAATATTATACACTACATCCACCAATGTATCCTATATCGCGCAGCTTTTTTACATTCCCCACTTCTCAACATGCTGCACTTTTGAGTTTATTTCTTAAATGTAAAATGCTCAGAGCACTTTTTGTTTTGTTTAGTTTTTTGGGGTTTTTTTTGGTTACTGAATTACACGAAAGCCAATGATTTGCTGTCTGAATAGGATTGAATCACCACTAACTGCACACAAAAGCAATATCGGACATACAGTGGTATTTTGGAGGAGCTAGGAAGCTGTGAAACCAATGGTAGGACATTTCACTCTAGAAAATTGTTTACAAGAAAGGGAATTGTATTGAAAATGATGTCCAGTATTCATTCCTTATTTGTCGTCTTAATTTCCTCACATTTGTGGACACGATTTGAGTTACTGTCTGATGCTGCATGTAAGATTGTGTTTTGCTTGTGAGATACTCCTGTAGCATCCGTTTGTATGAAACTGTATGAGATTTTTGGAAGGAATTGCTAATATATTATGCTTTCTCTGAAGGAAATATAATTTTTCTGTTAATAACTTAAGCTATGCATAATTTATCCTCTAGGTTTTGCCTCTGTTGTGTTTGTTGCATTTACTGACCTCCTGAATGAGCTCTGAAAGTCTTGTATGTATTTTGTTACTGTAAATACATGTATGTGTGAATGTATGACAAAGATGTATAAATATATAAATATCTATAAATATTTGAAGTTACTACAACACTGATACTCTTGTGCTTTGTTTTCATAATACCTTATTTGATTAGTTATATGACTATGTTTAGATCAGAGATATAGAAGTAGACACTATGGTTTAGATGCATGACAAAACTTTGACCATTATCGGATTTATCAGATTTTTGAAATGTGATGTTAACCTCTATGACGTGAGTAACCTATATCTTTCTGAGCTTTCTGTGTACATTTTTACGAAGAAAATTATGGCAAAATGGGCAAACTAAACCTAAAAAACTAAACCAATATAAAAGAAAATGCTGAAGATTGAAACAGATACTCTAAAACTCTTTGTACTTTGTCTTGCAAATGCAACAGTTGCTATAAAAAGTTGATAAACTCACATGTGGCATCAGATGTTTTTAAGATCTGTTTGTCTATAGTAATTGTAAACACACCAATTAAGCCTTTCTATCTTCATCAAGACCAAACCAGACCAAGTTACACAGTAGCCTAAATGAAGTATATGTTAAAGGCTGACTATGCTATTGAATTTAGCTCAAAAACGATGGATAGGCCCGTAGTTTACTGTAGGGGGACCCAGTGATGTCAAAGCTGATGTAAAAATGAAATGGGGGAAGCCTGTAGATCTCTTGTGTCTTCTGCGGATGCAATAAACCAAATGAAAAAGCAACACTCGTCAATTTGACTAATAGCGATGGTGGTGCGTTCAGGGTCGCTTTGTGCATCGCGTTAACGCCAGTGTTGCATCTCTCCGGGCGCTTCATCGAGCTCTCCCTGCCCCACAGCCCGTGTCTACTCGTCACAGAGGTTTCCCCCCCTGCTGCATGCGTGCGTAACATCTCGTGGAGCGCGACCAAACCTCCGCCGCTCCTCCGCTTTCCTCCTCTTCCCACACGGATAACGCACGGACTCCAACCCGGGATCCATCGCTCTCCGTCGGGTTTACACTGACCAGAACCAGGCTGGGATTTCCTCTGCTTTGAGATTTGACAGATCCGGATCCGTGCGTGTGTGAGTGTGTGTGTTGGGTGGAGTCAATCCGGAATCCTCTAAATTGGATACGCGCTGGCACATTTCAGGTACGTCTATGTTCCTATATCCATCTCCATATTATCCACTAAGGCTTGTGCGTAATTTCAACTGGGATCCCTCGGTTTGCCCGCGGTATAGCTTTCTGGACGTGCATGGCTGTTATTAAGGAGCTGGGCCGCATCTTGCACGGTGTGTCCAAAGCTCCATCCATTTTCCACCTCAAATCACCGCGTTTTTTAACATTTTCGCACAACAGGCTTTTATAAACACTGTGATAACCCTTCTTTTAGACGTGAGGTGTTCGTGTGCGCGTTGAGGGTGAAGGAAGATGAGGGGAAACCCAAATGGAACAAGGCCTGGTGTTCAAGAGAGGGTGTGATTATGGCCATAAATTGTCTTTTGAGCGACACTGGAAAGGGATTTTCATCGTCAAATCCACCATATGCGCTCACTACACGCAACATATGCCTCCTAATTGCAATTTACATCAGTTTTAATCGCCTTGTAGCGTTGTAAGGGATTAAATAAATAAACAATTGGATGCGATTGATTCAACAGCACCCCACCTCTTCGTGTTTGTGTGTGGATCATACAGCACACAGCGGTGGTCAGGTGTCTCCGCTACTGAGGGTATTGATGGATGTTGCTTTCAAGTAAATCTGGGACATTTCAGATTTCAGGGGGTCATTAAAGGCCCCAGAATAAAAGCAATATGAGTGGGTTTAGTGAGATAGTGTATGCTTTGATGGTTGCAGTGCCAGGACTAGCCTACAGCTGCTCAGTGACTATATGCTATATGAAATACTGTATATCTTAAGGCTTTAGGTTACTGCATGTATTTTGGTCTCCTAAAGCCCGTATTTTTTGAATCAGAACATGCATGAAACGTACACAATGTTTCTATAGAGTCTGCAGATCATATAATGGTGAATAATGGGCCTATTGTAATAAGCAAGCAAGTGTTTTTGGCCGAGGTACTAACATCAAGTGCTCATGAAGTTCAATAAGTAGCCTATGATGTATTCACTATAAGGATGTAACAATATCCAAAATATCGTGATATTGTATCGTCAAAAGTCTCACAATAGTACCGTGGGGTGTTACAATATATCGAATTACAAGTTCCTTCAGCCTAAATGCATTTTTATAGTAGCAATAGCGAATAAACATCAGGGAACTACATATCCCATGATTCATTTCAGCACAGAGGACATGAAATTATAAGTTTTTTACTTGAATTCTTGAGATTATGACAGTAATAATTCACACCAAAATCTTGTCAGGGTATTTTAAAAGCAAAAAACCTCTTCAAAATATCGCAATGAATATCGTACCGTCAGATGTACATCGTGATAATATCGTACCGAGATTTCTGAATATAGTTCCATCCCTAATTCACTGTTATTGCCTATCCATGGGTTTCAGAACGCTGAAACATTTCAGCTGTTGCCATAGGGCGTGACAGTTTAAAATGAAATATAATATCTTTTGAGTAGTCAGGCTGGTGACACCTAGTGCCTCCGCTCAGTTTCTCTTTGTAACCTTAGGTCAGAAATCGGAATACACTAGACAGTTTGCAAAAGTGCAAGTTTATGCACAAAACAAAGAGAACAAAGAGAATGTTTGGTGAAATTTATCAAGGGGAAAATCTATTGCCCTTCTTCCTATGGGATTTGGAAAAGTTTAATATTCTACTTAGCCCCGTTAGTGGCACATTACATATGCCATGACCAAATAGCAGCAATCGGTTAAATAAAAAAGTACCTGCGTATCATCGAGCGAATGAATTCTAACGCTGGTCAGACTTTCAGATTTATACGAAGTGAAACTATCTAATGAATCAGGCTATCTTTAGACTGGGAAATTGTCCTTAAAATGTTGCATGTAACAAGAAGCTGAAACAGATCTTGTGCTTATTGGAAATGCATTGCCAATCAATCAATATAATTTTATTTTTCAAAGCATTCATTTCAGCTCTATACACTATACTTCTCTTTTAAGTCCACCTTTAGACCTTGCCCTATCTCTGTAGATTGTTAAATCGGCATTGCTGTCATTTGTTACCTGGCCATAAAGAAACTAAGATGCATTAAGATAAAACTATACATTCTTCATAACCTCATAACTATTCTCCTTATTAAGACTTTTTCACTACTTATACATTTATTCAATAGATTAGCCTATTTTCAACATTTTAAAAGTACACTTTACAACTTCTTTCTCTCTATAGGATAAAGATAACTACAATTATGTTTTACAATTATGTTTACGAGTTTGAGCCATTAATAATCACATTTTGAAAGTCAATTAGCTCATTTGCTGCATTTAACTTATTCTGAAATTCCTATAAGATTCTACTTCAAATTAACAAAAAACACTAGTCTACATATTTGCCATGTTTCATGTTTCGAAACAAAAATATTAATCCTTGAAGAAAACCTTGTGATGAAAGGTCGAGACAAACTCCTTCATATCGGGGAGGTATTATTTGCCTGAAATCCATAAATAGCACCATATGATTCTGCGCCCTCCAGATGCCCTGTAGTCCCATTATTTAGCCGTACTCGCCTTTTCTCCATTCGACACTGACACTATTGCCCTCCTCTTGGCTGCTAAGTGACCACCCCAGTCTGCCCCTTCATAATAAATAGGTCAGAGTTGACTGTTGAACATATCCCTCAGTTATAATAGGTCTTTATAAACCCATAGTGGTTGCTCTTTGGGAGGTTGTCGCGATGCCTTCAGGGACCTGGTCTTTTCAGGACAAAATGCTGTTGGATCCACTGACTCTATGGGCTCCTGTTGTGTGTCTTTGTGCAGGACTGAGACATGAAGGACAGCATCGCCAACAACAGCACGGCCAGCATCTCCCAAGCCCGGAAAGCCGTGGAGCAACTCAAGATGGAAGCCTGCATGGATAGGATAAAGGTACCGTTCATTTTGATTTGATCTTTATTAAAGTAGACATATTATTTTTCATGATTTACAGCTGTGCAAGTGTGGAATTGGAAATAAAACTAAATAAGGCTGCACATTACAATATACTGCAATAAATTCAAAATTCCGATTTGGGTTCACACAAATATTAAACCGCAAAGACTGCAATTATGTAGATGGATGTCCTCTACAAAGAACAAAATATCCTGTGCTTTTATAGAAAAATTGCATCATGCCTGGAATTTAGATCTCTATAAACTTGTTTTAAAATACGTGGAATTCATATTTTGTCTTCTCTCAAATCTTAATGCTCATGGAGTTGTGGATCAATCTTACTTTTTAAACTTGCATCGCAAATCTTATAACAAACATTTTAAAAATGTCAGAAAAAAGCAATTTCTTACCTAAATTAAGCAGCTCTATGCAAAATCTTACACATTATATAGTTGGAATGATGCTAATTATCCAGTTTAATTTAGAACAAGTTACAAGAGTGATTATCGATTCCTTCTATAGTGATAATACATAACCATGACATATACCTATAATCACCTGGACATAACAAAGCAAGGTTAGTCATCCCTTTATAAAGAAACAAAATTAGGCTTAGGTAATTACACAGCAAATATCTTCCCTTCTTTAAACATTTTGTGAAATCAATGATCCAAACAAAACATGTTGTTTAGTCTGACGTCTCTCCTGGGATTAAATCACACGCATCAGATCATCTCAGTCAGTTGTGACGCTCTGCACACTTTCAGATTAGAGCAAATTTAAGGAAGAGGAATTGAGGAATAAGATATAAATACTAAGCGTTTTTTAATGATAAATAAGGATAGAGATGTTTGGACATGTGCAGAGGAGGAATAGTGAATATATGGGTAAGGAAGTTTAGCCTGATTCATCGCAGCATTAGGATTCGTTCGCTCGACGGTAGGCGGTTACTTTTTTATTTAACCAATCTCTACTATTTGGTTGTGACGTATGTAACGCGCCGCTAATGGGGCTAACTGGTATATTAAGCTTTCCCAAATCCTGTAGGAAGAAGTGCAATAACATCTAGCCAGGCTGATGCTACCTAGTGGCTCCACTCAATTTCTTTTCACTCCAGCGACTAGGTCAGGAATCAGAATACACCAGATGGTTTGCAAGAACCCCGAAAGTGCGAGTTCGGGCACCAGCCAATCAGCAAAGAGCCATACATTCTATGTTGGCAACGATTCTCGAGATCGAGGATTTAAAGCCGGAACAAAGAGAATGTTTGGTGAATTTTATCAAAGGGAAGGACATTATTGCCCTTCTTCCTATGGAATTTGGAAAAAGCTTAATATACAAGTTAGCCCCATTGCGGCATTACGTCACAACCAAAAGCAGCGATTGGTTAAATTTTAAAAAAGTACCCACCTACCATCGAGCGAGCGAATTCTAACGCTGCGAGGTTAGATGGTTTCTATGAAGTGAAACCGACTGATAACTAAATAACGTCTTTCCCCGTGATAAAATTCACCAAACATTCTTTTTGTTCCGGCTTTAAATCCTCCATCTCGGGAATCATTGCCAAAACAGAATGTATGGCTCTTCGCTGATTGACTGGTGTCCGGACTCGCATTTCCGGGGTTCTTGCAAGCCATCTAGTGTATTCTGATTCCTGACCTACTGGCTAGAGAGAAATGAAAATGAGCATAGGCACTAGGTGGCGCCAACCTGACTAAAGGAAGGTTGGAGCTACTAGGAAAATGGAGACCTAGACTGCTTTCACACTCCTCTTTGGTTCTGGTTTGGCCTTTGTAAATTGCTGGTGAAGATCTGATTTGTTATTCTTTTAATCTCTGGGCTGGTCCTGGTCTGGTCCTGATCCTGGTCTGGTCCTGGTCTGGCCCTGGTCTGGTCCTGGTTTAGTGCTGGTCTGGTCCTGGTTTAGTCCTGGCATAGTTCCGCTTTTAGATCTTGTGCACGTAAACACGCATCAAAATCAGATCAAATTATTGGTTTATCTGATTATTATGTAAATGTACCCACTATTAATCTTGACTGAAATGACAGATGACCAGTTTTTTATTGTATTACTGTGTACGTCACTGAAATGATCAAACCCGATTACGCCACTCTATCTGAATTTAGACGCACGTGAGCAAGAGGTGACCAGACTGAGAGATCATCTGTTTCGAAAACACAGCGAACCAGTCTATATTTGCCCACCATCTTGTGCTTCTGTAATCACCGTGAGTCCTGAGAGCGGTGACTTCACCAGAGGAGCTGACCTGACTGCCTCCTCCTGTCAGCCCCCTGTCCCCCCGCCCGCCCCACACTGTCTTTTACTGTCACATATAGAGTCCACGGAGTCTCACAGCGGGACGTCCCTCTGCCCTGACTCAGAGCCACTGTCTACTGCTGCTGACACAGACCTTCTCCGGGTCTTTGTCATAAAAAAGTTTGCATTTTTGTTACCCCAGCGGAAGATAATAATAGAGAATAGAGAATAGTGATATATTGTAGTAATAACTTTCACCGTACTGGGGTTCTGCTAATCCGTAATAGTAGCAGTAATTATAGTGAATTACTCAGCGTTCACTTTTACCATGGGACGGACTGAAACACGCTGCCAATGGCCTGTGTGTTTGGCCAAAGCACAATCAGCCAACATGTTATTTGTGAATCAGCATCCATGACTATTATTACCACTCTGCTACGCCCTGTGCAAATGCTACTGCTGCTAGTACTACTACGACTACTACGGCTACTGCTATTACTGCTGCTACTACTAATACTTTTACTAATATGTCTACAGTTACTACTTTGACTACTACTACTGCTACTGCGGCTAGTACTTTTACTATTATTACTGCTATGTCTGCAATTACTACTATGACTACTACTACTACTGCTGCTGTTATTACTGCAACTGCTGCTGCTACTGAGGCTGTTGCTATTATTACTACGAACTATTTCTACCACTGCTACTGCTACTACTACGACTATGACGGCTAGTACTACTACTATTACTACTACTACTACTACTACTACTACTGCTACCACTACAATGCCTGCTGCTATTACTACTACTACTGCTACTGCTGCTATTACTGCAACTGCTACTACTACTACTACTACTACTATGGCTGCTGCTATTACTGCTATTACTACTACTACTACTACTTCTGCTGCTGCTGTTACTGCTAATACTACGACTATGACTACTACTACTGCTGCGACTACTACTACTACTACTACTACTACTACTACTACTACTGCTGCTGCTGCTACTGCTGCTGCTGCTACTGCTACTACTGCTGCTGCTGCTACTACTACTACTACTACTACTACTACTACTACTACTACTACTGCTGCTGCTGCTACTACTACTACTACTACTACTACTACTACTACTACTACTACTACTGCTGCGACTACTACTACTACTACTGCTGCTGCTGCTACTACTGCTGCTGCTGCTACTACTACTACTACTACTACTACTACTACTACTACTACTGCTGCTACTACTACTACTACTACTACTACTACTGCTGCTGCTGCTGCTGCTACTGCTGCTGCTGCTGCTACTACTACTACTACTACTACTACTACTACTACTACTACTACTACTACTACTACTACTACTGCTGCTGCTACTGCTGCTGCTGCTACTACTACTACGACAACGACGACTATGACTACTACTACTTTTGCCGTTACTGCTAGTACTACTACTACTACTACTACTATTTCTGCTACTATTACTGCTACTGCTACTGCTACTGCTACTACTACTACTACTGCTACTACTACTACTACGGCTGCTGGTATTATTACTACTACTACTACCAACACTATGACTACTACGACTACTATTACTACCACCACTACTACGAGTACTACTACTAGGAAAGGCAAGTTTATTTGTATAGCACAATTCGTACACAAAGTACAAATAGAAAAATCATAATACAAACAATACATACTACTACTCCTACTACTACTACTACTACTACTACTACTACTGCTACTACTACTACGACGACGACTGCTGATAGTACTGGTTTTCTTTTATCGTGTATAAGAAGAAATGTTTTATATCACTGTTTTAAGTTCACCTTTTGATCTATTTTGCAACAACCCAACTTTGCCACTTTGACAGTTGAGTCCATTGTGGCCCATATAATAATATAATGGTGTAATATACTCGTCTGCTGTCTGTGTCACAGTTTAAGGTCAGCGGCCCGTCTGCTCCTCTCATGTTTCCAAAGCCGTATGATCTTTCTAATTTTAAATCCAGCTCTTGTTCTGATAATGGGGGTGAGTTGTTACATTATGGCCCTCAACCTTTGGTCCAACACGCAGATCACTGTGTCATTATCGCATCACGCTGGTTACATATTGACTTTGGACCTATCTACTCTGTTTTCATTGCAGTTTTAATGGGGGAAATCTCGCTATGTAAATACAGGCACGCAGTCAATCTATTTATATTTAGACAATATCTGAACTTAAAATATACAAACCATTCCCTTGCCTCGTGTGGTAGAGTTTATGCTGATGAAAAAAATAAACAAACATAGTATAAATTAACTATCAAAGCTTTTTTTGTCCACCCGTTTTCAATTTTCCTGCCCTTTAAAGGCTAAAAGTGTCCAAAAACATCATAAACTGTTTTGAGCTGTAGAAGATCTTTTCACTGTGGAACATCTTTTAGCAATAATTCAATATAAGTTTGCATGCTTGCTCAGGGTTACTCAGCTATGGGGGAGCTAATGAGCACAAGAACTTTGTAAACCGCAAAGTTCGTAAAGCAAATCTTTGTTATAAATGTGCTTTTTGGACTTAAAGTTGCACTATGTAACTTTTTGTTTCAGGGTCTGCCGTCACCTGTTTATTTTTATGAATACAGTATGTCTTTGCTCTGCCTGTAATGTTCCACAGTGTGACATTAAACACCTTGTATTTATTCAATTACAGGTGGTTTTACTGCTCAGAAATAGAAAAACTAAATGAAACAACTCACTGTGACCGGGGTCGCCTCTCCACAGATCTGATTTGTAACTTGGTCTGGTTTGGTCTCCATGAAGATAGAAAGGTTTAATATCATACTGTGAAACATTCCAGACAAAGCAATAACATCTCCATTAAAAAAAAAAAAAAAAAAACATTTGAAAGACCTTCCACCAGAAAAATTACACTATGCCTCTTTAAAAATTAAGTCCCATGTAGCTGGTTAGCCTTTGTGATGCTTTTGAACTCTTAACATTTTAATTTTATGAAAAATCTATGGGAAAAATGAATGGAAAATGTACTTCTGGAACTTAATTGAAGTGTGTGAGAGCTATAGATAGATTTCAGTATTTGTGCTCATTTAGTATTTCATTATTTCCATACACATAACTGTCAACTAAATAAATAAATAAGTAAATAATGTTTTGGGGGGGAAAAAAAAACCCACAGCTTTTTAAACTGCGTCTGTTTAGTTACTGTATCCAGTGGTTCATGTGCTCAGGGAGTGACTACACCTCCCACAGTCATTTTATGTTATTGCCCAGAAAATACAGTAATACATTCTTAATGATCTTAATAATTATAAAGAAAATGTTAGTACTTATCTTTCTATTTTTTACTTGTACATTTATATAACTGTGTCTTATTTGACACCTGTCTTTTACTATCCTTTTTGCTGCTTATTTAGAATTTATTTTACCATTTATATTTCTTCTTTTTCTTATTATATTTATTGTGATGTGTGAGCTACTGTGTCCAAATAATTTCCCTTGTGGATCAATAAAGTTTGTCTAAATCTAAATCTATAAGGGCTTGTGAAAACCATAGCCTCATATTACATCTCAATGAAAAAAAAAATCATGCCCAGTATCACTAAATCTGTAAGTATCCATCAATAAAAAGCTTAAGATCCTTCTAGAAATGTGACTCTTTTAAAGATTGTGACATGCTTTATATTTTTTACTTTTTAATGATGCTAAATAGGGTCTCAGGTTTACACTGTATGATGACTCATAAACTTATAGCGTTATTAAACAGTCTTATCTGGTCTGCCTTTCACAGTTCACAGAGCAGCCATATGATGTCAACAAAAGACACATCGCCATTACAGACAATAAATAATACATAAATATGCAGTACATTAGCTAATGAGTCTTGTTTCAAAGTGCCTTTTAACACTGCTCATCTGCTGTTGTCGAAATCACAAAGTTGGTTTATTGTCAACCACAACACATCGTATAAAAAGCTTCCCTCTCTCTTGTTAATCTGATGACATTTAGACGAAAATACTGAGAAATGTTGCTTTATCTTTGCTTTACTCTAAACATTATAATTTGTTATCGTGATCATCAAATCTTCAAACAAGTTCAGATCAATCAAAGCATTTGGAAGTGGTCGAAACAGCAGGGAACCCAGACCGAATGCAGATTAAAAAAAACATTTAGGCTATATACTTCCTTTTGAAAAAAATGTGAAATTGTCGACTTAATTGGCTGGCTTTTTGACGCCTGTCTCCCAAATCATGATGTTAAAAGGGGTCAGGAGAATGTTTCAAAATACGTGATAAAACAACAAGCCTTATGTAAAGTAGTTGCTGGTTGAAGTTTATGCCCTAGACTGGAGGTCAGGAAGCACTATCGTATTTTTCAGAATAAAAGGTGCACTTGATTATAAAGCGCATCAAGCTAAACAGACGGACGGCACTTGAGACTGATCCCTTAGCCCAGGCGTCCATGACCAATTGGCAGATCGTGGCGTAACTCGTGTGTGATTCCTTGACTGTCTTGGTGAATGTGTATTATGAATGTGAATGTGGGTGGATAATTTAAGTATTTTAAAATTTCTGACGAGGAAGACTTGAATATACATTGAGTAGTAATGTGTTTTAAGCAGCTTTGTGCACATTTGTTTACGTTTTACAGACGCTAAACTTAAAACTACATGGCTACATTTGCATAAACAATAAATGCTAAATAAAACAACTCTTTATTTGTGCATTGATGCAGTCATCTTCTGTCAGATTAAGGACCCTAAATTGGATTTTACTCGACGAGGCTACTGACTACGGTAGCCATAATGCTCCGACAATCCATCATGCTTTGCAGCTTCGTAGCTTGCCAAAGTCGTTCTAAAACATTTTGACAGATTTTTGAGCTCTGTGTACCACATAAAATCGGTTCAAGGTCATTAAGCACAACCAGAAATAATACATAAGGTGCATCAGATTATAAGACGCACTGTCGATTTCTGAGAAAATTAAAGGATTTTAAGTGCGCCTTATAGCCTGAAAAATATGGTACTTAATGTATTATGCAAACTTGACTTTTCAGACCATGTGGTTTTATATGTCATGCCTCTTTGAGTAATCTTGTGATCTCTCTGTCCAAACTCAGCCCACAAACCTCTGTAACCCAAGCACCCAAATGGGAAACTGAAACTCATTACACATTTCAATAAACTGCTTTCATTGAATATAGCATTTTCAAGGTAACATGGTGAGCTAAATGTATGTGTTAACAAACTCCATAGAACTGTAATGCTCCCTTTATAATTAATTATAAATCATTATTAAAATATCATATATCACATGAAACTGCACAAATACACTCAATTTCACCTGATTCTTTTATGTTTTGCCACTTCAGATTAATGAGCATCTATTTAATTTAGCTGTGTGTGGTTCTGGGTCGATTGCGCAGTTATAGGGAGGGTTCTGTCATGAAAATATTAAAAATCCTAACCCTAGAGGAGTGGGTTTAGTTGAGTTTAGTTTAGTTAAGTTAAGTTTAGGGTAATTAAAATCTCAGACAATATATTTCTTTCAACACAAATAAGCGATTCCTTAAATATTCTCATGTGTGGTATTGGTTTTGTTTGAAATGAGTTGAGTTGAGTCCTAAAACAGGAGGAATCTCGAGGGCTGGAACTGTTCACTTCAAATCATTATTTAATCTTACTGTGTGGGGTTATGGGTCAGTGGCATAGTTATTTAGTTTAATTTAGATCAGTTTGGGTCCGTTTAGTTTAGTCTAGTTTAGGTTAGTTTAGTTTGATTTAGCTGAGTTTAGTCTAGTTTAGATTATTTTAGGTTAGTTTATATTAGTTTGATTTAGTTTAGTTTAGATCAATTTAGTTCAGTTCGGTTTAGATCAGTTTGGTTTAGTTTAGTTCAGTTTGGTTTAGTTTAGATCAGTTTAGTTCAGTTTAGTTTAGTTTGGTTCGGTTTAGTTCAGTTCGGTTTAGTTCAGGTTGGTTTAGTTTAGTTTAGTTTGATTCAGTTTAGTTTAGTTTAGTTCAGTTTGGTTCAGTTTGGTTTAGATCAGCTTAGTTTAGTTCAATTCAGTTTGGTTCAGCTTGGTGCTGTTTAGTTCAGTTTGGTTTAGTTTAGTTCAGTTTGGTTAAATTTAGTTCAGTTCGTTTAAGTTTAGTTTAGATCAGTTTCGTTCAGTTCATTTTAGTTTAGTTTAGTTCAGTTTAGTTTAGTTTAGTTTGTTTCTGTTTAGTTCAGTTCAGTTTAGATCAGTTCAATTTAGTTTAGTTTGGTTCTAATTAGTTTTTTAGTTTACTTCTGTTTAGTTTTGTTTAGTTTTGTTTAGTTGGTTGTGCACTTAGTCTAATCCGAGGCCACACTGGACTCTTGGTGCAGTTAATTATCCGCTGGTCACACCACTGTCCTCCGCCATTGACTTTTCTTCAAAGATGTGGTGTATAACAGACTGTGCAGTATAAATAAACCTCATTGATTTTAGAGCTCTTCTTCTTCTTCTTTTTCCTCCCATCTCTTGTTACTTGGATCTCTCTTCTTTCGTAACATTGTTGGACGCTAATCACAACACACACAGAGACATGTCCTCCCCATTATAAAAGTTGGACGGACTATCTTGTGTTGTACTTTTGCTTTGTTGTAGTCTGCTCTTTGAGTCTCTGTATCAAAGACAGTTTCCTAATTATCTCCATGGCCCACTTAACCACATTTAATAGGCCTACATTTAAGTCCCACATACACACGGGTTACACATTCTTATTATAATGTATATTTTAGGCAGACCTGTTTTGCATTATTACTTCATTAAGGTAGTTTAGGGTAATTTACTTTACAAACTTTTTCCTTCAAGGCACTCAAAAGCTCTTTACATTACAAAACACACACACACATTCATACGCTCAACAACCAGTCATGTTTTTATTTCAAGGGCAGGATTTGAACCGGCAACCTTCAGATCAAACGATAAGCACGTTACCAACTGAGTTATTGTCACCCAGGATAGTTCCACAATCTGAGAGTCAGTGGTTTCATCCCATTTTCAACCAGTAACATTTTTTTAGTAACTACGCAAGTGGGTATTTTGACCATATCACTTTTTTTAATGCACATTCTCCAACTCCAAGTATAAACGTGAATTTTTATTGGATTTAAGTAGATTTGTTGACGTGTATTTGTCTAAGGAGAGAGGGTGTGGCCGAAGGAGGTCAACACCCTGTATCAAGGTGTGCGGAATTATAGGCTCTATTCACGCCTACGTCACAAACCAGGAAAACGTTTGGAAAGATGTGATGACAACTTCCAACGGGTTCTGTTCGCATTAGTAAGTCTGACAGAATCTAAGAAAAATTAGAAAATAGCCCAGTTTTCTTTATCTACATGTCATTGAAGCGTTCCGTTCAAGGGTGTAGGTTTGCATAGGGACGGTGGGGACATGTCACAACCAGTATTTGCCATTTTATTTTAATTTTTAAAAAAGTAGTAGTATTCATTGAACATGTTTTAGTTCACATTTTGTTTATTAGATGCTCTGAGATATATTCAGTGATATGACGACAGGGTTACTTCTGCTGCTATTTCATTGGTTGCAGCAGAGTGATGTCAATAGTGGAGCCAGGAGCCTAAACTGGGGAAGCGGCAGGACAGTGCAGCACCCGAAGATGTTGACTTGAGCAGGTGTGAGTGAAGACGCAGCGCACCAAACCTTGAAAAACTTTTCAAAAGGAACTTACATGGCTTCATCTTCAATAAAACTTGCCTTATAATGAGTTGCAGCAGAAAAAGAGTGACTATTGCCACAAGTGCCCCTCCCAAACAGAGCCCTACTCGTGCTCTCTTAGCAGCCGGACTCTCTTGAAAATATTCCATGGAAAAATGTCTTGACATTACCTCACAAATATCTCATCACCAACAAGCAAAGGGAAATCTGCTACAAACTTCTACAGCTGATAATGTCCCCACCGAACTGAGACCAAACCTACACCCTTTGTTCCGTTATTTTTGGCTAATCAACAATTACAACCATACCTCAGTTTTCATCATTTCCCCACTGACACAGAACTCCGAGTGCACTGGGTACATGCGATTAGAAGAGATGAGGTGCCAATTCAAGATGATTACAAACAGCATATACATATGTAGTCTTCATTTTACCACTGATCACATTTACTTCAATGGGTTTGATCACAGTTGGTCACCGAGCCAGGTGTCGGGAACTACACCGGAAGTTGTCATCGCACGTTTCCAAACATCTTCCTGGTTTGTGATGTAAGCATGAATAGAGTGTATTAGGGCAAAATGGGACAAAAAAAAAGAGATTTAACTGAGTCTGAAAAGTCAAATATTGTTTAAAAAAAAAAAGTCTTTCAGTGGGATGCAGCACTTTTGAAATTGCAAAGATATTGAAGCGTGATCACAGAACCATCAAACGTTTTGCTACTTCAGTTTTATGAACATTTTGGATTGACCTAGAGCACTGTAGTTGTGCAATTATAAAATGAATCCTCATAAATAGAACTTGCCTAATAATTATGCTCACAGTGTAAAATATGATGCAAATATTAAAGTGTGTTGATGTGTCTAATAGATTTTACCAGTTCCTCCAGTCACACCCAAACTGACAGCTCATTTCTCTGTTAAAACGCACATGCTGTTTTTGAAGCCAATTATTTTTGCTTTTACCATTGACTGCTCACATGCATTGACAGAAAAAGATGAAGACTGTATTGTGTTTTTCAGAATCAGAAAAGTATTGAAAGTTCAGCGAGTAAGGGTCAAGCGGGGACTGTAGCAGACTTAGTGATGGTGATTTGTCATATGTTTATTTTAAGGAGGTTAATTTGTTTTTCTCTGTGGGATGTTCCGTCCAATCACGTCGAGTGTGGCTGGACCAGAGCGTTTGACTTTGAATCTGAGGTGAAGGAAAGTCGTCACCTTGTCATGAAAAGAAGAAAGAAAAGAAATGATTCAATGGAACTATTATGCTTTGGAACATATGCCACTTTGAATTTTGGTCATATTTTTGATGGAAAAGGAAATTGTTGTTCTCGGGTTAATGGTAAAAGTTTTGGTTTTGCTCAATAAAAGAAGTTTTCATTGTTGTTCAAAATTTTGTTGTGGGTTCAGTTTAAAGGTGTGCTATGTAATGTTCCTGGCGCAGGATAAGGCACCTCCTAGTTTCCATGGAGAAGTAATTGCTATGCCTGGAAAATTCCGCTGTATGGCATTAAAGGGGCCTTATTACACTATTTTTAAGCTATAATGTGTAATTGTTGTTGTTGTTTCCTCATCACAAACATACCTGGAGTTGTATTAACAAAATGTAGCCCTTACTAAAAAATGTAAAAGTGGGCAAGGTACAAACCCGAGGCACACTGACTGAATATATCAAAAGACGCCAACATGTTTCGACCAGCAAGATGGCCTTCGTCAGGGCATAAGTGACAGTCAGTGTGCCTCAGGTTTGTACTTTGCCAACTTTTACATTTTTTATTAAGGGCTACATTTTGTTAATATTTCAAGTTTAACTCTCGTAGAGCACCTGCACTACTACTTTTGACTTTTTTATGACCCAGTGAAGTGCTTTACCTCTTCTCTTCATACCTGGAGCTGTGTTATGTTTCATTCACAAAATGTTTAATACACCTTGAAACAGAAAACTCTCTGCCACTGTGTTTTTAAACTACCTACACCTTTACTAGTATCATCTGGATAATTTCAGCCCGGGAATTTCCAAATCTCTACTGAACTCAGAGGCGGTGCTACCATTAGGAAACAGTGGGCGGCCACCCAGGGCCCCCAAACCTGAAGGGGCCCCCAACCAATTGCTTTCAGTGCCACTAATGGCCTCAGAATAATTTGATTTTCTCTCAATATGACATTAAATGAGAGTAGTTTAGTTTTAAACAAGAAAACACCTTCAAAATAGGATCTGACTGTCAAAGCAGTGGATGTAAACAGAAATGTGAGTGTAAACTGTAAAAAAGTCAAACAACATTCAGCTCTGGTTATCTTGTAAGCAATCGCCTAGGGCCCCCAAAATGCTAACTCCACCACTGACTAAACTAAAGGTAAAAGGCAGCTGTTAATGAAAACTACCACAACATGACATCACAAGGTGGAATAGATTAGTGTTTCCCTTCTTTTTTTTTTTTTTCCTGGGGACCCATATTTTAAACACCCCAAGTCAATAGACATTGTTCGTAAATCATAAAATAAAGGTGGATTTGACTATTATTGAACATTAATGAGGATATTTTATTGTTGTCTCTCGTTAGTATTACTCAAGTTTTAAACAATGAAAAACAGTCACTGACCAGCAATAAAAGAATCCATAAGTCGCCTATTTGGACATTAATTGTAGCTCTGTATATTGCAGATCTACATGATTGTGACAAGGCGACTTAAAAAAATAAAAAAAAATTCTGAGGGTTGCAACCCAGTCCAACACTCGAATAGAGCATTTTGAGCTTTGAAGATATAGAGAGATAAAACAGATAAACATTTGGAGGGTTACGCAAACATGTGAATGAAAAAAAACCACAACTCCACATCTGTTTTTGAGGAGGTAACAACATTATCAAATTGGGTTAAAGCTCATAAGAGTCTGTGTAATACAATACCTTTAAACTTAAATTACAATTAAATTACAGATGTCTTTATCAAGATTCAAGGATTTTTTGTCACAAGTAACATGAAAATTACATTTAGAGCTTTAGTGCAATGCTTTTTAATGCTACAAAATACCTAAAACATGCATTCTTACTCTCCACAGATCTGACCTGTAACTTTAGTTTAGGTTTAGTCCATCATTAGTAAGTTGTTGTTTTGCCCAACTATATTCTTATACTATAAAACTGTCAAGTCATCTGGGATATTATAATCCATTCTGTAAATTATTTTCATCTAAAGTCTAATTAAAATGCAAATATGCGTGATTCATTAGCACTACACACTGTTAATATGGGCACTGGATTAATTTAAAAGTGATTACGTGGACGCTTGTTTGCTGTTTGGGGTTTTGGTTTTTCTTGAGTCTCTTTGTTGCTTCCTAAACTTTTTGACCTGTTGAAATGAAGCGTTGACCCGTTCTCAAAGGTGGCTCTAGACTTTTCTCTCACAGATTGTTTCGCTGTGGTTTGCGGGGTCACGGAGAGGTCACGGCGGAAAAGTGGAAGATGTTTCAAAACTTCTAACATAAAAACCACAATTTTCAAAGTTTGACGTCTTTATTGCGATAAGTTGTAAGCAAGCAATTTGTCCAAAGTTGCTGTGAGTGCTTTAAAGGTATTGGTTATTTTTCTGTCTTGGTTCAAGCAGGGTACCGTCTAAAAGTTTTTAAAGTTATAACAATGGTCGTGCTCATAGTATTTGATCACATCTCTTTTGGCTATTTCTTTGACTGCGTCCACTACCATACAATTATTGCTGGGCAGATATTGGACTATATATAATATTTAGAATATTATTTTGAAGAAATGCTTGTATTGGGTATTTTGTTTACAATACAAACTGTTTCAAAATACTCCAAAAAAAGCTTATTCTTTCAAACTAGGGTAAAGTATTTCAGATTTTTTGTGAGTAATTATTTGGTCCTTTGTCTATTATTTACACTTTATGCATTTAAAGCTACATTTCAGTTGCATTGCTAAAATATATTCTGATTATTGATCCTCATTTTAGTATATTTCACTCCCACAGACAAAGCTATACATTGGGTATAGAGTGTTAATCTTTAAGTAATAGCTGAACTTGTTTGGCTACTATTCACTTCTTCAGTGGTGGTGCTACCATTAGGCAAAGGTAGGCGGCTGCCTAGGGCCCCTAAACCTGGAGGGGCCCCCAACCAATTGCCAAGGCCTCAGAGCAATTAGATTTTCTCTCAATATAATATTAAGTGAGAGTAGTTTACTGTACTTTTTAACAATAATCATAAGAAAAATAATAATAAACATAAATGTAATTGTACTAGCAAAAAATAAAACTACTTTCAGTTCTGATTATCTAGGAGGTAGGGATGTCTATCAGTACGATATTTTACGATATTGCATCTCACGGAACGATATTTATTGTGATATTTTTTGGAGACTAAGAAAACTGTAAATAATCATTTTTCCTTTTAAAATGCCCTTGGTTCTGTCATAATCCAAATAACTAACCTTTAAACGTAGTTAGAACAGTTGTTTCTTCATGAAGTCTGGACTGAAGCAGAGCAAAGGATCATGGTCTATGTAGTTCTCTCTACTTTTTAGCTATTGCTGCACTATAATTATTCATTTAAGCAAAGAGACTTGAAGCAATTCGATATATTGTGATGGCCCATAATACTACTGAGCGACTTTTGACGATACGATATCATGATATTTCAGTTATTATTATGCCCCTACTAGGAGGCTATTGAACTAATAAGTTTCCAAGCCACCATAATTCAAATAAATAGAGATGTGCGTGTCTTAAGAACAATGGGCAAAAACAGACAATAGACATATATATATATATATATATATATATATATATATATATATATATATATATATATATATATATATATATATATATAATATATATATATATATATATATATATATATATATATATATATATATATATATATTTTTTATATATTTATATATATATATACAACGGTGCTCTATAGTGAGGGTCCCAAACTCAAGTTCGACACTGCTCTTCTTATAAATCATATTGCCAAATATCTTTTAGTTCACAAACAGTATTACAGAATGTCAAATATATTTACTATGGACATGCTCAAACTCTATGTAAGTCTGACATTGTTTCCTCTTGGTGACTATATTAAAATAAATTGTCCCCATTGCATTCTGCTCTCAGAATTTAACAGTCAGTGTTTTTAAGGTTAAACTCATTCTCCTGATTTATTCTTATGGGACAGAGATCAGATGGCCCTGTTGTCCACACTGGTCCCAGGACGCCCCGGCCCCAAAGACACATCTGCTCCTTTCTGCACACACACATATGCACACGCACGTATGCACACGCACGTATGCACACGCACGTATGCACACGCACGTATGCACACGCACATGCACACATCCTTTTTAGGGACATTACATGGACATTGCATCTATTTTCTGGAGACTGATCTTAACTTTACACACACCACACACATACACACACACACACATCCTCTGTCCCATACGCCCACACTCCAAAGCACACTACATGGTCACCATGACAATGTCTCCACTTTGACTTTGAAAACTGTTTTATTTGCATAATATTAACAAATACTTAATAAGAGCAAGAGCACATTTATTATAATTGTTCAAATAACTAAACTCAAATAAAGTATTAAAGTAAGTATTGTAGAAATCCAAATTCATTTCCTTGACAGCTCTCACACTACTCACATAACCAACATATGGCAGAATGTATAATGCAAAAAATTTCAATGTTAAATTCATTTACTTAAGTGTTTGTTCCTCTCTGGTTCAAGATGTTACCATGCATAGCCATCTTATCATCTGTAACCCCAAAGAATGTTTTTGGACTGATGGTTAAGATGTTAGCATGTTTCTAACCATAGCTGTGTCAAGGAATGTTTAAGTGTAATAATACCAGCACATGTTGCCCTAAAAGCCTGCAGTTGTGTTGTTGTGTGACAGTTGCCCGAGGCGGTGGTAAGTCTCAGTGCAGTGCCACAGGGCTACACTCGTGAACCAAGAACTACATACACAAAACATTCAAGTCTGTGACGGGTTAAACTGCTGTGGAAATGAGGCTTTGAAATGAAAGGTACACTAGGTAACTTGGAGGTGGGTCCACTACCTGCTAATCTCCATGGATCTTTCTTTGACTGGAATATTCTACACAACAGCACTGTATGTCATTTCAAGGTGTTTCAACAATAACCACAATTGAACATATGCTAGGTATATTATATATTTATATAATATGAGGCAACTCAACAACATCTCTAAGAAAATTACATAATAAATACATAATACATGTTTGTTCAATGTTTAAGGGCCTATATTGAAATATTTTCTGATCTATGTTATAATGTTTTCTCTTCACAAACAGACCTGGAGTTGTGTTTTGTTTCTTTCACACATGTTTAACACACAAACCCTGCATATTTAGGCTGAGTTTTTCTCTCAATCAGAAAACACTCTGTTCCACCTTTTAATGTCATGTGGTATTAGAGCAGTGCCCCCCCTGGGGGGCACAAAGCTCCGTCAAGGGGGGCACGTTTGACCTCGGGGAACATGCTTTTTTATTTTTTTATTTAGATTTTTTTTTTACTGTCCTAGAATAAAGTGCAATTGCACTTCCACTACATTAGGGGGCAGTGGCGCTCTCATTGGCAGAGTGTGCGCAGGGAGCATTCGCTCGGTGGTGTAGGAGTTTTGTTTGCACTGAGCATGCGCGCTTTGCACACAGCACAGAGTTTGAGTATGAAGTGTAGACACGAAGTGTAGCAGACCCTCAAGTGACACCATGAAAAAATATTTAACAGGGATGAGAAGACAGGCGGAGAGAGACGGAGATAAAGAGACAAACGAAAATCTCCCAAAAGCTAAGACGAGGAAATATGACGAAGCGTATGTAGCGCTTGACTTCACTGTGACTACGGTGGGAGACGAGGAAAGACCGGTGTGCTTACTGTGTCTAAAAATGTTGGCAGCGGACAGCATGAAGCCCAATAAATTAAGGCGTCACTTAAATACATTACACCCCAATCACTCTGATAAGCCGCTTGAGTTTTTTCAGCGAAAACGTGCCGAATATTGCCGACAATCATCCCGCTTTGTGACTGCTACTTCAGTAAACCAGCAAGCGTTGTTGGCATCATATAACATATAACAATTTTATAGACAAATGATACTATTTATAGTCACGCGGGGGGGCGCGAGATGTTTTATTCTTCCTAGGGGGGGCATGACAGAAAATAATTGAGGAGCACTGTATTAGAGGAAGTGCACCAGTGTCTTTTTGAAATCCATACAACTTCCCTAGAATCATATGGATCATTTCAGCCCTTGAATTGCCAATTTCTACTGAAGAAAAAGGTAAAAGGAGCTGTTAACTTAAAACTACCTATTCATGACATCACAAGGTGGAACATTTTAAGCTTTGGAGATGTAGACAACATAGTAATTCAGGATTACTCAAACATCTGAAATAAACAAAACACAACTTGAGGTATGTTTGTAATGAGGTAACAGTGTTCTAATGTGGCTAAAAGCTCAGAAGAGTCAATTTTGTGTAATCTAGGACCAATTAAATATTAGGTCTACTCTGCAATGGAGTAATTTTGTGTTATTTTTTTATCTCTGGTTTTCCTCAGACTGGAGTAATTACATTTTAATACTGACTTGTGTTTAGTATCTGCCTATCGTATCTAAAATTTTTTTATGCTGCGCTGTGACCATATATTTTCCCTTGAGAATCAATAGTCATTCTTATCATGCAGTCTAAAATGCAAGCTCAACAAAATCTATTTTAGAACACAATATCCAAGATCCACCCCAGAATTTTTCACTGCGGTGAGAAGTGATTATAAAACTACTTTGCCTCAAGTCTTAATATTCTTCCCGTATTTTGAAGGTCAGTAGTTTATTAAAAATGCAATTCTATACAATTAATATTTAAGTATAATATTTAATTTAATTAAGTTTAAAATGAAGATACCGTGGGCCATGAGAACTGTGAGCTGAATGTAATGGAAAGAGGAAGTAATTATGGTTTTGTGGGTAGACCTGTACTCAGAGTCAGTTTTCAGAGTAAATGTGTCACCTGATTTAAATAAAGATATACCATAACTATATCGATCATTTGAACCATGTATGTCATTAAAATAAAAAATGTATGTAATTAAAAATAGATGTGATGGTTTTGTGCAGCTTTTCATTTGGTGCTGACATTTATTACACGGACCTGAATAGTTTCCAACCATCACTTTGAAAAAAATAGATAGAGTTTAAAAGAGTTGATGTTCACTGGAGGAGAGAGACTTCTACACATTTTTCAAGACAAATCGAAAAGTTTTCAGGAAAGGTACAAGTTTGTCTGTGTGACTTTTGTCTGTGTGATCCCTCAGTATTATACTTCTTGAAAAGAGTAGTTTCAATTATAGTTTTAGTACCATTTAGCAGTGTTGTAGTCAAGACCGCACTAATCGAGACCAAGTCGAGACATTGTCATTTCCTAAATTTATTTGTACTTTATGTTTATTTTGGCTCATATATATATATATATATATCAATGTTTTTATAAATCTATCTCCATTTTATAGGGTTTATTTAGACCTAAAATAGGTCAAGCAAACTGTACTGCACTTAAACGCCTTTTTTTGGACCCTGACCCACAGTTTGAGAACCTCTACTTTTGTCCCACTTTACAGAAAACAACAAGTGAATCAAGTGGGTTTTTTCAAGTTCATAACATTTACAGTTACATTATCTCACTGGTTTTGCAGTGATATTGAGCAGCCTCTGCACATTTACCAGCCGTAATGAAATATGAACACACTCATCGAGTGTCAGGCCTCAAGTCCAAGACAAGACTGAGACCAAGAGCCTTCAAGACTGAGACAAGATCGAGTCCAAGCGCCTTCAAGACCAAGTCCAAATGCACTTGAGACCAAGACTGGTATCGAGTACTACAACACTACCGTTTAGTAACAGGGTATTGTTTTTGTTTGTTTGCTTGTTTGTTTGTTTTTTGACAACCCAAGAAGCTATACTTGAAGAGTTAAATTGCAAAAACTTTTATCTCTGTTCTGAAAAATTGTCACACAGTATTTTTTTCTTTTTGTTACCATCTTCTACAGATGATGAATGTAAATAATATCAAGTGGATTGGAAGGAGGGATGGAATCATATTTCAATTGCAGTAAAATACTTATAAGCATTATTTTGCAAACTGCATCAGATGACCAAGTGCCATTTAGTGCCATTTAAAATGACACTTACTTGTTTCTGCAAATGAACTCTTCACTTGTAAAGGTTGCTTACATACAAAGGAGCAGAAAACAAGAGAACAAAATAATAAAATAGAATCTAGTCTTTTTCAACCAGTGGCCCAAGGAACACCAATGTGCCTTAAGCCAATGTGCTTTGGAAAAATACCACATTTGAGTTAGGGAACCAGCTGGAATCTCCTCCTGGCTGGAAAGTTCCCAAGCTGGAATGTTCCCCTGAAATGTACCCTTTATGAAACAAAGTTAGTTAATGTTTATATATACTGTCACTATCTCAACATGTCTTCTGCAGTGAATTTCACCGATTTCCAGCAAACCAACCCCGAAACCAAATACGAGGTTTTGGGAGTCATCGGAGAGGGCGGGTACAGTACTGCTACTAAGTGCCATGACTGAGTGACAGGGGAACTTGTCGCTCTAAAATGCCTCAAAGATGACGGAACCTTCTCCAGAAATTTCCACAGGGAGTTGGAGATGTTGAGTTACATCAAGGAGGAGCTACACCCAGACAGCTTCAATCTGGTCAAATTGGTTGACTGTTTTGACTATGATGGCTGTGGGTCTCTTGCATTTGAGATGCTAGATGTAAGTGTCTACCATCTCTAGCAAAAGATGAAGTGATTCACGCTGAGCCAAATACGACCAATGGCGAAGCAGCTCTTGATATCTCTTCAAGGTCTACGTTGCGCTTTGTGTAATGCACATGGACAATAAACCAGACAACATTATGCTGGTCAACCAAAAGGAGAGGCCATTCAAAGTCAAGGTAATAGATTTTGGATTGGCAATGTACTCTGGAGAAGTACTAACTGGCCAAGTTATGCAGCCAATTTCATACCGTGCCCCAGAAGTAACTTTGGGTCTACCACTTTGGGAGGCTCTTGACATGTGGAGTCTGACTTGCTCTCTCCTTCACTGGTTTCACGGTCAAAGTACTTTGTTCAGGAAAACTCCAAGTGGAGCCTGAAAACTCTGCAGGAGTTTAGGGAGACCACTGGGATGAATCTTAAAATGCCACTTCACAAGCCTTCAGCAACAACCCTGGAGCAGCTTATCAGGAAGGTTCCAGAAGGTTCGTCTCCCATCAGGAAGAGAGAGATATGGAGCAAATTCACGACCTGCTCAGTAAAAGGTTTAAATTGGATGCTGAGGAGAGGATCATGCCATCACAAGCCCTCGATCACCCATTCATCACCATGGAGCACTTATCTGACGGTGACAACTACACAAAGAAGGCTCATGAGTTAATGCGTGTCACTGAGGCTGAGTCTGGACCATCACAACAATTGGCCGACCAAGAAATAGCTGAGATGGATTTAAGAATTCCTAAACCAGTCAGATTTTCATCAGATGACAATGCCTGGGATTTGGAGGACCACATTGTTTTCATAGCAAGTTCTTCCATCTTAATTGACTCTACTAGTGGTAGCAACACTAACAAATGTCTCAGTAGATCTCTAGGTGAGGTTTCATTTTGCGGCTCTGAGAAGTCCACTAAAGAATCTCCAGCAGAAATGGAAGTTGGATAGAACTGGATATCCTCTGACCTCCCAAGAGAAGGCGAGGCTTTCAATGAGGAGTCTGTTCTCAACGGAGAAAAAAGGAGCCAGTCTGAAGAAGATGACTGCAGCAGATCCAAAAGTCTAAAAAACATGGCTACCAAAAACAGTGTGATAGTCTCCATAGTTGAGGGAGAAGACACTGAGAAGACAGACATAGAACCCATTTTGGAAAGACTGAAAAAGGAGCTGCCTGATTGCAGTGAGATACTGGAGGACATCAAGAAGGTATTCCAGGATAGAGAAGCTACAGAAACTGAGATTAAACAACTGACCCAGAAAACCTCTAGGTCCTTCTTTGGCAGGCTGATTCCGCATCGTCTCCGGGTGCTATTTTCAAGGTTATTTAAGCCTCGGAAAACAAGCACAAGCAGGTCAATCTTCAGAAAACCTAAATGGCTCCAACTTATTCCAGTGTTTACAAGAAGGTCTACCACATCTGGGTCTTCAAAACACTAAACTGACCAAAATCTGCAGTGAAGAGAAGAACATCATCTCTCCTGTGACTGAAGTGACTCAATGCATCAAAAAAATTAACTTTGAATAAAAAAAAAAAAAATTACTGCAAAGTGTAATGCAGTGTTTTTTTTTTCTTGTATCTCTTGAAGAACACTTATTATGCAAAGTTCCATGATAGATAAATTTAATATCATCTTGACACATACTCCACTTGATTGAAAAACATGTTCAGAAAATTATTATTATGTAATTTTAGCCACAAATCACACACACAATCTCCTTACTGAGTCATTGGGAACCAGCTGGAAAGTCCCCCTGAACTGTACCCTTTATGAAACTAAATTAATCTATATACATTTAAAATACAATTTCATAGTAAACGTCTGCGACCAAATGAGGATTATATTCATATTACATACTGAAAAAATGTGTGCCGAAAACTGGTAAAATGACATAAACAAAGCCCGACATTTGGTCTCGCTACATTCACATTTCATTTTATTATGATATAGAATGCTGATTTTCTAACTCAGTACATCACAGTGCTTGACACGACCTTTGAAAGGCGGTCGAGAATGTCCCCCCTCTCCTGGGCACAGCAGTTACCCATGTGCCGCCCAAGACAAGGAGGCATCCGGAGGGATGAGGGGAATGTTCCCCCCAAGAGAATCAAATCAAAATCAAATCAAATCAAACTTTATTTATAAAGCACTTTTCATACAAAATGCAACACAAAGTGCTTTACAGTGATTAAAAACAGTCCCGCATTTCCAACCACCCAACCACCCACCAACCCAACCCCCGCACCCCCAACCCCACATAGTCAAACAACCCAAACACACACACTCACATACACACAAACACACACACACACACACACACACTCACACACACTCACACGCTAAAATACATAACCGGACACAATAAAATGTGAGGCTGAATACAGGCGAAGCAGTTGAGAAAGCACCATCAGAGGAGCCGTCTGCACCGGGAGCAGAGAGACGTCCACCACCACCAGGAACCACCACAGGGTCCAGGGGAGAGATGAAGCCCAGGCACCTGAAGCCCAAGCACCATCCCTCCGCCAGGAGCCCACATGACAGACCCAGCAGCCACAGCTGACCTCCACTCCCGATGCAGAGGCTCCTACAGAGGAAACACTGGAAATCCTAAAAATATGCTTAAAATAAATAAATATAATAAAATGTGTACAATAAAAACAAGTAAAAGTATAAGATTTCAATCAAAAGCTAAGCTAAAAAGGTGGGTCTTGAGCCTGCTCTTAAAAACATGAACGTTCTCTGCAGCCCTGAGCTCCTCCGGCAGGCAGTTCCATAGACGGGGGCCATAGTGCTGAAAAGACGCCTCTCCATGAGTGTGTGTCCTGACTTTGGGAATGACCAGGAGCCTGCTGCCGGAGGAGCGCAGGGTCCGCGAGGGTTCGTAAGGTAAAGGCAGTTCTGAAAGATAAGAGGGCCCAAGACCATTAAGACATTTAAAGACCAGTAAAAGAACTTTAAAATCGATCCTGAAACACACAGGGAGCCAATGCAGTGATTTTAAAACCGGTGTAATGTGGTCCCGCCCTCTGGTCCTCGTCAGGACACGCGCTGCTGAATTTTGTAATAATTGCAAACCCGAAATACTCTTTTTGGGAAGACCGGAGAGCAGGGCATTACAGTAGTCTATTCGACTGGTGATAAAAGCATGCATCAGCGTCTCTGTGTTGGCCGGAGAGAGAATGGGGCGGACTCTGGCTATGTTTTTTAGGTGATAAAAAACAATTTTTGTGATGTTCTTAATGTGTGGGATAAAAGTTAGCTCAGAGTCAAAAATGACGCCCAGGTTTTTCACTTGAGGAGAAGGGTTAAAGGACTGTGTTTGGAATTTGGGTAAAAGTTTCTCTCTCTGGGCCTCAGGACCAATGACTAAAACCTCAGTTTTGTCCTGGTTAAGCTGGAGGAAGTTTTCTGCCATCCAGGACTTAATTTCTAGAATGCAGTTAAAAAGGGCATCCATTGGTCTGGTGTCATCAGGAGACATGGAGATGTAAAGCTGCGTATCATCTGCGTAGCTGTGGAAGTTGATTCCATGTCTCCTGATGACACCACCAAGAGGGAGCATGTACAAGTTAAAAAGCACAGGGCCTAAAATGGAGCCCTGGGGCACACCACATGTGATTTTATGGACCCTGGAGGAGCATGTGTCTACACTCACCATAAATGTTCTGTCTGTGAGGTAGGATGTGAACCATCTGTGAACAGCACCGGAGAGGCCGAGGTCTTTTAGGCGAGTTAAAAGAATAGTGTGGTCTACTGTGTCAAAGGCAGCGCTCAGATCCAGTAGAACCAACATGGTTACCTTTTGTGAATCATAATTTAATCTAAAATCATTTAAAAATTTTTGCCAGGGCGGTCTCGGTGCTGTGATTCACCCTAAAACCAGACTGAAATTTTTCCAAAATATTGTGATCATCTAAGAAATTATTTTGTTGGATAAAAACAAGTTTTTTCTCAAATTTTGTTTAAAAATGGTAAGTTAGACACTGGTCGGTAGTTGTTAAAATCATTAAAATCTAAATTGCTCTTCTTCAGCAGGGGCCTCACCACCGCTGCTTTGAAGGCAGAGGGAAAGACCCCTGTCTGAAGAGAGCAGTTCATCATGGTTAAAAGCTCATCCCTAAAAGATCCATAAAATGACTTAAAAAATGGAGTGGGAATTGGATCTAAAAGACATGTGGTGGGCCTCACTGAGGAGAAAACTTTGTCAAGCATCTCAGCATTAACCAGGACAAAACTGTCCAGTGTTTCCTCTGGTCCAGACAAACACTCAGATGTACTAAAAACAGAACTTTGACAAGATAAAATATCACATCTGATAGTGTTTATCTTACCCGTGAAGTGGTCTGCAAACTGCTCACAGAGAGAGTCAGTGGGTGTCAAGTAAAATGTGCTAAAATCAGGGTTTAAAATGTTGTTAATGGTTGAGAAGAGGACCTTAGGATTATTCTTGTGATTGGTGATTATTGTGGAAAAGTAATGGTTTCTTGCGTTTCTTATTGCGTTGTTGTATGTACGTTGTTGATCACTGAATAATTGGTAGTTTATTGTAGTTTTGTTTTTTCTCCATCTCCGTTCTGCCCTCCTGCACTCTCTCTTGAATTTTGTCAGCTCTTCAGTTCTCCATGGAGGTTTTATTTTGGTTATGCTTTTAGTTTTGAGTGGAGCAACCAGATCCAGAGCTGACCGTAGTTTACTGTTAAAATAGTCGGTGGTAAAATCGCAAGGGGCAGGTAAAACCATTGAGGGATTTTTATCTAAAACTTCGATAAAATTTGCAGCCACTTCAGGGGTCAGACGGCGCTTCCTCACAGTTCTCACAGAGGTCTCACGTTGTATAAAACCAGTGATGTTAAAAAACACGCAGTAGTGGTCAGACACAGCCAGGTCAACAACAGAGGACACACTAGTGGTCAGGCCATAGGTGATGACCAGATCCAGAGTGTGTCCTCTGTTGTGAGTTGGCTGTGTGACGTGTTGAGTAAAATCCACATAATTAAGAACATTTAAAAATTCATTTGCAACAGGATCTAAAAGATTATCTATGTGCAAATTAAAATCACCGGTTATAATAATCATATTAAAAGAATTGTGTAAAATAGATAAAAACTCAGAAAACTCATTGATAAAACTATTGCATGTCTTTGGTGGTCTGTAAACCGTGACACATAAAATCTGAGGGTTGCTAAAAACAATTGAGTGATGTTCAAAACTTGTAAAATTGTTCAATAAAATAGGTTCGGTGGCCAAAGTGTTTGTGCATATAGAAGCAGTGCCACCTCCCCTTTTACTTTTTCCTGGTTGAAAAAGCAAAGTTAAAAGTGGGTGGTGAGGCCTCTGTGAGAACAACTGGTGCATCCTGTACCCAGCCATGTTTCTGTTAAAAAGAAGCAGTCAAGTTTGTGTTCTAAAATCAAGTCATTTACAATAAAAGATTTGTTCAGCAGAGAGCGGACATTTAAAAGGGCCATGTTTAAGGTTATTGGGGACTGAGAAACTACAGGAATTTGTGGTAGATATGCTTTTTGAAGGGATCTGAGATTATTGATGTTGGCAGTAGTTTTATGAGAAGATTTATGCTGATGCCGCTCTCTGCTGATAATAACGGGAATTAACTGTCCTTGATTATATTGTCATGCTTCTGCTAGTGTGAGTTCGATATTACATGAGAGGAGACGGGATCCGGGGATGTTGGGGTGTAGTCTGTCCTTTTTAAAAAGTTCAGGTCTCTTAAAAAATGTGATAAAATTGTCCACGTAGGGGATTTTATTGTCTCTACAGTATCTTTTGAGCCATATGTGTAATGCTCTCAGGCGGCAACTTCTCATCTCCAAGACGAGGTGGTACAAAGGGTCCAGAGATGACACACTGTTTGTCTAAACTATGGATTGTGGTGATGAGAATTTTGAAGTTGTCCTTAAGTAATTCTGACTGTTGCAATTTGAGATCATTAGTTCCGATATGAATAACTACCGTTGATACTGTGGGGTGATGACGTATGATGGTGGGGGCGGAGTCTATGATGTCCTTCACGAGAGCACCTGGGTGACAGGAGGTGTGGCCTTTTTTAATTCTCACGTGCTGGACCATGGAGGAGCCGAGAACCAGCACGGACGGGTCTGGCCTGGACGCCGGGGCCGAGGGCACCGCAGAGATGTGAGCCGAGCTCCGCGAGAATGGGATGCTTGAGCTGGGACTTTCAAGCCAGGGGGACGTTCGAGCTGGTATTCTTGAGTTAACAGATTCAAACGTGGATCTAATTGAATATACCATTTTAGAGTGTCTATTGTTTGGTCCTGTTTAGGTGCTTGATTTTCAAGAAAGAAGTGAGAGTGACTGACTTATGTTTTGTGCAAATCATCTCACCTGTTGTAGTTCCAACCAAATCAGCTCTTTCTGATTAAATTGCGTTAAAATAAAGCTCAGGTTAAGTCTAATGTGAGTAACAGAGCGTCTAACAGAGCAGTGCTTTTGGTCAGGGAACATTGATGACCAGAGTAGCTGTAGGGTATCATTAAGAAGTTGCCAAAATGATACATACCTCGATACATAGGTCACAATATGATACATATCTCGATTCAGTGCACTTTCGATTCGATACGATATATTTTAAATCGATTCGATACTGTTCACTAAAAATAATGGATAAATCATGGCTGTGATACTAAAAGTCTATGTTAAACCACTTCTTGTGCAAGTGAATATGAAACACAAACATTTTAATCATCAGAACAGTGAAAATGTCAAACGTGCTGCTTAAATGAGTTTTCCTCCTCTAAACAAACAACAAAACTGTAGCTCTGTAACAAAATAATTTAGTATATATATATATATATATAAAAAATATATATATACATTAAACGATACAATATTTCAATATTTTTGCACACCCCTACTGTAGAGTATCAATAGTAATCATCGTGACAGGCCTACGTGGTCCCATGGACTCTTTTTCAACCACACACACTCATACACTCACTCACCCTTTCTCCCTCTGTGCCCCTCACAGGTGTCCAAAGCAGCGGCCGACCTGATGGCCTACTGTGACGCCCACATACGCGAGGACCCCCTGATTGTCCCCGTGCCCGCCTCCGAGAACCCGTTTAGGGAGAAGAAGTTTTTCTGCAGCATCCTCTGATCGGACCCTCGTCTCTGTCTGGGGGTCCGCGGTGCTCCTCTGTCTTCACCACACCTGAAGCCACTGGCCTTTTCGCCGTTGAGATGGGTTGAACCAGGCGGACTGTGTGTTATTACGCGGCTCTGTCCAGGTGGCTGATGGGGGTTTTTGGAGGGAGTTCGGCTACCCAACCTGGCAACCCGTATGAGCGTACCATGTCTTGTTAAATAGGTTTGTTAATGCTTTGTATTAGAGAAGCCTTGCTCAGTGCTTAATGAGAAGATGTTTTTGTTTACCTTTTTCTTGTGCTAGATTTCGGCTCAGGACTCACAAATCTGCCCAAATGTCTTTAAATATTGGATTATTTTTGTCATTTATCTGCATATAATTCTCCCCTTGATTAAAACATAAAGATCTGTTATTATTGCCAGTCTACATTCAAGCCACGTAATCCTAACATGACACTTCATAATTGGTGTTTTTAAAAATTAACCTCCAAAGTTATTGACAATTAACCTTCTCAATGAAGTTAGACAAGCAGTCAGATTCACTCAAATCAATGTCAGAATGTAATCGTACATTGTTTCAGAAATCCTGATGAGGAAGGTCAAAGTTACTGTTCAAAAAACATCCAAATTATATGAATACAAAATATTATCTTCCTCCTATTGTCTATAAGGTTAGCCATATCAAACTTTGACTAAAACCAATGAGATTTTCTTAGTGTATCCGCATTTTTAATCTTACTTTGACCATTTCTTACTTCTGTTCTGTTCTTGAGATAAATGTAAATTATTATACATCTTTAACGTATCATTTTGTGAACATTTTGATTCAAATGTATCAACTAATCTTCAGTCCCATATGCGTCTTTACTCAAAGGATAAAGTCATATCAGAAAATGTTCGTTGTAACATTAGCAGGGGGGAGATTGCAGATAGCTAGGCCAAGATAATTATGAGTTAACTACTTTTGCTAAATTTCTTTTCAATTTGACTTTTACCTATTTGGTCTCATAAATGTCCCCAAAGCCTTCAAACAGTGTCCACAATGAAAAATATGCTGACAATTAGCAATAAACATGGACTGTACTATTAATAAAAATACTAAAATGACATAATATTTTATCACTTAAAGGTGCACAGCGTAACTTTTCTGGTGTAGAGTCCGCCACCTGCTTGTCTTCAGGGAGATGTAATTATTATGGCTTTAAAGATCCTGGGGTCACCTCTCAACAGATCTGGTGGTGCAGCCTGCTTGTCTGAGATAGATACGTTTAATGCTGTACTGTGGAACATTTTTGGCAAAGCAAGGACATCTCCATGGAGACAAGCAGGTGGCGTAACCCGCTCCAGAAAAGTTAAGTCATTGAAAGTGCTTTTTGAAAGACACATTAAAATCCCAATACAAATAAACGAGTCAATAAAAAGTTACACAGTGCACCTTTAAATCAAATCTTTCTGAATCCACTCCCCCTGTTTATAAATTTTAGTCAGTCTCTTAAAATCGGACATAAAATGAACCCAAACAGCCTTTGGTCCTGGTCCTGTCCGCGGGCATGTCTCCTGAGCGCTCTTGCCTGTCCTACGAGTGAATGGCATGGCCTTTGACTTTAATGCCAAACCACAGGCCTGCATGTTTCTGCTCCTCCTCCTCCGGCCGCCCCATGCGTTTTAATGGGACTGCTGTTTTTGTCTATGTACAGTATGTTACAGTGCCAATGTCTGATACAGCGGTGTCTATTATACTGCTAACAGACTTCTATAATTTCTCTTTTTTGTTGAATTTTGGAAGAAAAAGCACACTGTCAGATCCCCCTTTCCTTTAAATGTTAGATATTATTATGATTATTATTATTATTATAGCATTTGCTAATTTTTACAATGAATTGTTATGATCGTTCTTATCATTATTGTTATTCTAAGTAGTAATATTGACTCTTTGTTGCACAGCACTGACAGCTACATGACGTGTTGTGCTACGAGCTTGTATGATATTTAGGATGAAACATTTATAAATACATGCAATTATTGATACTATCTGATATTTTTTAAAAACAGTGGTAGGGTCGGTTTGTGTAACGTGGTATGAGATCTCTGGGCGTTATGAGTGATACGTGTAAATTAAGGGAAATCTTCTCTTGGGACTTGAATAGCCATTATACATTAGAAATATGATACTCTATGGCTGTGTTCAGACTGACTGCAAGGGGCTCAGATTTAATCTTCAAAGCAGAACATGAACGAGGCTAATAATGATATATGTAAGCTATTGTAAACATTAATATAGTTATTGTTTGGATTGGTGTGTCCTGGCTTGCACTGAGACTCCTGTTCTGTAATAAACACTGAATTATTACCCATATTATTACACTACAACGGGCTATAGAAACAACATTTATTTGTAATTTATTCGATGATCCATCTGTAATCCCCTATGACTACTTTAAAGAAAATTTAATAAAACACAAACAGATCAGAAAATCGGACGCAACAATTCATATTTACACAAATCAAAAGATCATGTCATACATTTATGCAATACAATTATTTAGCTGCACATATAGGCCTAATTCATTTTGCTTTATCAATGTAATCATAGCAGTGATATAAAAGATTCGGTAACACTTTATTTTAGGGTACACTCGTGTTGATGCTGTAGATGGCTAATTAGTCATTAATTCGTAATTATTCAGCACTTATTAATGTCTAATTCCCCATAACTTTATGCTATTAGATAGACATTTACAAACACTTTATTATTAATACACTCCTTATTACTGCTTATTACTATGATACTAAGCCATTTTTGTCCATGAATTATGATTCTAATAACCTTTTGGTAATAAGGGTGTTGTTTGTTTTTACTTACTTGCACTTAATAAATTTGGTCAAATTTTTATACAGCACTTTTCTACCTTCAGTACACTCAAAGCGCTTTACAACAAGTAACCACTCACCCATTCACACACATTTATTCATTCATACACCAGTGTACGCAGACACTGGGGGCGAGGTGGGTTAAGTGTCTTGCCCAAGGACACAACGACAGCATTCATCAGTAGGACCTGGAATCACACCAGCCAACCACTGAGATCCATGAGAGCGGAATTCGAAGGACGAACGCTCTACCAACTGAGCTGCTGCCATCCATTTCTTGTGCAGCTAGTCCTTAACAACACACTTATTACCAAAAGTTTATTAGAATCATAATTCATGGACAAATAAGCAGTTTTAAGGAGTGTATTAATAGGAAAGTGTCTAACTAAAAGCAGAATAAGCTTATGGGGAATTAGACATTAATAAGGGCTGAATGAATCCTAATAAATGACAAATGAACCATCTACAACTATGCTAATTAGTAGGTAGTTAGATGTTCATAAGTGTATCCTAAAATAAAGTGTTACCAAAGATTGGAAGTGGATGTGTCCTCCAGCTCGTCTGTGTAAAAGCGAGACATATTCATCTTAATCCCAAATGAGTCAATGGCGTTTCGAATCAGGAGAAGTGCAGAAATAAGGTGAAACACAAGGTCTAAAGAAGTCCCGTCTGTGACATAAATATTACTCTTACAAAATATTATGATAGGCTTCTTGTGCTTAAAGCTACACTATGTAACTTGTCTTCATGGAGATGCTCTTGCTTTGCCCGGAATGTCCTTCAGTATGGCATTAGTCATTATTAGGTCATGTCATTATAGGATTCTAACCATGAGTGGCACCGCCTCTCCCCAGATCTGACCTGCTGTCATCTCCATGGTGACAGATAATTAATGCCAGACTGTGTAACTTTCCAGGCAGAACAATTACATCTCAAGATCGAAAACATTAACATAATTTCCACAGTTAACACAATTGAGAGTGTGATTGTATTGGGCCCCTGCTGTCTCCAGTGTGAACGCAGCCTCCCTCGTCTGTATTTCCTGAAACAGAGCTCTGACCTCCACACGACGATGGTGCCAAATGAGAAACCTAATGCCTACAGATGAATATTGCATGGATTTATTTCTATCTATAACAGAGACTATGGTGTGATATCGACTTCTGGGTGCTACGCTGGACATATCCTCCTCGGAGTCCCAGGGCAGTGTGTAATGGAAGATGTTACTATTGTTTTGAGGGTAAAACAGCATTTAAATATCGCAGGCTTTGTAAATCCTCCAAAGGATCAACTGAATTAAAGGAAACAGCAACCCACTTCTGTCTGCATTGACTTTTTTGTTGTAAAACTGTTGTTGATAACCATGTATTCTTACTTTTAAGTGGGCTCACCCTGCCACAGATCCTAGCTGTAACTTGGCTTGATGGTGCCATCTATTTGTCTCCATGGGGATAAATAAGTTTACTGACATACTGGGGGACACTCTAGGAAAAGCAGCAACTTCTCCATCAAATGGTGAAGTGGCTCCAGCCCGAAAAGTTACGCAGTGCACCTTAAATATGCTATATCCTCCTGAGCCCCAGCCCATTCATTTGTGTCCTTTAGAGTGAACATTGAGTTAACCAGTCTTTCTTTTAAGTGTTTAGAGTTAGATTCTTAATGAGGGGACTAGGTTCCTCTGCCTAAATAGGGCTGGGGGATTATAGAGTACTATCATGTCCAGGATAAAAAATGAACTCAAAAGGAGTTAGTTTGTGGCTGCACTATGATAAAAAAAATAATAAATAAAAAATAAAGAAATTAAAAGGGAGTCTAAAAACATTTCGAGGTGACTGTAGAAGCTTGTCAGAGATGTAGGTCATCAAAAAAGTTGTTTTTGTTAGGTTATTAACTTCACGTGGATTTAACACCAAAATGTCCCCAGCATCCATTACTGAGGACGTTATGTAATAAAAATAAATAAATAAATAAAATGAACAAAATCTAAATGTTAAGGTGTTCATTTACCTCCAAATAGAGAGGAAAAACACCAAATACATATATATTGCAATGCACTTTTTTCTTCGGGTTCCAGGGGGATATGAATATGTGTATATTTGGAGCAAATGAAGCACTGAATAATATACCATAATTGCACAAACAAACATTATATATTATATTATGTGACAAATGATGCCCGTACAATCCTAAACACAAGCTATATTAGAAAAAGTTAAACAATTTATATGTGACTACAGCCTGAATTAACAAGAATAGAAATACCTCTGCATCATAAAGTTATAAAGTTGCTTATTTTTATGTACTTTGTTTATTGAGAACACTGGCATTCAGTTCACGTCATATTTTCGAGGTTGGTTATTCCAATCCTATAGCAAAGGCATAAACATGTTTTTGAGGCACTTGTTGATTAATTAATTTCCCCATCACAGTTAATTTAAATGACCTTGACATTAAACATAACTCCAATAAACTTCTCATTCACTGGGTTGTTCAAGTGTGCCTATAAAATTATACATTTAATTTATTTAACCATATAATATTACCAAATTAGAGTGACTGCATAAGTTTACACAGCTAAATAGTTCTGTTATTAGATTGGTAATAGTATTGAGTATGCTGTAGGCCGGTCTTCAGCAGTGGTGTGAGCTGGGGACCTCCTGTGGCTGAACTCCACATCTGTGCACTGCAGATGTGCAAGTTAAACCAGGGATAAGCATTAACATAAACATAAGCATAACATTCGTAGACAAACAGAAAACATGTACGAGCGAAGAATAAGTGGGGGTTGTTTTGATAGTCGGCGATCATAATTCATGCTTTGATATTAACATGGAAATAGAGTGTTATGTGGTGGGACCAGTGGAGCGTGCGCTGACAGCATCACCTGGGAGTAAACCTGAATCAGAGCTTAGTCGAGTCTGACAGCTCACCAATGCTGTTTATAATGTGTTTCTGTCACAATGACTCTGAATAAATATGGACCATGGACCGTGATTGAATAAGTGAATAGGAGATAGATAGACTAAAGATGTTCGTTTTTCACTGAGGCTACATAAAGCACAGGGCAACAGATTAGTGAATTAATGCGGTGAATCATTCAAGGATGAAATTTGACCAATCCATCTCTCCTTTTAAGGACTGAAACCAAGAAATACTTTCTGCCTACTGAGATTTAGACAGTAGAGGTTTCTGAACTCGCAGTAAAAAGTACTTTCATGATCATTTAGGCCAATTTTGTAAACCTACAAAAATGAATCCAAGGGTCACAGTTGGGTTGGACATGCCTGAAATAAACAGACATCAAACAGCATACACGTAAACTGTTTATGAAGGGAAAAACTGCTGGCACACCCTTGTTTTAGATGGAAAATTTTTGTTTTCTCCCTAGACCTGGGTTAATCACAGTTTCAGAACACTTTAGTCTTGTGTTTTCTACAACATTGGTTTAGTTCTTAGCAAAATGTGGCCCTTCTTAGTAATAGAAAATGGGCAAGGTACAAACCTGGGACACAGTGATTGATTATATTAAAAGTCCTTTATTGCATAAGTGGATGCCAATGACCCAGCGAAGCGCACTACCTCTCTTCTTATTTGTTTAGACCTGATTTATAGCCCTGATTTAGGCTCACTTAAGGCTTTGAGGCTGCCACCTATAACTCCTGACATAGATTCTAAAATGCAAAGTGTGATTATGGCCTAAATAATACTGTTATTATCAAAAAGCTATTGTTATTACATGAGCAGCCACATAAGAGAAGCAAGACAACAATATAAAAAACATATATCTTGCATTATAGAGATAACAGATCCCGTCCTGGTGTTATTTTGTGCTAACTCCCCATCTCTTTGTGTAGTTTGCATATTATGTTACAGTGAACCGTCTCTCAGTGCGCACGTGAAAGAACTGATGATGACTCTACGTTGCCCCTAGTGAATGAATTAGAGAATTGATTCTGTTTCTTATGATCCCATCCAAATAACCAAAAGGGAATTAATGAGTGGTAAAAACAGCCGTTGGAAAAAATATGATCTCTCATTATCTCCAATAGTGTCAGCAGGAATGTCAGCAAAAAGATGTGAAGGAGCTAGACTCAAATTATGAAGACCAGCCATTAAAGTGAGAAAACGTCTACTTGGCATTTGCACTGAGGAGCTACTTGTCATTAATGGCTCATTCACTGCTTTATTATCTATGGTATACTTCTTTTTGCCGATATAGATTGCTATTATTTGTTTATGTTTTTACTGAATAGTTATAATAATATTTTTAAATGTATGTCATTTTCGGATTAACTTAAATATGGGAATACATTTTTATTTTTTGAATTTAATCCTAACATATGTCTTGAAATACTGAAACTACTACCAGATACTACCAGAACAACATTATGATGTGTACAGTATATTTATGAAGTCATACATTGACTGTTTGAACCTCAGCCAGCAAAGGAGCCAGAGGACATGCAACGCAGTGCAATGAAACACACAAAAATAAAAATAATATTTGGGGGGAAAAGTGTTGGAAATGCAGAAGCCAGAGTGTGTGCTCCAAACAGACTTCCCCTTTCAAATAAACAATCTGCCAGTGATGGAAATCTGCGTAATGAGGGCTCTGCAAAACAATTATGTAATGATCAAGATAACAAAGATGTATTGTGCCCTGGGTAAAGAGGTAAAAGTGTACACAAATCAAGACTAAATATGAGAGGGACAAACAATAAGATAAGGAGAAAAAGAGATAGATGGAGAAGAGGAGGGCGAGGGAGAGAGGGGGAGAACATATCTGCATATTCTGTCTGTGTAATAGGTCTCTCTGGCATCTGTCTATAAAAGCACTTGTTTGGGTCTGAACAGTTCTGCATAAGTCATTACTTTGTCTAAACCTCAAGATGAATTTGTAACCTATCGGGGGACAGAAATGGTTTCATGCTAAATAATAATAGTCAGACTGTCTTTTATATAAAAATAGGTGGAATTATGTGATACTATGTCATGTAACTTTGTATGTATTTTAACATGTCTGCTCTATAAGCCATTTTTGGGAGTAAGACCATACTTTTATAGGCTAAAAGCAACACAAATTAAAAATATAGTCCAATGTAATAGTTGCAACAGTAATAGCATAGATACTGTATGCTTCTGTTCACAAAAGAACAAACTAAAGACTTCTTTGAACATGTTTTCTCCCACTTCATTTAAAATGCATGCAGAGCTCTTATGTGTATTTTAATGTTTTCATTTACTTCTAGGACATGTGATAAACTATGTATTCCGCTCACTCACGTATTCTGTTTACACATTTAATGCTCTTTGGTCCAAAACTGCAGACTAGCGTTATTTTAATGTGGCAATAAAATGAAAAATATACAGGCCACAGCAGTGCTTAGCAAATGTGTGCATCTTATAGTAAACTCTATGTGAGCAAAAGTTGCCCAAATCTCATAAAAATATAACTTTATGGCTATAAAAAGCAATTTAGTTTAATACCTGAACTTTGGAGGGCAGTAAAAATATAGGCTAAATTTAAAGTATTTTACCATCTGATCATTTATGGTCTTGTTTATGGGCAGAAGTGTGGAATTTAAGGTAAACCATCTGGACATCTAGTGTTTTTGCAACACATGAAAGCTAACTCTGCATTTATGACCAGCAGTCTTTTTCAGAATTAAGCAGGGTTTGGCCTGGTTTGTACTTGGGTGAGAGACCCTGGGAATGCCAGAGGTAAAGTCAGGGAGCAGTGGCTCTGGTGAAAGCTGTGGTTGCATCCATGGACAAGACATTTCAAGACATTTCTCAAATCTGGTGTGTTAGAAAAACTCTACATTTTGGAGGAGTTGTAATATATAGTTGCATTTTCTTTGCACTTGTTGAGGACTTTTTGTAGATAGAAATGAGTAACTTCTATGACATGTTATTGATACAACTATCTGTGCTACTTATTCTTTCTAACTCATGTTTTTTTTAAGTGTTCATTGGGAGTGTCCTGCTTTAAGGTTAATGTGTCAGTAGAAAGTAGTTTTGATATTATAATTGATCATACTCTCTATATCAGTATATCACACATCAAAATTTGCTATTGTGAAATATCAATGTCACACATTGCCAGCCTTGCATCCATCGTTCTACCCCAGGGCAGCTGTGACTGCAATAACTTAACCCCACCAAGTGTGGAATAAATAAATGCACACACTTTTTAAGCACCTTTGCAGTGGGGAAAAGCCCTTATAAGACCAATGCAGTATTGTCCAACAGAAGCAATTCACTTTAAAACCAGAAGTTTAACAGTGGCACAAAAAAGAGACTTCATGTCCTCAGGATAGCAGTGTCTTTGTAAAGGTAAGACGGACTATTCATTTGATTTGCTGCTATACATTAAGGTCATTCCCTTTGCCTCAACAGCAGCAAGAACGAGCCAGGTTATACAGAAATGCCTTAGGGACACACAACTGCAGTTATAGGTACATAAAATACAAATAGATGGTGGATGCACTCCTTTCCTTCAGCAAATGGGTGTTAATGAAGTAGCCTTTAGCTTACTCCAGATTGTAGTGCTTTTAACCCCACAGCAGCCAAATTTATATTCTGATAGCAGTTTGCTATTTTATCCATAATATAACCATTTCATCTTATTGTCAGCTTGTAAAATTCAGAAGTACAGCAGAATAAAGGAATAGGTACATAAATATTGATTACATTAAGAGTGATTAAATTAATATTGATTGCACTGTTCATTAAATATTCTGTATAAAACTTTCTTCATGACAGTAACTGGCTAGAGCGGCCAGAACTCCATTTCCCAGACGGCACCGCGGCAGGATTTCCTGTTCTCCCATTGGTCCGTCTCTCTCTCGCGGCGGAGGCAGACATGAGGCAGTGCTGAGGGTCCGGAGGAGAGCTGCTGAAATGAGGCGCTCACACGGAGGAGCTCAGACCGCAGACAGGCACTCACAGCCGGGCACAGAGACGAGGCTCCACCGGCTCCTCCAGGCTGCTCCCGCCGACTGAAGAGGCTGTCCATGCGGAGGCTAGCGCTCGCTCTGCTGCCTTGTGCCATCGCCCTCCTGGTGCACTTGTGGTTGGTCCAACGACGCTCCGCAGATCCGCTGGACAGCAACACATCCTCGGGTACTTTTTTGCTTCTTCCCGGGGGCTTTTTCCTCCAAGATAACTTTGTTTTGCCAGCATGGATTTGGCTAACTTTACGCGTACGCATTTGGGTAGACTGTTTGGTGTTGATAGTTGGACTGGAAACAGGTAGTTGACTCGAAAGCTATCTTTTATTATCCATTTAGGATCGTAGGTGCGTGTGGTGCTTTATTTTTTCAAGCTAATAATAAAATGTGACAGTTCAAGAGTGCTGGGCGTTGGTGGGATTCAGCCAAGTTAAGCTTTTTTAATGTGCATCTCCACGGGCTGCATACTGCTCAACACTTCTGAAACCTCGCTGTAGCTTACTATTAATTTGAAATTCTTGCATACGTGTGTATTTTTTAGTTTTTGATCCTAGAAGATATGCCTTGTGATCAATTATGTAGCTTGTTTCCCGTCATTTTTTATTAATTGTTTTATTTTTTCCACATTTTGGCACTCTGCACGTTTAGTAATGGAGTTTTTGCTCATTGTCTGGTATTTTTAATTGCCTTGGAAACATTGGGGTGGGATTTTCTGAATTGAAGGACAAAGTGCTTAAGCTATGGATGAGGTTTTAAATGCTAATGGTAGTGTTAGAAATGATTGCGTTGCTTCTCTATTTTCCACATAGACCACTTAAATATTATCTTATTATCCAAGGGCGCAGCCTGTTGCCTTAAGAGGAGCTAGATATTTCTATTGTATTGATTGTACGTACTGCATAAATAATTGATGGCAGTGAATATAAGATACTTTCTCTTAGTGTCAACTGTTGCATAGCAGTATCTATTACACATACAGTACAAACATGCAGTCAGATCATGGTAAAAACACTTATTGATCCATCACAATTTATAATGATTTTTTTTTTTCATTGAAATTTGGCCTTTAATTATAGGATTATGGCTTTTTATATAAACCTCAGCTGAATGAACTCCACTTCAGCACCATTAAACACAAAACTAATCAGTTTTATTTAATGTTCAGTTTTAAATATCAAAGAACTGTCTGTAGACCTGTTGATTCAAAGGTTGAGTAAAAAGCCTTGTGCCATTTGCAATGATGTAATCTGCGATCGATTTTCCGACCGATGAAGCTTCGATTTATATGTTTTTAATTGCCAAATCATGTATTTTGACTATATCTCAACCTAAATGCCAAGGTTTTTCATGCAGCATTGGCAAGACTTTCAAAACAATCATTATTTGTACTATTATTTTGTGACAATAGTGCAGCCAGTATTGATCTTTTTTAGCTTATTTTTTATATTCGAAGTGGACCTCCTCAAGGAAAATCTGTCTCTTGTGTTACATGACTCTTCAGATTGTAAAATGGCTGACTGCGTATAGTGGCAGTTGTTGCTTTTGCTCATAAAACCTTCATTGTGTTGTTGCAGTAGAAGTAAACCTCTACACAAAGAGTTTATATGAAGGCAGATGTCAAATGTTTTTAATAGGTAATGATGAATATTCATTTTTTCAGCTGATCTACTGTTAATTATACAGTATTAATCTGCTTATAGATGCTCTCTGGTTAAGGTGCATTGTGGCAGAGTGGTTATCATTTTTCTCCTTGTGTTATTATGAGGGGGCTTCTTGTCAGGTTTTCCCCTTTTCGAGCTACATTCATCAAGCAGGCGTAACAGTGACTAAATGCAGTAAGTGAATAAGATCCATTAGCTCCTGTTTGGTAAAGGGCGTGATACAGTATCTTAGCCACCGAAGTCATAATTTTTTTTCCCCAATATAGATAGAAAAAAAATGGAAAAATGGGTGTGGTTTTGGCTGCAACTAATGATTATTTTAGACTAGTCAAACAATTATTTCTATTTTACTTTAAATTACGTGTGACAGGTTTTGATGATTCTCTGATTCTGACTTAGTTTGGTGGGATGATATCTGCTGTGAATATTAATGATAGTTTTATACAAATCAAGAAGCAATTTGTGAAGAAAAGTTGAAAAATATGTTGAAAATTACAGAAAGTGATGAGTTCTGTTTCAGAGAGTTCCATATTGATGACATAACACCAGAGGGAATTTGTCCAAAGGTTTTGCACAATTTACATGCAAGAATCACATTTTTCTGAAACTTAAAGAATTATTTCAACAAATAAACATGTATTCTTCCATTTTTGTTTGTTAAAGAATAATATTTGTGTACATTAGAGGCGTGGTTGCTGTAGGTGCATGATTTCCAAGCAAGAAGTCAAATTTTTAACCTGGAAAATGGCCAAAGTGGGAAAAGAATTATACAGTTTTTAGCTAAATCTTAAGTGTGTTTCAGTGAAGAGAGTAGTCCAACCTGTCATAGGCAATTTAAGATTTTAAAATAGATTATGAACCAAATAAAGGTTGAAATATGGTGACCAATAGCTTCTACATACAGAATAGTTACGAAGAAATAAAAAACAGAAATTGTTTTGTTTTTTTTAAATAATGGCACTCTCTTTGTTATAAAATGGTTGTTTCATATTAATTTTAGAGTCTGTATAGTTCAGATTATGATTAAAATTAAGATCAGTATCAAAATTTGACTACAATCTTTTTTTAATAGTTGACAATTAGTCGATGAAATGTTATAGCCCAAGTTCTGAATGATTTTGGAAAAAAGACAAACTCCAAAACTGTACCTCTTTTGGGTCTGCAGTATCCAGTCCCCAAGCTACTGAAACTCAAATTTCACAGAGTAATGCTTAACAGTGCTCTGTGTAACTTTACTGGTGGTACAAGGGGGTATTCTTCATGGAGAGGCTTTTTTTTGGTCCGGATTGTTCCGTTGTACAACATTATACATCTCTATCTCCCTGGAGACAAACAGGTGAAGCGACTAGACCAAGTAATAGATAAGATCGGCGGAGAAGCAAGCCCACTCACAGTAAGAAAACATGCTTAAGGTATTTCTATTTTCCATAACATCTCCATGGAGACAAACAGATGAATGACCCTCCACCAGAAAAGTTGCATATCGCTCCTTTAAATAAAAAGTAAATGCATAATTTTATGCTGAAAATGTCAGAAATGGAACAGGTACAGAACTTTAAAATTTGATTGACTCAGCTCACTGTTTCAAGATATGGTATTAATGCCACTCAAGTCAACATAAGAAGAAATAATGTAGTCGTTTTTCTTATAAAAATGGTTCATTTTTTTTTGGCTGAGTGGAGCGATGGCATTTATCCCTAGAAAAGCATTCATCTTGAGCCTGTATCTGTTGTCTTTTCAAATGTCTCTCTACACTATCTGTCTTGAGTGCTTCTATATTTGATTTCTCCTTTCCAGCTTCTGCAATTGTATATATATTCTGGTAACTTAATCCTCCTTTTTTTCTTCTTAGACTTTCCTTAAAAACTGTCTTGATGCTTTTGCCCAAACCCCTTAGAAAGAAGGTTAAATTTGGAGTGTTGAAATCCTAACCTTTATTGTTTTGACTGGTGTAGGGCACAGTTTCTCTGCCACATGAGGTAACTGTCTGCATTTTCCATTTCAAAAGCAGCAGTACTTAACTCACGGATGAATATTTGATTGTGTTCCAGACGAAGCTTTGCCGTTCTACGATGTTTTGGTGGGAGTGCTCTCGGCTCGGCACCATCACGAGCTGCGTCAGGCCATAAGAGACACATGGCTGGGCTACCTGCAGAGTCACCCCCACTTCCAGCACAGGTGGGCCCCCCAATGTCCCTCCTCTCTGTCATAGCAAAAGAAAAAAATCAATTTTGTCAACTGGACAAACGATAGAATTGAATTTTTCTTTTGCTATGGATCCTACCTGGGCAACTGAGGGATTACACAGACATCCTCGTCTTTGTCGTCCCTCACCTCCTCTTTGTACCTCTTTATCTCATCTGTCCCTCCTGTCCTGTAAAGAGCATGCGGGGTACTTGGATATAACTTGACGATAGGCCTTTCACAATAACACATTTTGAAGCATAATATATTACTAGAGAGATATATAATGATAAATGATAATACTGAAACTATTTTTTACTGGCACAATAACTTAAAAGCAAGATAATCCCTTTAAACCATTTTTATTGCAGTATCATTAAAAGGTCTGAGCAAATAAAAAACAACAAATAAATAATGCAATGAAGCAGTAATTAGCCATAGACTTATACAACCCTCTACAGCTCTAATCTTATTGTAATACAACAATAAATCCCCAAATCTCCCCACTTTTACAAAGAAAATATACATGCAATAAATACTGAGCCCCAAAATACATTATTCCACTTTTTATATACTGAATGATAAGTCGATATTGTAATTAATATGACGATGACTACTTGGCATTGAAATCATAATTAATGTGTATCCTTTTGCAGATGGTCAACTTAATTCATAAATATTCTCGGTACTTGCAAACTGAAATCAAGTAGTAATCTTGTAGCCTGATTCATCAGACTGTTTCACAGATGTGGAAACCATCTGACCTTGCAGCTTTAGACAGTAGGCAGGTACCTTTTTCATTTAATCAATCGCTGCTATTTGGTCGTGACATATGTAATGCACTGCTAACGGGGCTAACTGGTATATTAAGCTTTTCTCAAATCCCGTAGGAAGAAGGGCAATAATGTCTTTCCCCTTGATAAAATTCAACAAACATTCTCTTTTTTCCGGTTTTAAATCCTCAATCTCGGGAAACATTGCCAACACAGAATATATGGCTCTTGCTGATTGGCTGGTGCCTGGACTCGAACGGGGTTTTTGCGAACCACCTAGTGTATTCCGATTCCTGACCTAGTCCCTGGAGAGAAATGAAATTGAGTAGAGGCACTAGATGTTGCCAGCTTGGCGAGTAATCTTGCTACCTTTTCTAGAAATGTATCTGCCACCTGCTTATTTCTACAGAGATGATATTGCTTTGCCCTGAATATTCCGCAGTATGGCATTAAACATTTAACTTCACCATAGTGGTCAACTGGCAGTCCTGCTCAGAGTAGGAATACACATTTTCCTTTTTTATTTAGCCATAAAAAACTGATGAATAAATAAAAGCTACAGAAGTTTTATACCTTATTTCTCCATGGAGACGAGCGGGTTGTGAACCATCAACCAGGAAAGTTACATAGTGCGTAAGTAAGTCAAGTAAGGCTGCGTTCAGACTGCAGCCTGAAGTGACCCAAATCCGATTTTTTGGCTTCTATGTGACCTGTATCCGATCTTTTAATGACAGTCTGAACGGCACAGATCCGAATTGTTCAAATGCGACCCAGGCCACTTGGATATGTGGTCTTGAATCCGATACATATCCGATCTTTTGACATGCGACTTCAGACTGAACGGCCAAAGCGCATCCATCCGACCTACACGTCATTAACAAGCGACAAACGTCACTATTCTGCATTGAAGCAGGCGGAAACCGGAACTGTAAAATCGCCAGGTGCTCAATGCTCGCGACCATATTTGGACAACTTCCGTAAACACAGAGCACGCTCGCTGCGGTTGATGCATGGGATTGACATCGTGTCCTCCAGTGCGCATGCGGGACACTTTCGGGCCGTTTACCGTTCACAATGAAGTCACAGACAAGTCGCATTTAATTGGAAATGTGAACGACCTTGCAAAAACATCGGATTTTACAAAAAAATCGGAATTGAGCATTAAGCCCTGCAGTGTGAACGTAGCCTAAGTGATATCTGCTGAAAGTAAATCCATGTGAAGCTCTGTTTATGAATAAGAAATAAGCATGAGCAATACAAACCAGGACTAAACCAGGAATGAAAAATGTGACAAATTCAGAATAAATCGTGACTAGTTTAAGACTACCTGGGCCTCCTTCAGTGTCACCTGCACAGTGTGCCCACTCTGTCCCTCCTCACCTCCTGTTATGGACCATCCTGTTCATTTTTAAGGGTCACACACTCACAGATGGAGGGGAAAGGCTTGTCTTATTCAGCTCGAAGCTAAAAGATGATGGCTGATGCAGTTTTGTACAAGAAAAACAAGTGATGTAGAGTAACTCTGTTGAAAATATATGAAGACATGCAAAACTTTACTGAAAGTTCTCCTAAACCAGGTCTTACTCTGGACTGAATGTGGGAGACTAAATCTTGACTAAGATGGAGCTAAACCAGGATTATTTTAGACTAAACTTTAAATAAATAAATAAATAAATCTCAGACTACTATATGTGAACATCTATCAAAAACTAACATGTCCAAAACTAAACTAAAACAAGGACCCAAACCATGCATACATCTAGAAATCAACAATGTTAGGGTTTTTTCTTTCTTTTTTTTTTTTTTTTTTTTTTTTTTTTTTTTTACCTTTCAAAATACCCAAGCTTAACAGTGACAGTTTGAAATGACTAGATCTCGATTCTATTAAAATAAATTAACTGCACGAGCCAAGTCCTAATAGTTTTGTATTTTTATCACTTGCATAATGTAGATTGTCTCGAGTTCATGATAAACTCACTGTTCTCTGTACTATCCTGCACTTTTGCCTGTACCTAAAACGCTCCCAGCTCCTTACTCAGGATCCGTGTGGACTGCTTTATCATCCTGGACAGCCGATATTGTGATATTGTTCTTAGCTGTTTCTTCTTTTGTCCATTTCCACGGCTCCTTCACAGATGTGTGCTCTGATAAGGTGTGATGGCCTTTAAGCAACCCGCGTCGCCATGGTAACGGAGGTGTCGAGATGGACAAGCTTTAGAAATGCCTATCTCTAGAGTCCAATATCGCCGCACAAAAGACCGATTCAACAAAGTCCTCCGAGTGTGTTCTTGGTTCGTGCTATTTATGTTTTTAATGTTTTTCTTTCAGGGTGGGGGTGAAGTTTATTGTGGGCAAACAAGGCTGCCCCATCCCAGAAGAGGACAGAGCAGACCCCTACTCCTGCTCCCTCCTGAACTTCACCGAGCCACGTAAGAACAATACCGCTAACAACTTCCTTCAATATAAGTTTTATGCAAATTTTAAGTAAAGTGTAAATATGCTGTCAATCAACAGTGCTTTGTTATGAGCGAAATACTATTTTTAGACTGGCATTTTCAAGGAGCACTCCCCTACACTTATCTCAGTGGAGAATGTTCCAAAGTGTGGCATCAACTCCATGGAGACAAGCAGGTGGCAGCAATATAGGCCAAGTTACCCGTCAGATCTCCGGAGAAGTGACCCTGCTTCTCAATTAAGGCAATGCTTTTCTAGACATTTATTACCTCCGCCTAGGAGGTTATGTTTTTGCCGGCGTTTGTCTGTTTGTTTGTTTGTCTGTTAGCAACATAACTCAAAAAGTTATGGACCGATTTTGATGAAATTTTCAGGATTTGTTGGAAATGTGAAAAGGAAGAACTGATTTCATTTTGGGGGTGATCCGGAAGAAATCCTGGATTCTGGATCACTTTGAAATTTTAGTTAACATTGTGGTAAATGGGGCCAAAAAATTTGATTTCTCAATATCTCGGTTAATTATTGACCAAACCCCATGAAATTTGACTCAGGGATGGACAATGGGATCCTCTTTCATATTCCAAAGGCTGATCCGGATCTGATCCAGAAGACTGATTTTATCGCAATTTATATAAAAAATGGGGGTAGTCCTTGGCGGAGGTCTGCGCTCTCTGAGTGCTTTTCTAGTTTTGTAGGTATTTAATTTATCAATTAAAACACTTATACCGTATTTTTCAAAGTACAAGGTGCACTAAAAATCCTTAAATTTTCTCAAAAACCGACAGTGCACCTTATAATCCGGTGCACCTTGTGTATTAAATCTAATTGTGCTTACTGACCTCGAATCAATTTTATGTGGTACACGGCGCTCAAAAGTCTCTCAAAATGTTTTAGTGCAACTTTGGTAAACTACCAAGCCGCATCGCTTGATGGATTGCCGGAGCATTAAGGCTACCGTAGTCAGGAGCCTCGCGGATTAAAGCCCAATTTATGGTCCTTAGTCTGACAGAAACTGACCACGCACTGATCAGTGCACAAGGAGCAAGCTGTTTTTTCAGTGCTTATAGTTTATGCAAATTAGCCATGTGGTTTTAAGTTATTTTCTGTAAAACATAAACAAATGCTCAAAGTGGCAATAAACACATATCTGAGTCCTCATTGTAGGAAATAAAAAAAACAAACTTAAATTATCCACCCACATTCACATTCATAATACACATTCACCGAGCCAGAGAGACAACGCCGGGCAAATTACTCCACGATCTGCCAATGGATCATGGATGTCTGGACTAAGGTATCAGTCTCAAGTGTCGTCCATTTGTTTCGCTTAATGCGCCTTCAATTCAATTCAATTCAGTTCAGTTTCTTTATTGTCATTGTCATATAAAATAACAACAAAATGACCTTAGAGCATCACACAAACTGCATAGTACAGGGGTCTCAAACTCAAATTACCTGGGGGCCACATTAGATAAAGTCTGAGTGAGGCTGGGCCGCATTGAGTATTCGATAAATAGCGGTTGCACGGGAAAAGAGGAGAGAGAAAGAACAACACGCAACACACTTTCTTAATCTTAATAACAGTTCAGAACATGAAAATGTATTCAGAACGTAAGTTTAAACTAATCCGTCTACTCTTCTTTTGCCTACTCCTTGCTGGTTGAAACCTGGCTACGATTCATCTTGTACAGCTGAGAGATATTTGGCTTGCAGGAGGAAGCAGATCCTCAGGATAGATTGAAGATGCTCATCAGTGAGCCTTGACCTGTATTAGGTGCTTTCACACCGACAGTATTTGGTGCGCACCAAATGGTCCATTCGAACCAGAAGTGGTTAGCTCGGTTCGTTTGCGTTGGTGTGAAAGCGTCAATCGGACTCTGACCCGGACCAACTCAAGTGGACCGAAACCTCAAAAAAGAGGTGGTCTCGGTTCGCTTGAATCCGCACCAAATGACCAACTTTGGTGCGGTTCTTCTGGTGTGAACGCGAACCCGGGTCCAAACCACAGACAGCAGGTCCAAACGAACTATTCTAGATGCATCATGGGAGAAACGCGTCTCCTGCCTGTAATGACGCGCTGTACGACTCCAGCGCAGTAACAGATTGTCCAGACGCAGCCGCGATTCATTTTCGAAATATTTTACCAACAATGGCCAATACAGAGAATGTAATACACGAAGATCAGAGCAAGAACGTGCGAACGTGTGGCTCCAGAGTGAGTCAAAAATGGGGTGTTGTACTTCTGTTCAGGACCTACAGAGGTCCCTTTGTTCCCTGTGATCATGTAGGAACCAGCATTTTATTTTTAGGCTTTAATTAATCAAATAATTTTATGGCAATAGGCAATCGCCCATTCAATTGATTCACCTTTAAAAATGTCCTGCTTTTAGCCTAGTGTGAGAAATACAGTCGGACTAGATCCAAACCGGAGTCCCGAACCAGCGGGAGCAGCTCCGGTTCTGTCCGGGCTCAGATGACGTGGAGCGGGAGTGAAAAGCGCTTTTCCCGGGAAGAACCAAATGCGGACACCAACTAAACTGGATTCACGTTCTGTCCGGATGCTTTGCACCACCTCGGAACCAGCCGCGGTTCTTGAGCGCGAGGACCGGAGCAGCACAGACCTGTAGTCCACAGCGCATTCTCACTTTCCCCGCACGGAACAGGGAACCAGCGCGCAGACGGCGGAACGTACCCGCTCAGACCCAGTCATTGCGCACTGGTCTTGTTCGCCACCGTCTGGAACCAGCACATGGAGGACAGAGCCTCCGGACCATCTGACCAACGCGCTTGTAGGACGACAGAAGACCAAGGACCAGACTCCAGCGCCGTCCTGAGGAGCTGCGCGCTACGCTGAACGCTGTTGGCTTCTGCTGTTACCCGAACTCAGAACTGATGCGGTGAGTTTTGTAGAAAGTTCTGCGTTGCTGTTTTATGAGTTCGTGGTGATAATTTGAGATGAGGACGCCCGCGGTATTAACAGGGAACATCAGTATTGGTTACTGGAGGTATCGTTGTCCTACGGGATACAGAGGCTCGTTAATCGACCAGTTTTGGTTCGTTTGCCGGTGTGAAAGCGCCACACTGGAGTGTATCTGCTTCTCGTATGTCAAACATGGATGGAAGACGCTTGTTTTTGCCTCGTACTTTTTGCTAACATGTCACCAAGCCTCTGGAATAGATCACTGCAGTTTTGTGGTGCTTGCATATTGATGGGACAGCTGTGTTTGCCGCTGAGTGCGCGTGGATTTCGGCGACGCACAGGTGGAGCCTGGTCATCGGGTTGCCAGCAAGTTACGCACCGAGTGTTGAGCAGGTAAACAGACTGTCAGTGTCTTTTTATTTCTTATTAGCCCCTCAATAAAGGTCCCATACTTATGAACAGGGGAATTGTGTCAGCGCCTCCTCTGCGCTCTGATGCTGTGGTTGTGGGAGCGTAAAGTGAAGTGCGCACACGTGTACCACCATGTGTGGTTTGTTTTGGTTCTTCGGTGACGCCGTATGTGCACGTGTACTTGTATTAACAGATCCACTTAGACTCGTTGCTTCACAACTGCTGTAAATTGAGTTTTGGGATGTAAACTGCGTTAATAATCTGTTGTGAATCTGCATGGGCACCGATTGCAGCTTCATCTGTCACGGTAGGGGGTTGGGATTGTGTGTACATCTACCGCGGGCCGCACTGACATTATTCTTTGAATCAAGTGGAGGGCCGCAAAAAATCCTTCCGCGGGCCGCAGTTGGCCCCCGGGCCGCGAGTCTGAGACCCCTGCATAGTATTTTAAAAGTGCATAATAGTGTAGAGCGTTATAATCTGGTGCGCCTTATGTATGAAACTAGATGAGAGAATTCAATTATTATTGATATTGCGCCTTATAATCCGGTATGCCTTATAGTCTGAAAAATACAGTAATTGAATAACTGCAAGATGGAGAAGTTTAATGCCATAAAAATTAAAAATTGAAAAATTACATGCACACCAACACCTGATTATTTAAATAACATATAAACCAAAGAATCTGATGTGCGTATTCAGAGATGATCAAAAAGAAATTAGATGATGATTTTACTGTTTACATGCCAGTTTAATAATTTTATCATTTCAAAATTCTGATAATAATCTAATTTTGATTGTACATGTAACTATAGCTACTGTTAATCTTCAGAATTGTTTTACAGCATTTTACTATTTAAAAATGTGAACCTACGCTAGCCCCAGAACTAGAAGATTTTGATCAATTTTGTTTTACACATCAATACAATGCAGCTCTTTGTTCACAGCCTTCTTTGTTCTTTAAAACCTATTCACGACTTTAGCGCTGTTCTGCCTCTAATAAAGTATTTATAATAGTTTTTATAAAGGACACTGTGACCTGTTGAATATAATGAGCTCAGTCTTGCCCTTGGACTTTCAGTTTCTTAAAGCTCACCAAGATCACGCCTTTGGGCAAAATATTCGGCATGCAATCACTGACTTATAAAACCTGTGCAAAATTATACGACTTCACGGTGCTATTACGAGCACAGCCTTTTCTTTGGTATTTTAGGCAAATAAATAAGGATGAAAATGGAAGTTGAGTTGGTTGCTTACATATCTAAAGGTGCTCTATGGAACAATTCCAGTGGAGGGTCCTCTACCTGCCTGCATACATGAAATTGTGACAGTCTGAGAATAAACTTCTCTTGCATTTATTCAGTTACAGATTTTTTTCCTTCTCGTGAATGGACATATTTTTCCACAGCTCTGGTAGGGTCATCTGCTTTTCTCTATTGAGATAAAGTAATATTTCCATGGAAACAAGCAGGTGGCAGATCTTCCAGAGAAGCTGCACCGTGCGCTTGTTATGCCTGGGGTATGTCACTTGGGCACTACGAGAAGAAAATCCCATTACACTGACGCAGTTGACGCAGTTGGCAGTATTGATCTGTCCAAAAGAATGTTGATAAACTATGTATAAAAAAAAAATCATGGAAAGAAATGCTTGACATCTTAATACGGCTACACTAAACATCCTTTATATCAATATCCATTTCTGATTTATGTTTTTATAGATTTTATAAGCCACACCGAAAAGACTTCACCTGTTGACTTCTTCTTCTGTGGGAGTTGTGCTTAAGGGAATTGCTTTATATCAGAGCTCAACAGTGACTGACCTCCCACCCCCTGGTTCTGGAAGTAAATTTCTCATTAATCTTTCCCATAGGCTTTCCAAAAATATATTTATTAAAAATTCAAAAGCTTATTCAGGGCTAATCAGCTATGTGATCACTACCAGTAAACCAATCATAGCATTTCATTTAAAATCTGTTTTCTACTTGATAAAAAACCCTAAATTATTAAAGCATTTTAAATGTGCTTTTTGGTTGCTTATTTTTTGCTTTGCTTTTTGGACATAAAACAACTAGAAATCAGAGTGAGTGGTCACTGTTGAGCTCCATAACTACATCTTAACTGACCTTATTAAAGCATAAACAAAGACTTTATTAATAATGAACAAATTGTTTATCACGAATTCTCCAGTCTTAGTAAAAACGCAACTTAACCCAAACAACTCTTACCCTGACACCTTAATTAAGTGGCAGAGATTGACACTTGAGCCCTCTATATACTGTATTTCTTTTACTTTACTGCACAGTGTCCTCTCCTCCACACAGCAGCACAGTAGTTGTATATAGTAAGTGTAGCACAGTGGGCTCCGCAGCGAGAGTGCTGGTTTTGATGTCCAATCAGAGCCTGTGAGAGTTCAGTCAAGGTTTCAGTTCTTAAAGAAGGATCTCGGCTTAGTAACTTCTAACCCAAACTATTAACCCTAACCCCTCAGTTGCCAAGCCTGCATAATTCTTAATAAACTATTTGCCCATCATGAATTAACTCTTTGTTCATCCTTCATTTAGACTAGTTAAGGTCTAATTATTATAAAATGATACCCAATTAAGCACACTTTTCAAGTTGACATTTGTAGCTCTCCGTATTCCCTGTATAGAAGTTGTTCCAATACCGATTTCGATTCTACAGCTTTAAGGATCTGCCGGTACGTGATATTAACTAATTCCAGTGCAGAGTGAAAACAGTATTTATTTTCAGAAATAAAATAAGACAAAACTGATCCAAATGTGTATGTAGATGTTTTTTTTTTTTTTTTATCCCTTTTTATCCCAACCAGTAAATAGTCTTATTACATCAACCTGTTTGTCCAACCAGGATATCGGCTGAACAGATATTTGGAAATTTTTGAGGAACAGCGCTAATATCCTATACCACTTTGGGATTGGTGCTCTTAATTAAGTAGTTAGCCTGAATAAACTATAACACGTCTTTATGCTTCATTAAGACTAATCAGAGTGTTGTTATTATAAAGTGGTACCAATTAAGCACTATCTACAAGTCAGCAGTTGAATCCTCTATATATTTCTTCATAGCGTACACATCAGCGCAGCACAGTACAGTAGCAGTGTGTAGTGACTCTTGGCTGTGAGAGTGGTGGTTTTGAAGTCCAATCAGAGCTTTTGTGAGAGTGTCAGTCGAGGTGTCCTGTGGGTGCTGTGCTTTTTTCTTCTGCTCAGAGACATGTGCAGTAGGTCTCTAATGGGGCCAGGACTCTCTTTAAAAAGAAATTGTCAATCTCAGTGGGACTTTCCTGGTTCAATAAAGGTCCAACAGTAACATAAAAATAGCAGTTGGAAGGAACCCAATTATACACATGCACGGAGCAGGTATAACATGGAGACCACACTGTGCAAAAGTTCGATAGAGCCATGGAGTATGGCGTGAATGAATAATGCACTGAAATGTGCGTTGGGTTACCTGAAAGATGCTATAAACCGAGCTGTAAAATACAATAATGATAGAAAGCCCAAACAAAACTTAGTCAAAATCCCAAAATATTAAGCTAAAAATGTAAGATAAACATTTTATAAAGTTGCTCTGTGTGCCAGCTGGTTAGCCACAAGAGCTAGAGTATCTAAGAGTATCTAATGAGTGTCAAATGAGTGTCTAGTTTCGATACTAGTTTTAGTATTGATCAGTATCTGCTTTGTGATACTTTGGAGAACCCTGGCTTTGATACTTTGATTAGTATATGGATTTTTGTCTAACCTCCTTTTGACGGATACTGACAGCTGCAGACCAGGAGCAGCAGACTTGTCATCACAATTTGGCTCTTGTCAGACTTGATCAATTCCGTGGACTGGCCCATTATTCTGGTCTCTAATGAATCAAGAACAGAGGAGCACACAATGTTCACAATCTGCCTCATATACACTGCAGCCCACCCACAGCAGGTGTCACAATTAAAATGATCTGTGCTTTCTACACTTATTGGCCACAGAGTTATTCCTGATATACAGATAATTATATAATCACTTACCCCAACTGCTTTAGTTTTCATAATTGGATGTAAAAATGTGTCTTGCCTGCGCTTCCATTTAAAAAAAGGCTAGATATAGTTGAATGTTTTGTTTTTTCTGAGTACCTTGATCAAACTATGACATATTACGTTATACTTTGGTGTAGACGTGCTTTGCTAATGAGCTTCCTACAAAGATGCCTCAAGACCTCAGAAATGATTGGATGTTTTTGTGTGTGTTTATGAGCCTGTATAGTAAAAAAAAAACAATTACTATAATTTAATAATGATAATTTGAATAGTTGAGTAGTCATAATTCTGATATATTATTATATTTAAGTCATGTGTTGTGCTGTGACCACTAATGTCTTCAAATGCAACTGTAGCACCCAGATTTTGGGAGGCATTCCAACCCTGCCTCCCTAAATAAGAAAAAGCACAGGAGCTAAATCAAATTAATAGTAAATTTGCCAAAAAACATATTTCAAAGCCAGTGCCAGGCAGACCATTAGTACCCAACAAGTACAAGGCGCTGTGTGTTGCTCATGTGCTATGCTTAAAATTCAGATTAAAGCGTGGGCAGAAAAAACAGCAGAGGTGAAAGAAAAAGCGGTAATAAATTTGAGAACATAAGTAAAGCATTTCTATTCAAGTATAGCTACAGCTCAAGGACGCGTCATTCACTCTCAAGGCCAATGCAGGAGTGCCTTACAGTCAAGCTGCTACAGCCGTGTGCAAAACCACTCCACAGTCGTATATGAACCCTGATGGCCCATATGTGAAATAGTAGCGTGTCAGATTGAAATTGTGATTGTTATGTACAAACCTCGAAGAAAAGACTTTTATGGCTATTTTTATCGTGTTTCTAAGTTGGACTCGACAGACTTTTCCTGGTTGGTTGGATCTGGTAAGATGGGAAGGAATTTTGATTAGATTTTGTCAAACACTTTTCTTTTGAAATAGCTCAATTCAGTTTGGTATTTGTTTTATTGTGATACTTGGAATAACTTTTACTTCACAAAATAGTAAAGAAACACTTTTGGAATCACTTTGCTTTGTGTCTCATATGTTTTTTCACCTCTTGTTTTGCAAACTTGTAATTCCAGCAATACTGGGATTCCTAACAAGAAGTGAAAGATATTTGGAAAATTAAGAAAATTAATATATCATCCCTTATATGAGTATTTATCAAATAATGTGTTAAACTATGTCACATACAGATCATTATTTTATTTTTGTTTAGTTTGCTTTGTTTTGTTTTGTTCAACAGAAATTGCACTTTTGATTTTTTTTTTTTTTTTTTGATGATAAGTATGTAGCATATTTATAAAGTTTATTTTACAAACATTCTCATACAAAAACAGAAGTATAAAATTGCAAATGCATGAAAAATACTCAAAAGTGGTAGTGCTGTTTTAGTTAGTATTTACTGTCACATGCCTCTAATACTCAAAATATTTTCTTGATCTTTGCAAACCAAAGCTAAATAAAAATGTTATTGTGCCATTACAAGGTTTAAGGCATTCTTTAACTCTGTGAATGAGATATGCATCAGTGAATAATGAATTTCCCCTTGAACTAGAAGATGAACTGTTTTTCTGAACTAGAGTTTGTGAACTCACAAATACCTCGGGAATTAATCTTGCAGGGTAAGCAGATGCCCTGTCGAAATTCAAGTCACTACTGTATCTGTTGCATTGATGGAACCAGCTGCTTTTCTTTTTTTGCTTGTAGCTGCCAACTAAATATCAGTCCTTTTTACGAACAATAGGCTTTTCGGTCAATGTTGTGTTTAATTTGTCCATTTTGAACTCACAGTGTCTTTAATTGTGACAGTGTTTGTGGTCTGCAGCAGTAACAGCGACAGGAGCGTGGAGGAGAGTCTGGGCGTGATGAGAGGAGAAGACAATAGCTGCTGTTAGACTCAGTGGGTACCTGCCTTTGGATTCAGGTCACAGCACACAGGGAACAAACCGCTAATTGTTGTTGAAATGTTCGTGTTTGTTCCACATTCATCACAGCGACTTTTTTCTATTGTTTGGACCAAAGCGAAAATGGTAATTAGCTATAGATAGTGGTATAAAAGAGCCTGTATCTGTGGGTGTGCGGTGTGTTTAAATATTGAAATGGTGTTGTGGAGTATCAGCAAGCAGACTGCACCTGTTTAAAAGATGTGGTTGCAATAATGAAGTTTCAGTATGCTTCTGTGGTCCGGTGTAATCAATGCAATAGGAAATAGCATATAACAAATGAGTTTTCCAAGCCTGACAATTCAGCAAAACAATTAGCTGTCTGTTTATTCAATTAAGTTAATGTTTCCCATACTGGGATACACAAGCCCTGACCAATTGGTACTTGGAATGATTTTAGATTAGAAAAGAAGTGAATTAATACTCAGTAAATATGTGCTGTGCAGTAAAGAGGGGGTATTTTATTTCTATGGGATATTCATTGCTATTCAAGGTTCAAGATTGACTTTATTTAATTAACTTTATTGTCCCACAAGTTTGTCTTCGGCTATTGACCCATGCTGTCATCAATGCTGTACAATATATAAAAATAGAGTTTTAAAAACAATAATTAAAATCCATTGCTCCATAATCAAGTGCAGTATGCAGCATCTTTTAATATTTTTCCCGAAAATGACATGAACCAAATCCTGGGACAAAATTACTAATTTCCCAGGAATCCCAGAAAATCCCGGGAAATAACTGTGGTTGTTTTTGTTCATTTTTTGAGCCCAATTAGGCCTTATGTACCATATTTTTCAGACTTTAAGTCACACTTTTGGAAACTAAGAAACTCAGAAACTAAGAACTGACATTTCATTTTGAAAGGCAAATTACAGTAATAACAATAGAACAGAGAACAACAGGCTGTTATTGTAACATATTAAATTATTCAGATACTACAACATAACAAGTTTATCTAAATCCATTGAATTCTTCATCCTCGGTGTCACTTCTGAGCAACTCCGCGACGCAGGAGACATGCGCAGGAGACATACACTTGGCATTATTGTAAATTTTTTGAAAGTGCCCCATACAAAACTGGTTGCAGACCCAGACATCATGCTGATGAAGTGACCGTTATTACCATAGTTACCACGGCACTGGTGCCTCCATCAACGTTACTGTAAAACAACAAATAGACCATTGATTTTTATTTTTATTAGGCTGTTTTCCTGGTTTTCTGTCGTAATGTTTCCCGGGAATCGAGATATAGTTTTGATCAGATTTCCCAGGAATCCCGGGTCCCGAGATTAAACCCTTGTATGCAGCACAAACAATGACTAATTCAGTAGCCTAAGAGACACTGGCACAAAGGAGTTCTTAAATCTGTTCATGCGACAGCGTGAGGCCCTGAACCTTCTTCCTGAAGGTAATAACTCTGAGATCACAGCGTGCAGAGGGTCAGTAGGATCTTACTGGCTTGATGCAGAGTGGCCTGCTCATAGATGCTCTGCTTTGACAGGAACTCCACATAACATATTTAGATCACCATGTTACCTTTAATTGAAAAAACTACACTCTGCACTCTTGAGTTTTCCCTCCTCTTGCTCTCCGCACTAAGTCAGTCCTCCTTCAGAGTGCTATCAGAACACAATCGACATGCATCCTCCTAATGAAACTACTCCACATCGCATGAGGTTTGTCAAGTTGTTGTGTAGAGTTTTGTATCATGCTTTTGTATATTTATGGAGGATTGTACTGTGGAAGCATGAATGATGAAGGCCTGTGAGCTGAGCATTGCACGGAATCTTACAGCTAACAGCAAAGAGGGTTTAAATAGGATCCCGGAGAGATTGCTAAATTAAAACATGCTTGAATGACATCTAAAACCTCTTCAGGCATGTTTTTGATGAAGGAATGACATTATAACATGGTAGACAGCTCAGAAAAAAAAAAAAAGATTTTGCATAATACCCTTTTTTAAAGAATGTTTTGGAGCATTATTAAAACAAGGAAATGCAATGGCTGTAACGGTTGATAATATAACACTATAAACAGATTTGTTTGCCTAGTATGCAATTTAGGGGGTACTTAAGAAAAAACTAAAATTAAGAATGAAGTGACCTTCTAGCTATTCAAATTAGCAATTGTTTTTAATGTGCGATCTGAGGGGCTGAGTCTTGTTTTTTCCTTGCAATTGCACTCTCAATATTACCTTCACTATGCACTGTAACTATAAATAATTGTTTGTTTGGCCAACTTATTCCCAGCACCTCTCATAGCGCATCTAATGTATGTGAAAGTGCCAAATTGACTCCTCCGTTGGCAGTGTGTCCTTTTGTTGTTTTTCTTGAATCTTTGAAATGAAGATGCAAGTTACAAAAGGATGCTGAAACTTGGAACTAAATATATTTATGATGTCCTTCTCAATTAAAGTGTCAAGAAACCACACAGACACGCATAGCAGCTTCAATCAGTGTAACAAAGACAAAAACTGTCTGTAAAATTTAAAGCCATAGTATGTAACGTTTTTGCCCAATTATTTTCTAAAGAACTTTTTGTTTTGTTTTATATGGATGTTTTTAATGCACTGAAAAACAGAAAAACACGCTTCCTCACTCTGGATCTCTTCCTGTTTGTTTCCATGGAAATGTTGTTCCTTTGACTATAAAATTCCACAATCTCCATGGAGAATGTTCTGAAGTAAGGTTTTAACTTCCTATTTCAAAACTTAAAACAATATTTGTCCCAATAGATGTGCACAATTAATGGGACTAATGAAAATGACACAGAAAAGATTGCATTTTATAATGTTTAAGAAGTGCTCCTGCTGTATATTACTGTAGTGTTTTGCTTTGCTTTTATGTGGGAGCCAGAGATGTTTCTATCATGTTTAATTGATTCTTCCTTTGCTCTTGTGGGAAAAATGTGAAGGCACGTTGAGCTTACACGGGGTCAAACACACGCAGCAATAGCACTTCACAAAGAGACCACACTATAGTTTATACATAAGAACGAGCACCAAGAACTGAGTGTCATCCAAGGTCTTATTCCACCATTGAGTGTGAAAACATGGCTCCAGCAACAAGGACGGAGCCTCTGATCTGCACAGAAATGGTTGGTTATTTTCTGTCATTGTCAGTTTTTAGAACTTGGACATTTTCCCATTTCTCGTCATTGTGATGCACCGCACTGTACTGGCATCAAATCACCTATTGAAAGCAAACTAACTGAAAAGTTCACTTGGCTGAAACAACATGGTTATTTTTAGTATGTCTGACCATTTTTTTTTTTTCATTTAGTCATGGTTCCAGTTTTGAGCTTTATAAAGTTATTTTATGCACAATAACAACGCAATCTGTTATAGAAACTGGCAAATCGCAAAAATTGGAAATGTAACAAAAAATATTTTCTCTGCAAACTGTCATTTTTCTAGTAATGGTCTGTCACCTGCTTGCTGATATTAAACTTATCTATCTTCCATTTATTCAATTGTGTGTTTATTGCTCAAAAGTATGCACTCTTACTGTGCGTGAGCTCTCCTCTCCTGGTGTATCCTGCTTGTTTCCATGGAGATGGTTAAGTTTAATGCCATGTTATGAAACATTTGAGGCGAAGCACTAATATCTTCAAGGAGACGAGAGGTACTAAGTGCACCTTTTAAACCCTGTTAGCCATGTAAGCCACAAACTAAACTAATTGGGTTCCTTGTATTGGTTTAGCAGTTCACATTTAATTTTTTTGTCTTTGAAGTTTTTATGCACCTACATGAAATAAAATTGCAAGCTGTGAACTGAAGCCTACTGTTAAAACAAAATGTGCGTTCTTGTCAGGAAAACTGCATTAATTATTCTTTCTAAATTTAGATAAGGTTTCAATAGTGGTCATCTGGATACTGTTTTTTTTTTTTTTTTTTTTTTTTTTTCAGTCAAAACATTTTGGCGTTCATCCAGAAGGCATTTTCAATTTGATGGAACTGGCTTGAGTTTATTCCTTCGTTCAGGGTTCTCATGGTGATGGAAATCCTGGAAAAGTCACGGAAATTGAAAGTGTAATTTTCCAGGCCCGGGAAAAGTCATGGAATTTTGTAAATTCAATGAAAGTTTTGGAAAAGTCCATGGAATTTTAGTATGTTTTTGCCGCAACTACAGTGTTCTGTTAAGTTATCATTAGACTGTTATGATTATTTCCGAACGAATGCACCTTTTGTTTAAAAGAGGTGACAATAAATGCGCTGACAGTATTTTGAATGTTAAAAAACTATAATACCAAACCATAAGGTGAGTGGAAAGGGTTAACATTTCATATTTAGCCCGAAATGTATAATCAATTCTACACATGTAGGGTGCCGTAAAGTCATGGAAAATTCACTTTAGGTCATGGAAAAGTCATGGAAAATATTTGAAATTTTGTCAGTGAAGAAGAAAATTTATAGTGAACCACTCCTGGTTGAAAGAGGGATTACACAGTTTAGTTTTTTCCCAAGTAGTTTAGCATCCTTATTGTAAATCTACTCATCAACGGCAGATAATTCTGAAAAGTGCAGTGTCAAGTTCTACTTTTTTAAAGCCTTGTTCAGTCATTGAACTTGAATCTTACTCAAGCACAAGATACGACCGATTTATACAAAGAAAATCAATGTCTTACTTTCTACAAACATGATTTATGGGATGGGGCTTTTTGAGTCAAGGAGATTGGGTTAATATTGTCGTAATTGTTCAGCTTAAAATGCAGTCAGTGATAGAATAGGAGCAGAAAGAGACTCTTAATTTAGGCATTTCGTTTTTACTGCGCCATAAAGTCTAGTCAATTAAAGGAAGAGAACATTGTCTGTAAGAATATAGCCTATTTATGAAATTACCCTGAGTTATCTTGTTTGAAATCTGAGAATGATTGACGTCGGGGCGGGTGGGACTATGCACACAATAAGAGCCGATAATGAGACATGATTTTGACATTGTTTATTATACTAAGCCTGTGTAATTAGATTTGGTTTATTATTGTATTTTTATTCCACATTTTATTGCATAACAAATTAGTTTTTTAATTCATCAATATATACTTTTTTTGGAGAAGGTCAGAGATTATCTTGTTTTGCAGACAATGTTCCATAGTATAGCATTATCTTGCGTTTATTCAGTTGCAGATGTCTGAAAAAGATGCATTTTTACTGAGCGGGCTTGTCTCTACAGATCTGGCCTGTAATTTGGTCTGGTAGCGTTGTAACTGATAAAGCAATGATATTTCAGACAAGCAAGTCGTGTACCCCCTTGGAGAAAAGTTACATAGTGCACCTTTTAATTATTTATGGTAAAAGCTTTGGTTGTAGAATGCAGACTGATGTAATGTAATCATTATCAGGGGACAAAAAAAGAAAAATACCACATTTACCATTATCGCCAGAACGATAATTTTTCACAAAGACGAGAAGTTTTGACATTGTTTTTTGTGGCTTTTTGTTCTTGTTTTGTTCTTGTTTTGTCCGTAGCACAACATTTTGTTCTGTCCCTAATCACATTTACTGAGTGAGATGCACAAGTGGTACTATTTGTGCCTATCCCAAAACTGATGTGAAGAGGTTAATGGGAGGACTGCCTGGTTCAAAAATGTCAAATTTCTTTCCACTTGAAGGCAAATTTGCTGCAGTCACCTGCTTAAGCGTCAGTTTTTGCCCTAATACCATCTATGGCTGGGCAGTTAATTGAATTTGAATCGCGATTGGGATTCTGTCATCTCTAATAATTATATACCGGTACTAGGTATTTTTAATGGAGGGTCCACACTACAGTCATCTGTTAGTAAAAGCATATGGTTTGGATCAGAGGTTGAATTAAGCAGGTTGATTATTTCATGGCAATCATTAAGTTTATGTTGTTTATGTTCAAATGAATATTGAAAGCCATTTTGTTTTGGACAATGTGAGGAAAAAATCATGACAATTTTATTTTGTTACATCATCACACAATTTGAATGGATTTTAAAAAGATAAACAGGCCTTCAGTTTTGCTACGCCACATCCATGGATTGAACTACAAACTGAATTGCAAAGTGAACTTCGACTGGACAATCTGATCTTGCTAAATAAGACACTAAATGACTTGGAGGAACAATTGTCTGTTGTAGTTGTTTTATGAGGTGTCCATTTTTATAAAACAGTCTTAATGAGGTTATTGGATGATGAGTACAGTTGATTGGCCCAAGGTTTTTCTCTATCTCTGTTTGATGATTGTAAATTGTGCTGTCTCTTGACCAGGACACTCTTGGAAAACAGATTTTTAATCTCAATTAGGTTCTCCTGGTTAAATAAATAAAATTTAAAAATGTAATTAGCAAATTGCAAAGGCTGCGGTTTTTGATGTACCATAATTCCCTCCAACAAAGTGTCTTTTTCTGCTTAAAAACTGCTAACTCTGTAGTTTAGTTCTGTTCAGATTCATGCAGTAGTTTGTCAGTTCATATTTCAGTGTTTTTGTCAATTTTCATGGACACCTTTAAAGTTTGAACACTAACTCTACCTTCCTTTTGGTCAGACTGAAAAACATAAATATCTTCTGCCTTTTCTTTGGTGCGACATCTAAACTTAGAACGAGCAGCAGAACTTGTGTGGGAGGCACATGAAGTTTAGAACCATTTTTAAAACTGCCTTGATCTGTGCATTGATCTCTGGGGTAATGTTGATTTAGACGTCGTACTTAAGAATAAGGAGTTGTTTTTTAACATGTACATTCACAATTTTCACGTATAGAGTAGATTCTTCCACTCTTGAATACTGATTCACTTAGGAGTCTATATTACAGTATTCTGTGTTATAATGATGTGACCTCATTGAAAGCATAACCTGGTGTGTTTTTTTTCATTCACACATGTTTAACACAAACACACTGCATATTTAGACCGAGTTTGTACCTCAAACTAAAAACTGTTCTACCTTGTGATGTTATGTGGTAATACAGGAGCTGCTCCACTACGGTTTTAAGTTCTTTGCACCGTTCACTACAATCATTTGGCTTTGATTTGAATAATGATGATTTCAGTCCTGGAATTGCAAGTCTCTACTGAACAAAAGGCAAAAGGAGCTGTTAACTTGAAAACTACCGCTTCATTACAACAAAAAGTGGAACAGAGCATTTTGAGATTTGGAGATGTAGACAGACTAAGAATAAAGAGTTCCTCAAATGTGTCAATGAAACAAAACAAAACACAACTCTGGGTAAGTTTTTGAGGAGGTAGAAACATTATAACATGCCTAAAAGCTTACAAGAATCCATTTTATGTAACGTCAGACCTTTACAAGATAATAACATAATGGTGACCACCAGCATTATTTTAACTTTTAGACACAGACAAACAGAGGGAACATTTCATCTCTTAGGATTTTAGAGAGTTTGTAATCTTAGTGAGGGACAGATTTGAGTGGTTAGTGAGGTGACCTGGTCAGAGCCTCTCTTTGGCAGCTCCTGGAGTGTTTCTGGTCAAGAGGTACAAAAGAGATTTTTGTCTTGTGAAGGGCAAAACTGGACCATGATGAGTTTCTTTTTTCTGAATCTTCTATGTGAAAAATATCCTCTATAATATTAGGCGCTTTAAATGTGTGTAACGCTTAATAGTGCTAGAGACCAAATGTGAAAAAAGTCCACTTGACATTTGGTTGTACCTTGACTATGCCTAGTATATTTCAAGTATATATTTTTTTCTTTTGACCAAAAGGGATCATACACAACTCTACAATACGTTACAATACAACCCATTAAGCACAGTGCAGTAAAATCTTAAAATAATGTATTGGGATTCAGGGTTTAGGGTTTCAGGGTTCTGGGTGCTTGTTATTATAATACTGTACTACCAATTTTCTCCTTGAGGACAATCACGTAAATCTTAACCTTCGATTAGGCCGGTCACTATAATAAATTTGGAAGTACAATATATTGCTGAAGGAAGTCTAGACAATAAACAATAATACTGAATCTAATTTATGCCACTGACACAAACCCCTAAAGCAGGATTATCCCTAAAAAAAAAAAATCCAAAAACACTAAGTGCAATAAATAAACAACAGAATGAAATACTGTGAGTCATAGTAGTTTTGTATTCAGTCCTCTATAGCTCAAGCTTATTGTAGTACAGAAAAAAAAAGAAAGTCCCCCATTAGTACAAAGAAAAAGTTGGATAAAGTTGATGTATCAGATTTGGTGTAAAACTATTTCCCAAAAATCTAAGGTGAAGTGTGTGTGTGTGTGTATCTTTTTCCAGCCGCGGGGCAGTCTTCAGAGATAGAGATTGTGAAGCTGTCGGACCCCTCTGCTCTGCTCTCCTCGGATGTTTCAGTCATCGCTCTGGACTTTAAGGTGCTGCACCCAGTGGTGATCACCCGTTTGGGGGTGTTTTCGAGCGGGACCCTCTCTGAGCCCCAGACCAATGTGACTGTGAAGCTGCTCCAACTTGACCAAGAGGTAACAGACAAGAATTTAACGCTCTCAGATGTGGGCAGGAAAAACTTGATCATTTTTTTATAAGAAACAAGCTCCGTTTTCCTGCTTTTCTGAATGTAGCCAGTCAACCATACAAAAAGTAAACAAGAATTAATGTACTGCTTAGGAAAATTTATACATAAAACCACAAAATTGGAATATCAATAATTACAATTTACTTAATGATTCTTCAAAATGAATTAGGTCTATCACAATAACAAATACAATATATTTTGGAAGAAAATATAGAAGATAACTGGTAATATTGAAACTGATTCATGTCACTGACACAGTAAGGCAAGATTATCCTCAAAAACTATGATAAATGTACAATATTATAAAAAAGATAAATAAATAAACATGCATTCAACAGCAGAATTAAGCACTTTAGTAGTTACTTTGTTTCTGTAAAGAGGCATAGAAGTTATTTAGTCAACCCTCAAGAGCTCAAATCTAGTTGTTGTAAAGAAAAATAAAAAAAAGTTTCCCACTAGTACAAAGAAAAAGTATCACGAAATATATTGACCCTCAAGAATTACTGTTGGATCTGTCATATATTGAATTATCAGCTGATAAAGTATTTATCGTGGGCGTTTCAGGCTTAAAAGTCTTTGGATCTACATTTTGTCATTACATTTGCCTTCAATCCGCTTCTAAATCCGCAGAAGCAGGCAGTAGTTGGTTCTGATTTATGCATGCCTTGCGTTGGCTGAAATAATTGAAATGACGGGAAAATACTTTAACAGCGTATAAAACTATCACGACCACTGTAAAAAGACAGATATTTTTTGTCCCCTAGCATTTGTCTGGGCCTGTTAACGCGGCAGGTACCTCGGGGTGTAATGTAGTCCGCTCTGCGCTCGGAGCCTGGGGGCAGCTGGAGGACACTGCTCCTGTTTACTGCACTGTTTACAGATACAAAACAACAGGCTATTTGGGATAATGGACGGTGGAGGAGTGCTCAGCTATGATAAAAGACACATTTTATAGTCCAGTATTTGTAAAATGTTGTATATTTGATGCTTGGGGATATAGTTTATTGCCTTCAGTGAGATATTATAGGCAAATTTGGTAGACACAGACAACAAGAAGAGGAATGAATATGGAACTTATATTTTTGTGTGAAAGCAAACTTCGAACACTATCAACATTTTTGCCAACACTTTTTTTTAAATCTACTTTTGAAAAATGAAATGAGTCAAGATTTTTATTTCTAGTATTTGTCATTCAACATAAAAAAAATCCTGCTTTTAGAACTGTTATGGGCGTAATTTTTCTCTGGCTGAAACGCTTGCCATAAACATAGAAATATTAAAAGGGAGCTTTGTACCCCATGTGACAAAATACAGTAACAAATGAACCGAAAATTGTAAAATGATTTAACTATAAGAGTCTTTCATAATCTAATATTTTTTCTTCATAGTTAACAAACTGAGCAATCAGTTAGTATTATAAATTGTGCTTTTTATTGCAGTGGCGCTCAAACATTTCACATCACGTAACCCACCCCACATACTAGAGAGCTGGCTTATTGTATTATCATAAATATATAGGCATACCTTTTATAATCTTATTACCTCTATAACCTTTAAATCTTTAAACATTGCTTCTACTACAAAAAAACAAACAATTGTATTCAATACTTATTTAAATAAGGATTACTTGTACAAGGGTTGGGCATTCAATAAAATTTTCTTAATCTAATTAACTAATGATTTTCAATTAATCATTAACGTTTTTATTTTAAAATTATCATCATTATTATTGCATTATTATTACTAATCTGCATAAATAAGCTCAACTTTACAACATATAAACCATAACCACTACAGAGCCACATCAGCCTGTTTGAAATTATAATGTGTTTAATGCAGCTTCGCCACATTTGTTTACATCTTACAGAAATGAAACTTAAAACTGCATGGCTCATTTGCATAAACTATTAGTGCTGCTCTTAGCTCTTAGTGCAGCTCTTTAACAGTCATTTCACTCACATTATTTATGTTGGTCACTTTATTTATTTTGGCTACTGTTGTGATGAAAAAACTGAAAAGTGTTCGTCTTTTCGATGCATGCACACTCAACTTTATGTTGGGATACTGCATACACATGCACCATGACGAAACCGGGATACTCAAAAAACCCAATCATAACCGGGATACTGATCTGCATGTAAATGCACTCACTGAGTGGTGTAGTGATCTCCAAGGAGGTTTGCCAGAGACAAAATGTGAGACTATGAGGCAACAACTCCAGTGTCTGCGCTGTCAGACGCACTCTTGTCTCCTTACGCTATGCACAACAACCTACATTCGGTTTGTCGATTAAAAATGAACGAGGTTGATGAAATTCTTAATTATCAATTATTGATTAGGCGACTAATCATGCCCATCTCTAGCCTGTACCATCATAGTCTTAGCAAAAGCCTAAACACCTTGTATGGATGACTTTATGCCACCTTTACTGACAAAAAGAAAAGTTCATTTAAGTCCTGTTCATTGATTTTTTTAGGGACAGGTCAAAACAAACTTTACTGAAGAACTTGTTTGTGGCAGGACAAAGTTTAGTCCCTGTGGCATTCCTCATTTTCTGAGAGTAAAGACAAGTATACTGTGTGGCAAAAAAAGCTGAAAGTTGACCTAAAGTTTGTAAGAAGAAAGTCTTTTTGACGTTTTCCTTTGGGGTGAAAGTTGTACGTGTTTCAGGAGGCTGTGGTGACTGCGCGATTCAGCTCCATCAGCACTGGGGCCCTGGTGAACGGAGTGTGGTACAAACCAGTGGAGCAGTTCATTTTGCCTAAGGTCAGACTCACAACACTTCTGCTGACCACAACACTTAGAGATCAGCCATAACATTATGACCGGTCAAGTGAAAAATCAAATCAGAATTGGTTTTCTAATGACATCTATTTAAAGCGCAGAGACTTGGTTAATTGAGTAATATAATGGACTCTAAATAGCCATTTCCTGTCTGCTGTGGGCTTTATTATCTATAAAGCTTGTTAATCCTGTAGTTTAGACATCAATATTATTATCATTATCATTTTATATTTTAGTGGTAATCTTCATAACGTGTCTACATCTGTGAACCGAATTTTGATTTTTTTAAAACTTGCAAATTCTGTCATAATTGCAATACTTGTCAGAAAACTGTCATCTTTTTCCACATGGTTCACTTCTAATAAAAAAAACTATTTATCTTTTCAGCCATTGCAGCTTGCAGTAGGTTTGAATTCATTACACCCAAAGTTGCTGTTTGATCCTTGTCGGTATTTGCGTTATGCCGTTTCCTCCAGTGCCTATATAAAGCACTGTATACATGTGGATACTTCTAATTAGTGCATATATTGGCTGTTGTGTTTGCTCTGTGTGATCAATTCCAACAGACAGTCATATTGATTGAATTAGGAGTGGGCGATATGGCAAAACATTAAGATTTGATTATATATTATATAATCATCAGCTCAGACTTATGGCTGCTTTCCCTGGAATGGTTCCACAGCATGGCATTTATTTCCATGGAGACAAGCAGGTGGCAGCACCAAGCCAACTGAGAGGCCAGAGCAATAAGAATAACACCTGTAATTAAATAAGATGCAGGGTGCTCTGCCAGTTCTTTTTCGGTGTGTTTTTTGTTAAGGTTGACCACTTTCAACATTTTATATAGTCTACACAAGGAAAACATCAAATATATGAATCAGGATGTATGGAATTATGTAACAAAGAAAAAAAAACTTAAATAACTCAACTAAATATTTAAAGGGACAGTTTGGAATTTTGGATATAGGGTCTCAGAGTGTTGGAGACGTGTGGAGACACTTTTTAAAATATTCCATCCAGTCCTTGTATTTGCAGAGGTCGCTGGTGCTAGACTAGCGCATGTCAATGGCCATAGCCTAAAAACAGTCTTACCCACTCCACAAAGCACCCGAAGCAAATCTATTATTACGCCAGACTGTCGATGTGAATGTCTGTGTTGATAGAATAATGTTTGAAATAAACTAACCTTGCATTTGAAGCGAGTTGTACTTCCTGATAGAAAGCTTGGCAGTGGCGTACTGATATATGAGAAAATAGTCTCTCAACATGCGACGATTAATGCGATGCAAGGTTAATTTTTTTTTCAAACATTATTCTATCAACACAGACATTTACATCGGTCTTGAGTAATAATAGTTTTGCTTTGGGTGTTTTGTGGTGTGGGTAAGAGTGTTTTTAGTGGCAGGATGGCCATTGACATGCACTAGTCTAACACCAGCGAGCTCTGCAAATACAAGACTGGATGGAATACTGTATTTTCTATTGGGCACGCTCTTAAGCCTCCAACCCCATCAAAAAACGACTGCATGCCCAATACACGAATCCACTCGGGTGTCCCAGCACGACTTCAGTAAACTACAAAGCTGCACCACCCACAGCGCACGCAAACACACACGGAGCAGACAGCGACCCCGCAGCGAAAAACACCCGCAGCCACACTCATCACTCTGCGCGGACGAAAAATGCAATGGAGGAATGAACTGAAAAATTGAGTGAAATGTGCTACACTGCCACAACTGAACAACTGAGTCACTGCGAACACGCCAACAATCCAGCGGTCCCAGACAGCACCCTCCCTACATGCCACAACTGAACAAAGCCGAGAATCACCGTGACCGTGCCAAACAAAGTCCGACTGAGCCATCTAACTGTTGTGTTTCGTTCAAAGTTCAGTGCCGTTTATTTATGAAAAAAGTTTTAAAATAGACCATCCTATGACAGTGCGCCTTATAATCAAGAGCGCCTAATAATGCTCAAAATACAGTATTTAAAAAAGTGTCTCCACACGTCTCCAACACTCTGGGCCTCATTTCTTAGTTAGCCAATGCCCAAAATTCTGAACTGTCCCTTTAATTTGTCCGAGTAGTTGCCCTTTGCTTTGCCGACAGCCCTGCAAACCCTTGGCCTTCTCTCAATGAGCTTTTTGATGAATTAACATGAAATGGTTTTCACTTCACAGCTGTGTCTTGTCAGGGTCAAGAAATGCCAAAAGTGCAAATCAGTGATCTAAAAGGTTTTTAGTTAGTCAAATAAATTAAAAGACCTAAATGAATGTGTGTGTCCAAACCTTTGACTGGTAATGTATTTCATAGGGTTTTGAGGGGACTTTGGTTTGGGAGAGCCTGGACTCCGCTGGATTAACTTCAGTCAACTCATCGTCTGTGCAGCTCAATGATGGAGGAGGAGTTCTGAAGTTCTCCTCTGTAAGTCCCATTATAATTAATTCAGGAAGTCAAATAAAGCATGTTCATTTATAAAGGACAGACTGTGCGTTGCAGATAGCAGAGGGCATACTGCCTCACAGAAGTGCACTCGGCTTCCCTGGTCTGGCTGGAGGCTTCACGTTCAATATTTACGGTTTGTTTATTCATTGAGAGATATTCATGAAAACGATAATGGTCTTTTAGCCAAATGTTTGAGGACAACCCCACATGACAGAGTTCAAAAACATTGTTCACATTGGCAGGTTAAGAGATTAGCTTGTTTTTTATTTGTTAGGGGCTCTTGCATACGAGCGAAAAGGGGGATATTTCTCCCCTTGTCGTAGCCTGTGTGTTTATTGTAATCTAGCCTCCTTTATTTGCAGCTCTTTTGTGAAATGGATTTCTAGTCATTGAGAAACAAAGAAATTAAATTCTTCCATCAGTGAATACAAACTAATGGCCCATTCTTTGCACCAGCGCTTGTTATTATGTATTATTTGCCAAACAGATTTATTGAATTGCTTGTACCGTGTTTCCATTTAGAGGAACATAAATGTGGCGATGGCAAAAATGATTAATCGCATTATACAACAATGAGCTGATGTTGTCTGGATATAATCACTAAATTATTTTTACATTTTCAACAAGTATTTCCCCAATAGAAATGATTCTCTCTAAATGACACCAAATGTGGTGAATTTATCATTTTAATTACACTACTGACTACTGTGGTTGTGTCCTTGGGCAAAACACTTCACTCAGCTATCCTGTGATTGAGTACTTCAATGTGCTTTCAAGAGATTGTGAAGGCTGAGGATCTGATATAATAATTCAGAAGGTTTATGGTTCAAATCCCTCTTGTCCCGATACCTGCTCAAAGTTAGCCATAGTCATAGTTTCAATACTAGTTTTAGTTTCTATAGATTTTTTTATTTGATTGATTTAATAAACAGCCCTGGTCCTGAGATCAGGCTGGGATTTGGGATTAGTTAAGTGCATCAGTTTATAATGAATTTATGTTGTTCACAATACAGCTTCTCATATCGATATTGTCAAGAAGTCACGATATATTGCTGTACTGATCATTTTGAGTACAACAGCCCTTCCTGAGATATAAAAACACATTAGATTGTGAGCAGAAATATTAATAACAAAAATTATTTCTTCATAATTATTTCTCTTATTTACATCTTCCCCCTCTCGTCTCCACAGATGCTGAGACTCTGTCAGGGCTGCTGCGAGCTCGTCCAGCCCGGATGGAGAAGCACGTTCTGGAGCTGAGGCAGGAGGACATGTCCCTGGAGCAGGAGAGTCTGAGACATGGAGACATGGTGTTTGTGGATGTGGTGGACACCTACAGGAACGTGCCCACCAAACTACTGCAGTTCTACAAGTGGTGAGTCCCGTCACAGAGTGGGATGTTCAAAAATCTCACTGTACAATATCATCATAACATTTTTCACATGGTATGATAGAATTACAACATTTCAAATTTAATTTTGATAATAAAGAGTAAACTCAAGACTTACTCAATACCAATTCTGATCCAAATGATAATTTTAAAAGCTAATTTTTTAATCATTTTTAATACCAAATAATAGTATATGTTTATTAAACCATGCGGACTAGTTCTGATAAAACTGAAGATAAAACTGTTCAAGAAAGGTCCAATTTTATCCAGTTTTTTGGGTTTTTTTTGTTTGTTTTTTTTTTACTTAAATTTAAGTTTTAGTATATGATGTTTGGTTCTTATGATACAGGTTTTCAGCAATGAAAAATGAAATGCATAAAGGATCTTGTGCTATGAGTTGTCTTTGCCTTTTTAGAGTGCAGAGAACTGCAGCAGCAAAACAATAGATTTAGGCCGAGTGTGCACCGAGGAAAACTTTTTCAAAGTGGAGAACTGCAGACAGTTGGTCAATACAGTGATTCGTTCAGATTGGTGCCTCTAACATGCCTATTGTAGAGTCACTGTACTTTTATTAAGGTTTGGGACATTTTAGGTTTGTGTCACAATACGACGAGATGCCACTATGTTTTACTTACTTAGATGTGCATCAGTTTGCAGTAAAAAAAAATCTCTTTATGATCATTTATTCCAATTGAGGAAAAAGGTTGAGAGCCAACAAATTTGGCTCTGAGGTCCACATTTGGCTCCCGGGCCTTAGTAAAGTTATATAGTGCACCTTTAAATCACTGTCCCAGTCTTATATGGTCAGTTATTATAGAGTTCAACATCTTTTCCATCAGCACAAATTAACTTCAGATCATCACAAACATGCTATATTAAATAACTGTGAATATTATTGTTTTATATAAAAGTTCATTCCAAACAAAGCAGTCCTTGTACTTAATAGTCCACAGCAAAAGGTAATCAATCAATATCAGCAGTTAAATAAGACTACTTATTAGTGAAAGGAATAATTACCAGATCTTTAAAGAATTGAGTACATTTTCAGTTAATATTATCAGTAAAGTCCTAAATGAATGTCTCCTAATAGAAACATTAATTCTGGTTATTGCATTTGTGAATACACCATAGTAATGATAAATCTGTGAAATCCAGTGCAGCCCTAGTGCTAATGACTCCTATTCTTTGAGTCCGAATTGGCCGGGCCTCAGAGGAAATCAGCCGTCTGAAATGAAAGTGTGGCGTTCACTGTGAAAAACCTCTCTCTGTTACAATCTGCACTGCAATCACCTCCAAAAAATACAGCTGTGAGTCACCCAATCGCAGCAACAAGCCACGAGCTGACAGGGTAAGGTCAATTATAGTAAAAGTAAGAATATTTGTACTTCCAAATGGCATCCATCAAGTACAAGTGAAAGGCGTAACTTTTCAAAAAAAAAAATTTGCGTTTGAGTACATTTATACAAAAAATGTTATTCATACATATATAAATTTAATACTAGGAAAAACTAAACAAAACAAACGGTCCTTACCCAAATAAATTTTAAATGTAAGCATAATTTCTACAAAATGTTTTTTTTGTACTTGCAAAACCGAAATTGTTGTTTTTCTTTTCAGATTTGTTTGGGAAATTCAAGATCCAAATTATTCATTCCTCAAAATAGTTTTGAATTGATAAGTACTGGTAACTGTTATTAATGTGATAGATTTGACAAAAGTACTGCTTTTAGGCAGTAGTCTAAACAGGGGCTCCCAAACTTCCTTCACCTGGGACACTTCCTCCAGCTCTTCTGGGGGCTTCCAGGCCAGCCGAGAGACATAGTCCCTCCAGTTTGTCCTGGGTCTTTTCCAGGGCCTCCTCCTAGTGGGTTGTACCTAGAACACCTCCACAGGGAGGTGTCTGGGAGGCTTCCAGAACAGATGCCTCAGCCACCTCAGCTGCTCCTCTCTATGTGGAAGAGCAGTGGCTCTACTCCGTGCTCCTCCTGTGGGACTGAGCTCTTCACTCTTATCTCTGGGAGCGCCCAGCCGCCATGTGGAGGAAACAGATTTTGACTGCTTGTATCTGTGATCTTATCCTTTCGATCATTACCTAAACCTCATCACCATAGGCGAGGGTAGGAACGTGGATTGACCAGTAAATTGAGAGCTTTGCCTTTTGTCTCAGCGCCTTATTCACCACAACGGTCTGATACAGCGACCAAATCACTACAGAAGCTGCACTGATCCACCTGTCAATCTCACGCTCCATCGTCCCCTCACTCATGAAAAAGACCCCGAGATACTGCTCAATTAATAGTACTGTATTCATATTCATGGAGAAACCTTGTTATATGAGTAAATGACAAACGTAAGTACCCCCCTCAGATATCAACGACTCGGCGAACTGCCCAGAGTGTATCATTTGTTTTGCCCTCCTCTTGCCCTTTACTGCGGCTGGTATTTGAATGTGACTTCACTCTGAGATTTGGGGAATAATGTGAATTTGGACTTCTTAATTAAGGTCACAAACTCCCGTGTGTTTCAGGTCTGTGGGAAATGCAGACTTTAACCTCCTGCTGAAGACCGACGATGACTGTTACATCGATGTGGACGCAGTTTTGACAAAGATCGACCAGAAGGCCCTAAAACGCAGCAACTTCTGGTGGGGCAAGTGAGTAGAGTACAGTGACTTTGTGCTTTTAGGCAGGCTTATGTACCATTAGACGTTTACATTCAGACTTAGTACACTACCTGGAGGAGTAGTTGACAAAAGTACTTACTTTCTTGAACCTCTACATCTGTGTAATATTATTTTTGAAGTAACAATACTCTTACTCATGTACATTTTTGACTTCTCTAAATACTTCTTCTTTTAGATATTGAATGACTCATTATCTGATGTACAAGAACACAAAACAAAGTGAATTAGATTGGCTCAAATATCATAGAGAAATACACGACAGTAACATAAATAATATTGCTGGCTAAATAAAGTGTACCTGAAGAATTTGAGCTATTGGGTAATTATAATTGCGGTGTAGAGTTTGAATAAATTTATGGAGGGACAATACCATTAATCTTATGTACACTAGTTGAATAGTAGTAATTTAAATGTGAAGGGGTAAAATAAAAAGCAAAATTGTGAAGAATATAAACTTTTACAAAATACAATATGGATGTTAATTATAAATAAAGTATACACAGCCAAACTAGATTTTTAAAAGTTTAATTTCAATAGTTTACTTTTCACTTAAAAAAAATCTGTATCTGGAATATTTGTAATTTGTTTGCATAGAAATGTGTCCAGTTTTTATGTATTTATTTTGCCTAATAGCTCTTCTATTACCACAAGGCTGTTAAAAAGACATAAACATGGAATAACACATTAGCGCTATGGCATTTTTGTAAAAAAAATTTGATAATTATTGTAACGCAGAACAATTTAGTAAAATATAGACACATTTTCTAACTCTGTCTATTCCAATTACGACTCCAGTTCAGTTGCGATGATTTGTTATAATGTTGTTTCCTCTTTGTTTTATTCACACACAAACCCTGTATATTTGAGCTGAATTCAGGGTACCCATTTCTCCATGGAAATGTCAGTTTCCATTTCCATTTCCAATAAATGGAAATTGACATTTTCAATTTCCATTTCATGAAAATTGAAAATGTCATTTTCCAGGCCTGGAAAAGTCATGGAATTTTAGTATCTCTCTCATACAACTATAGCATTCTGTTAAGTTATCATTAGGCTATTGTGATTATTTCTGAAAGAGACGGCAATAAATGCATTGACAGTATTTTAAATGTTAATTAAGGTTAATGTTAAATGTTAAATGTTAAAAACTATAATGCCAAATCATAAGGTGAGTGCAAAGGGTTAAAATTTCATATTTAGTCCTAAAAGTATGATCAATCCTACACATGTACAGTGCTGTAAAGTCATGGAAAATTCACTTTAGGTCATGAAAAAGTAATGGAAATTTTTTTTTTATTTTGTCAGTGAAAAAGAGTGGGAACAAAAGGTAAAAATTAGCTGTTAACATGAAAACTCAAGGTGGAACAGAGTGTATTAAACTTTGGAGATGTAGACAGATTAATAATGCAGGATTACTCAAATGTGTGAATGAAACAAAACACAAGTCTGGGTATGTTTTTGATGAGGTAACAACAATCTTAACATGGCTTAAAGCTCACAAGAGTTCATTTTGCATAATATAAGACCTTTAATATCAGACCTCCTTCAGTACATGCAAAAACCTCTCTGATATCACCCATACAAATGTCTCAACCATCCCTATTCATACTCTCCAGCTTTAGTCCCTTGCTGCATTTATGAATTGAATTTGCAAACTCATGTGAACTATAGAAGCTAAAGGCTAGACAAAGTGCATGCATATTTCACAAAGGTCAGGTGAATGTGCAGATGTGATGCTAACTGTCTGTGCCCCAGTTTCAGACAGAGCTGGGCAGTGGACCGTATCGGGAAGTGGCAGGAGCTGGAGTACCCGAGCCCGGCCTATCCTGCTTTTGCCTGTGGGTCGGGATATGTCGTCTCCAAGGATCTCGTCCAATGGTTGGCCAGTAATGCAGAGAAACTCAAGGCGTACCAGGTATGAAAGTAACATAACATGTGTGGTTCTAAAGGTGCACTGTGTAACTTTTCTACTTGAGGGCCCACTTCTCGTTTATCTCTGTGGAGTATGGTTGTCAAATGTGGGAAAACGGATACTAATTGATGCTAAAACCAGTATTGAAACTAGATATTAATTTGAACATTTGTATTGATACTATCAATAAAAATGTGACCGATCAGAACAGTTTTTTTTAGGATGATCACATAGGAACATATAGAAAGTACCAGAGGTGGGGACTTGCACATCATAACTTGGACTCGAGTCAGACTTGAGTCACTATTTTTAGGACTTGAGACTTGACTTGATAAAACAGACTAAGACTTGGAACTCGACCTGGACTTGTAGGTCAATGACTCAGGACTTGAGGCCTGTGACTTGAGAAGACTTGATGCTTCTACTAAAAATTGACATGTTTTTAGACAGTTGATCCATGTGGTGCTGAATTTTATAGGAACAAACTGGAATATGTCCCTCCCACTTTTCTGTTTGTTGTATTTTGGATCTAACTGAAGTACTGTGACATGGTATCCTCAAATGTACTACAGAAATGTACAGTATATACAGTAATATACAGTACAATAGAGTAAAACAGAGGGAACTAAATAGAACATGGTCATTTCATTTTAATGCAGACGTCTGTTATTTAGCATTTTAAAATCTGAATTCTTTTAAATCTGACTGTAATGATTCACACTAAGATCTTGTCAAGACATTTAAAAAGAAAAAATTGCGTTTCTACAACTCTTATGTAGATACTCATATATAAATATACCATGACCTTTTCAGTACAGTTTAGTTTAAAATTCATATAAATTTCAAAAATCTAAGCTATATTTGGTATTTTGGACTTGAAATGACTTGAAGCTCAAAGCGGATGCCTTGGACTTGGACTTATGGGCCAATGACTCGAGACTTGACTTGGACTTGCCTGTCTTTGACTTGGGACTTGACTCGGACTTGAGGTCAAAGACTTGAGACTTACTGGAGACTCGCAAAACAACAACTTGGTCCCACCTCTGGAACGTACTATTATTTTGTGTTGAAAGTTACAAAAAAATAAAAATAAAAAAATTCTACAGTCTGAAAATTAGTGTTTTGCTTTGTTTTTTACCATTAGTGGTATCGGAGCCTTGAGTATCGAGGGTATTTGTTAGTATTGAAGTCAAAATTGCTGAATTTATTTATAATTAATTTACTGAAAATGTTCAAAGTATGGCATTGAACTTATGTATCTTCATGGATGCAAACACAGGGCATCACCAAGCATGTTACGTGTCTGATCTGTGGAAAAGTGAACCTGGCCACAGATTTATGCAGGTGAAGGGTTTTTTAGGCACTCACACCTGAAATATTATTAATGCAACATAGACCAACTTAAGGAACATTCGGGGCAAAGTACCATTTCTATGAAGAGCCTCTACCAGAAATGTTACACCGTGCATCTTTAAATCTGTGGAGGCAGAGAGTTATGTAAATCCAGAAACTCATTTATTTAAAGTGAGTGTGGTGTTTCCAGGGAGAGGATGTGAGCATGGGCATCTGGATGGCAGCTGTTGGACCCCAGAAATATCAGGTAAAGAGCTTTTAGTTTGACAGACTCTCACATTTTGTATTTGCATTACGGTGAAAAATGACTTTAATTTAGAGTGGTTTATCACATTGCAGTCTTACTTTTTCTACTATAAAAAAATCGAGATTAAAGAAGATGAGTATTGGACCATGGACAAATTAATTAGTTTTGGTGCTTGTCCAGACCATTGCTTTGATCCAGGAGAGTTTAATGGATTCCTATTGCATAGCTGAATCTGTCTGCAAGTCCATATAACCCTTAAATGGCTGTTTAAAAAGCAGTAGTAGTTGTTTTAGTCATTTTTAGTTGCAATGTGTAAGTGTGTAATTGTGTGTAAGTCTCTAGTCTAGAGTTTTTAACCATTATGTATTTTTTACTACTTTACTGTGTCATAGTGTCAAGTTTCATAAAAAAAATAAAATAAAAAAAATTTGCATGAGATTACAATCTTGGACACAATATTTATGTTTTTCAAATAGTTTATTAGTTACAACTAGGGTTGAGCGGTATCCAAATTTTTATACCATTAAACCTTATCAGGATTTCACCGGGGTATACAGTATTATCATATTTCCAAAATGTACGACTATGGTAAGCTACGAAGCAACACCGCTATACGGTCTATGCGTATGACCTGCAGATTTTTAATCTCTGAAAAATTTCACATGAACCATCTCCAACGTGATACATGCTCAGAACAGACTCACCGTCAGCAGCACACCCTCTGTCGCAGAAAGAACATATTCCACTGAGTCATGTCCTTTAACTACATTATTTCCCCAATGAAAAATAATCCAAATGTATCCCGCACATGTTCCAATCAAGACCTGGCGTTTGAAATAACACACGTTGCTCTTTACTGCAGCGCATGAACGCGCTCAACCACTTGATCTGGTCGCTGTTCCAGACGCTCCTATAACAAGTGCCATATCGCTATGTCGTGTAACAAATAAACATGGTCAAGCACAAAAATGTTGTGCTTGACCATGGACAACAAACGGACAACATCCAGTGTCAATGGGCTAATCTGATAGAAGCTGAGCTGCATGAGCTGCACAAGGAGGGAGCTGTTTTTATCAGCACTTTATAGTTTATGTAAATGAGCCCTGTGGTTTTAAGTTTTGTTTCTGTAAAACATAAACAAATGTGCGCCTGAAGCTAAAATGCTGCCAAACTGCAGGAGAACTAGTATTTATTTTATTTTTTTTTAGGACCAATTCGCTTGCGGCCTGACTTGCCATCTTGTCTTGGTCTCCCTTATGAGCGTCACATGACAACAGAACGAAACTAATCAAACATCATCTCCCCACACAGTTAAAAGAAACAATATTGATATTATTAGTTTTAAATCGTGATTGCATTAAATTTAAAATACAACCACACATTCATTTGTACTAAGCAAACAAATGTAGGTATCAATAAATTATAATATTATATTAAGTCCTTATGCACTGCAGATTTTTAATGACTTTAATGAAGTTGCTAATATTACAGGATACCGTAATACCGTATTACTGCCCAACTTTAGTTACAACTGATCTGATCTTTACATATGACTCTGATTGATTGTTGCAGCCGCGCTATATGATATTTCTGAATAATTACAGATAGCATGTGCTCCCTAATTGAACCTCTCTTAAACTTTAATTAAGTTTGCCGCATGTTGAGCCCTCCCCTCTGTCGCTCTCATTGGGAGGGCAGAACAGGCTGATTAAATAATCAGGAGGTATGCTGAGAGGTAAGGCTAATCCTGAATAGGTGATTTCAATCAATACAGATTCAGGTCTAAAGCTCTAACAGTGTAATTTTCAACTCCAGTCATGCAGAGACAAGGCTTTGGACAGATTTTTGTTTAACTGAAACAAAATAGATGTGATTCATACCAGCATCAAACATTCTCCAAAAACGTGCCCAATCCAAGGCAAAAGGATATTCAACAACAGTGAAAGCAGATTCAGCTAAAAGTGATGGTTCCCAAACTCATGAAGAGTTCAAGAGAGAAACTTGTTCTGACAATAAAGAAAAAGGTTTATTGACTATTTTTAAATTGGCAAGAAAAGGAAAAGACAAAAGAGTAAACAAAAAAAGGTTAAAAATATAAAAGCATTGACAGTATACAACAGTTTTTTGATTGTAGACGCTTTGAATTAAAATTTAGCCTTATTTTAAAAGCATTATGTTTTCACTAATAGGGTTGTGCAAAAATATCAAAATATCAATATGTCGTATCATTTAAATGTGATGATACAGTATCGACATTGTGCGCTGCTATATCAATATATCGCCAAGAGTATTTTTTGGTATATTTTACTAAATTATTTTGTTACAGCGCTACAGTTGTGTTGCTTGTATGTAGAGGAAGGAAACTTGATTATGCAACACATTTGACATTTTCACTGTTTGGATGATTAAAATGTTTGTGTTTCATATGAACTTTGCACAAGAAGTGGTTTCACAAAGACTTTTAGTATCATAGCCATGATTTAGAATTTTTTTTTTTATTGCGCCGTATCAAATTTATTTGAAATGTATTGTATCGAATCGAAAGCGCACTGTATCGAGATATGTATCGTATCAGCAACTTCTTACTGATACCCAGCCCTATTCACTAGTGCCACTGTCAGTGAACACCGCAGTTTGAATTGTCCTAAAACAACTTCGTGGTTAGTTTCTTTTCTTGCTGTGGTCAGTACCTAAGTTTGGCTTGAGAATAATTGACGAAAGTGCATTTAATTTGCTGAACAAACCATCTCTGTCTAGTGGGACTGACTGTAACCTTGAGCAAACTTACAAAGATCTGCTGCAAACTTGTTGAAGCGACTGCAGAGATACTGAGGTCAAATAAAGGCCAGGCTTAAAGGAACACTGTGTAACTTTTCTGGTGTAGGTCTGCCACAAGCTTGTCTGCATAGAGATATTACTGGCATTAAACTTGTCTGTCAATATGGGGATAAGCAAGTGGCGCTACCAGACCAAGTTACAAGTCAGATCTGTATAGAGGCAAGCCTGATCACGATAAGAATCCAGGTTATACTAGATAATATTTAGCGAAAAAAATACCTGCAGTGTGTCAAAATCTGTTTGTGTCTCTCCATCAATCCTCCTCTGACATTTATTATACAGCTCATAGGATTATTATGGACTGACAGGCAGGAACATCGCGAGAAATAATAGGCTGCTAGAAAATGCATTATACATCAACATTGACGGATATACTCAAATCATGTTTCATTAGGTAGGTCAGAGGGATGTGGGGGAAATGTCGTCACTTTTCTCCATATTGATCGATTTATATTTATGAAACCTTGAAAACTTGATGCTGTTTGTCAGGGTGCAGGCTATCTAGGTAATATTCATGTAACATCACAATATTTTTTGAATCCCTGTAGTTTTAAAATTGAGCTGGAGGACAGGTCAGAAATGTTTGTTGGAATTAGCTGTGAAACTGTCAGATTGCAGATTTGTTGACCTAGTTTAAGGTTAATATCTCTGTAATTGACTGTATCCAGGGAAATACCCTTTTTACAATAGCTTCGGAAAGTTGGTGATTATTAAAACACAAAGGCATGATTTGTTGTCAGTTGAAAGGATAAGAATAATTGTGGTGTGTGGAGCCAGTCCTTAACAAATTGTTCGTATTTTTTCTCAAAACTGTCCTCCATCTGAAATCATGACAATCAAATTCTACATGAATGTTTTGGGAAAAATATCTTCTTGTGCTTTTTCTAACGAGGGTTACAAATGCGATTACATTTGTGATGTATGTTTTAATAATAGGATCCTGTTCAAAGTTTAAACACGTCCAGAAATATTGACAAAAAGACTGAATTATGAACTTACAAACCAATACCAGAAGCATATTTTGAAACAGATCTAAACTACAGAGTTAGCTGTTTTTATGCTGAATAAGTTGTTTTGTTTTAGCCTTTGTGATTTGCTAATTGAGCTCCTTCAAATTTGATTTCGATTACGATTAATCTGGCAGCCCTAGTGAACTCTGTCTCTCTAACTATTGACAGACTTTCAAGTCATTAGCATGCTGGTCAGACCAGAGAGATATAGCAAAAATCTAATTGTTTTCATCCATTTTGATCATTCAAATAAAACAAAACTGAACTCCTTTGTGCTGTTGTTTAACAGGATGCAGGCTGGTTGTGTGAAAAGGAGTGTTACCTGGACATGCTCTCCTCACCTCAGCACTCGGCCCAGGAGCTTCACCTGCTCTGGGGCCGGAAACAGGCCTGTGGGGACCCCTGTGGATGTCCCTGGGGCCACTGAACTAACCAACACCTCTGCAATGCATTATGGGTAAAGAGCGGGCAATACCAGTTTGACTATGGGTTAGTAATAAATTAACTAGGGCTCCACAAAAAACTCTTGTGATAATCAAACAACTATAAGTACTGTTTTCTACATTTTAAATTCATACAGAAGACCTCAAATATATGAAGTAAGATATAAAGAATTATGTAATAAAGGAAAGAAGTTGAATAACTCTAAATGTTTACTACAAAGTAAAGGGTGGCTACTTTGAGGATTTGAATATGAAATATAAAACTAAACCGAAGATTTTGAAGTTTTAGACCTAGAACTTTTCTTTGCTATATAATGTGTGTTTTCTGTACGTATATAAAATGTAGAAAGTAGTCCAAAAAAAAAAAAAAAAAAAACATTGATTGAGATATTGTGTCCAAACTTTTGACTGGTAGTGTAAATGGCCAAGTTAAAATATCTAATTGATACTGGAATACTGGCACTGTAGTACTTGTGTATTTGTCACACAGCTTTCATGGACCTGACATTATTGTTTTAAATTATTTTTAATGATCTGTGGTAGGTAAGTAGATTAATATTTCAACCTTCCTTTCCAAACTTCGGTTTCCCCAAGTTTTTTCTCCACAACTTGAAAACAACTGCCCAATATTACACCATCCTAATATGCTTCTGAGCTAAAATGTGAGGGAAAATAAGGCTCTTGAATAATTTAAGGGTTAGCCATGGCTCAACAAGATCCGAACCAGGTCACATGTGGGCTAAATTTAGGTCTAACCCAGGACTTATTCTCTGAGGCATAAGACTTACTGTAACTACGGCAGTAGTTAAAATACAGTTATGACAACACAAGGCTGAATAGGAGCATGAAATACCTGGCTAATTGAGACCTTGCATCTGGTGTCATCAGCATTACCTGGAGGGGTGATGCTAACTGGAGGCTCTACTCTGTTTGAAGCTCGGTTACTCGAGTTAGACTTTAATCTGTTTTAACAATCTCACCAGTTAGACATGCTTATACATCACATCTTTGTTTGCCAATCAGTGCAGTATATTGAAATTATGGTATATTTGTGTTTATGTCGGTGTACTCAGTGTAATGACACATGCTCGTCTTTGCCTTGAATGTTCCAGAGTATTAGCCTGATTCATCACACGGTTTCACTTCGTGGAGACGGTCTGGCCTCGCAGCATTTGGATTTGTTCGCTCGACAGAGGGTGGGCTCTTTTTTAATTTAACCAATCGCTGCTATTTGGTTATGACGTATGTAATGCACCGCTAACAGGGCTAACGGGTACATTTAGCTTTTCCCAAATCCCTTAGGAAGAAGGGCAATAACGTCTTTCCCCTTGATAAAATTCACCAAACATTCTCTTTATTCCAGCTTTAAATCCTTGATCTTGGGAATTGTTGCCAACACAGAATGTATGGCTCTTTGCTGATTGGTTGGTCCCGAACTCGCACATCCAGGGTTCCTGCAAACCGTCTAGTGTATTCCGATTTCTGACCTAGTCACTGTAGAGAAATTAAATTGAGCAGAGGCACTAGGTGAGTATGGCATTACACTTGAATTAATTAATTAATGAAATCTCCGCAGAAACGAGGAGAGTCACCAATCTTGGTTATACTTGAGATTTGTTGAGAGGCAATCCAGCTCACAGCATAAATCCATATTTTAAAGGTATTGTGACGCAAAAAAGAAAAGAAAACAAAATAACACCCTCAGTCAAATGAGTGCTATACTGTGGAACATTCCAGGCAAAGCTATAATATCTCCATGGAGACATGCAGGTGCTGGACCAGCCACCAGAAAAGTTAACCTTAACGATGCTTGTCCTGGTTTAGACCTGATTAAGATCTGGTTTAGTCTTGTTTAGCTCTCGTTTGTTTCTATTTTGGTCCTGTGGGTTATTTCAGGTTAAAATGTGCACTTTGAAATGAAACACTATATATTGGGAATTTGTGTGAAAGAAAATAATCAGCTTTTGATACATTGTGCAGCCCCAGTTAATTGCAATCAGTGCTGCTCATCATTTGAATCACGCTTTGTTAGAAATATTGTAAATTGTACCGATTATCACCACACAGTTTCTCTTGTTGTAAAATGAATTGTTTTGAATTCACTTAAAAAATTTTCACATGTGTAGCTTTGAACATGTGTAGCTTCAAATGCACATTCAACTGTAACATATGAACGAGCTTTGTGCCATTGACGTGTAAATACAGAACAATCAAAGAGAAGAAGTGAGAGAGAGAAAAGTCTAATAGCTGCTCTGAAACTTGGACATTTTATGCTCATTTGTTGAAAAACTTGACAAACTTTTAAAGTATTTTTGACACCATTTTGTACATAACGTTCAGCTTTACTTTACAATGTACATTCACGACGAGCTTTCTCACACAGATGTTTGAATGGTAGCTTTCATTGTGCAAGTACAAGTGCTGTGGCCTTAATGTATTATTAGACTTTTGGATTATCTTTAAAATGTTTTTTGTCAGTATCTGAAATATGTTTGCAAAGTTTTGTGTTGGATTTAGGATCTTTTAGAAAATCCAAAATGGCTCAGTTAATCCCAGATTTACGATGGACATTTTACTCTTTACTTCTCTACAATATTATGATTGAAATACAGACTTATTTTAAGACTAGCTCGTACTTAAACGTTCTGTACCTGATTAATTTCTCATGTATTCGATCAAAACTTGCCCTTGGTCAGGCCAGTACAGATATATTGTATTCTTGAGGTCAATTTATGTCTACTACGTGCTGTCTGCACCTAATTATAAAGCGTTTTTTTGTCAGATAATCATTATTAGCATTACTGTTGCAGCAAAACTCTTCACTGGTCTCTGAGAGTTATGAAAAGTGCTTATTATAAACTTTAAAAATAAAATCACCATGAATAATTAGGATGATTGGAATGCCCAAGGTAAGTGCAGCATAACTTTGGACTACTGCAAACTTTTAAAAATTAACTAATTTAAATTTTTCACCTTTTTAAGACAGCAAAAACCTGGTACAGCGTTTTTGGACAATTATTCTTGAATAAACAAAGTTTTCATGACATGCCTTTAAACACGCAAAGTTTAAAATACAACTCCAGGTTTGTGGTTTGTTGGTGCACTCAAAACAAAGAAACGCTGACACATACATGTAAAAGTTTTCCATTTCAGTAGATCATCTGAAAATCTAAATAGCTGGTTTTGGTTAAATCAAAAGACACAATATATTTCTTTTTTAGGATCAAATACATTGTTTGAGTATAAGGTTATTGCAGTTCTATTTTCATGCAGCACTGTTGTTTATTTTGGGCAAATTAAAAGCAGGAGTGTCTTTTTGATACAGTCTGTGCAACTTCAATATTCATTTAATATCCTAATATTCATATTCATGTTTGTTGTGGACCTTTGATCATTGCAATTCAGATTAATTTAACTTTAAATCTTACAGAAATTGAATGGTTTAGGTTCATGCCACATTACAGGTAATATGAAAATGTATGTTGACTGTGTTAAATTGCTTGAATAATTTATGATTTATTTTTTGTTACAGTTTGTCAAATCTGTTGTTTATTTGTTGCCTAACAATGCTACACTTGTTTCTATATTGTTTTGTAATTGCATTTAAACTTCTAGGGATCACTGGGGCTCTATTGTACATAACCGCTGTATGTTTCACTGCACAAAATGTACAAATCTGTGTATTTTATGTCACAACATTTTGAAATGTAACAACTTACGAAAAACTGTGAAACTTTTCTTCAAATTACGACTCTTGGTTCAGACGCATCCTCTCAATTATTAATAAAGACCTCTTAAGTACGATGAATTATATTAATGTTGTTTATTTTGGGCTTGTATCAATTGAAAATCCTCAGTGACTTCCATCCCAAACACGCGTAACACAACAGACTGCGGCCAAGCTGTTGCACGGACGCATTTCTCCGACTTGAAAGGAATCCTAAAAACGCTTTGATCTTTTGTTTTGGATGAAGTGAGTGGAGGACAGCGCCAGCATGTCGAGCAGAGGAAGTTCAGCCAAAAACACTGTACTGACCACAAGCTTTAAGTCAGTCACATCCTTAAAACTGGCTACTACACAGTATAACGTATGTATCTCTATATGTATCACGTGTTTATAGGGATATTTGAAGTGCTCATATTATATTTTCTGATCTATCTTTTAATGTTTCCTCATCCCAAACATGTCTGGAGTTGTGTTTTGTTTCATTCACATGTTTAACACACAAACCCTGCATATTCAGGCTGAGCTCTTCTCTTATACAGAAAACACTGGAATACAGAAGTGCTCCACAGTGTTTTTAAATTCCATACACAGGGTTCTCACAGTCATGGAAGTCATGGAAAGTCATGGAACTTTAGTATCTCTTTCACTCAACTACAGCGTTCTGTTATGTTTTCATTAGGCTATTATGATTATTTCTGAACGTTTGCGCCTTTTGTTTAAAAGAGACGACAATAAATGCACTGACAGTATTTTGAATGATAAAAAACTAATGCAAACCATAAGGTGAGTGGAAAGGGTTAACATTTCATATTTAGCCCTAAAAGTCTGCTAAATTCTACACATGTAGGATGCCGTAAAGTCATGGAAAATTCACTTTAGGTCATGAAAAAGTCATGGAAAAGTTTTAAAATTTTGTGCATTGAGTGAAAAAGAGTGGGAACACTGCATACACCTTCACTAGAATCATTTGGAACATTTCAGCCCTGGAATTGTCAATATTTTACTGAACTAAAACTACCACCACATGACATCACAAGGTGGAACAAATCATTTTGAGCTTTGGAGATGTAGACAGATGAATAATAAAGGATTACTCAGACGTGTGAATGAAACAAAATACAGCTCCAGGTATGTTTTTGATTTGTGAGCTTTAAACCAGAATGTTGTTACAAGAGTCCATTTTGTGTATTATAAGACCTTTAAAGATGCACCAGATAACTTTTCCAATTGCAGTTTTCACCGCCTGCTCGTCTCTTCATGATATTGCTTTCCACAGTATGACATTAAAATTCAATTACATTACAACATGCAAATTTAACCTTGGCCTGGTGGCGTCATCTGGCGACTCAATGAAGACAGATACGTTTAATGATATACTGAGGGACAATTCAGGCAAAAGGCAATAACGTCTCTAAGCAAACAAGGTGCCTTAGCTACTGCTCACTAAGAATGGTCTCTGGTACCTGTTATCTGGTCAGCCAAAACCACATGCTTTGACAAAACTTTACAAAGACATGTGGGTCTGGAACTGTATCCTGTCTCCATGATTTCAGATTTGCATGGGCTGTTCATGTCAAAACAAACATGGTGGCTTACTAGTAAAAGGAGAAAAACAACAGCAGGACTGAGAAAGTGTGGATTTCTGCAGAACCAACAAACAATGCACTAAACTCTTCTCGGGTAAAAGAAGTTATATTTTATTCTGAATGATACCATAATTTTGTCTTCTTTATTTGAGATACATGTGATACAAATTACAAGATATCATTGACCTGTTCTGCAAGTTAGGACAGTGGTTTCAAGCTTTATAGTCCAATTACAGAATGTATAAGGGACAGACAGGTCAGTGGTAGTTGGACTTTCCCACAATACTCTAGATAAGTTGACCTAACCAGCACCATGCAGCGGGTCAAATGACTCACCTGTCTACTGCAGTTTGTTTTGTGTTTTTTACTTTTCTGCAGAGGTGGGGACTGACTTAGACTTGAGTCACTGTTTTTAACATTTTACTTGACTTGATAAAATGGACTAAGACGTGGGACTCGACTTGGACTTGAAGCTCAGTGACTCGGAACTTGACTCGGACTTTAGGCCTGTGACTTGAGAAGACTTCATGCTTCTCCAAAAAACTACATGTTTTAGAAAATACTTTTAAACAAACTGGAACATGTATCTCTCACTTCTCTGTTTATTACTATGGATGTAACTGAAGTACTGTGATGTAGTATCCTCAAATGTACTACAGTAATATACAGTACAAGACAGTAAAACAGAGGGAACTACAGAGAACATGATCTTTCCATTTCAGTGCAGACAACTTGACAAAATAATTTCACTTTTAAATCTTAATTCTTTCTGTTCTGACTGTAATAATTTGTACTCTTGTCAAGACATTTAAAAAGGAAAAAGAAGCATTTCTAAATCCATGTGTCATTCGTTTATTCATTTTTCAATATAAAACCAAAAATAAGAAAATGAAAAAAACAACTATTTTCTTCATTATTTGTCTCCAAAACCAAACTGAAAAGCACAGATAATGATTTGTTTTTTCAGTTTGCGATTTTGTGTTTAAATGAATAATAAAAAAAACAGATAATGGTCGTTTCCGTGACTTAAAGTGCGATGCCGGACTTTTGCACCGCATATGGACTGAACCAGGAATGAAACAGGACTAAAACAGGACTAAAACAGGACTAAAACAAAACTGAACCAATTGCAAAACTAAAAAAGCTATATTTGGTTCTTTGGTTTAAAGACTTGAAATCACTTGAAGCTCAAAGCAGATGGCTTAGACTTGACTTGGACTTATGAGCCAGAAACTTGGACTTGGACTTGCCTGTATTTCACTTGGGACTTGACTTGGACTTGAGGTCAATGACTTGAGACTTTCCTGAGACTTGCAAAACAACAACTTGGTCCCACCTCTGCTTTTCAGTTGTACAAAGAACAATAACCGGATTAGAATTTGGTCCGTGGTGAATTAATATTGTTAATTTAGTTAGTATCAGGACCTAAAATGGGCCAGGGAGACATTTTAAATCACTATTAGCTTCAATGCACAGACATGAGTGTTCACCAGGGATTAGAATTACCCGAGGAGCTCTGAGTTTGCAGAATTACAGGAAGCAAAATTCAGCGGGAAATTTTACAGATATTTTTTTAAGACATGGACGATTCGTACTTAGACTTAGACAAACTTTACTGCTTCACAAGGGAAATTACTTGGACACAGTAGCTCACACATCACAATATATTATAATAACAAAGAGAAAAAACACAATGGTAATAATAAATTCTAAATAAGTAGAAAAAATAGCAAGAGACTGGTGTCAAATAAGGGACCAGAAATAGAGATGACGTCTTTAATTATTATAAATTCGCAATGAACCCTAATCCCATGTGAGTAGGGCTTTAGTATGTAGTCTTACACCTTGTCATTATGTTAACATTTGTGAATGGTTATAAATGTCACCAATTTTTTATTAATTTAGTTTTTGTTTGTTTTTTTTCCAAAATCTGTCCCAATACAGAGCCCCCATCTCTTTCTCTGTTCCTCTCAAGCCCCACAATTGTCTCCTCGGTCCAATCGATTGTTTTATTTTCACATTTGGTGATGAACTGAGCCAAAAAGTCTGAAGCATTTTCAAATATTTCTTCCACTTTGCCGTCTCTCCCAGGAAACAACAGGATTATAAAAAGCCTGCAGAGAAGTTATATCTGTTATTTAACCGATGCCAACTGCAAAGCTCCAAACAACCTGAAAATTACCATGTCTTTTTCAGTCCGTGAATCATTTGTTTATTTCAGTATGAGACCTGCAGATCCACCTCTGTCAAATTGGCTCGCTGTAGATTTTTGTAAATAATGAAAAATGACGCAAGGTATTTTCTAATGCATGGTAATACGTGTCATTATTTTTATTTAGCCCTGTGCTTTTCGCCAAAAAAAAAATCTGTTCATGTAATTAGGTCTAAAAGCAGTAGTGGAAAGACTGTCAATTTGTGAAACTATATACCAAAAATGTACTTCAAATACTGCTGCAAATTTGTACTTAAAGGTGCACTATGTAACTTTTTGGTTGGGGGTCTGTCACCTCAGATTCAGATTCAGAAAACTTTATTGATCCCAGTTTTAGAAGTGGGTTGTCTTTCATATCGCAGCATAAAACCAACACCCTGTAGGCATCGTGATAAAGTCAGGAGCCAGAGGACAGAGGGGCTGAGCCTGGAGACACTTTTCTTTGTTCAGCTCTTGCTCCTCCCACAGAGAATGCAGCTCTCAGTTTGACACCTGTGATTTCTGAGCAGGTTTTAACAGTGTTCTTCAGTTTGTTTGTTTTTTATTCTTCAAGGACAGGGATTGAAACCAGCAAATGAAAGAAAAAGTGAGCAGATTTTTGAACAATAAGAACAATAAAAGTTCTTGCGAATTGTTTTGTTTACATTAAAAGAGTTCAGTTTTCTCAACCGGTACATCTCTTGCTGCCCTCGTTTAACAATGCTTTCAGTGTTTATGTCAGATATATCAATTTATTGTCCATCACGGTGCACAGATATTTGCAACTATCAACAATTTCAACATCATCACCGTAGAAACCAATCACCAAATCTGTGGTTTTAGCAATGTTCAAATCCAGGTAGTTGTCCTCACACCACTGGACAAACTTCCCCAGTGCAAGGACATGGTTTACCTCAAAGCAGCGACACCAGGACCATGTCATCAGAAAATTTGGTCAGGAATCTGTTTTCTTGCCTGTTTCTATGGATATGTCACTGCCCTTCCTGGAATGTTTCACAGTATGACACAGTATGAGCCTCTCCACAGATCTGAGCTGTAACTTGGTTTGGTTTGGTCTCCATGAAGATAGAAAGGTTTGATACTATACTGTGAAACATTCCACAACAAAGCAATAACGTCTCCACCGAGAAAATCATTTGATGGACCCTCTACCAGAAAAGTTACACAATGCACCTTTAAGTAAATGTATAAAGTACCCAAACACCACTCAAAATAGTTACTTTTTCAGGTAATTTTAGTGATATTTTTGTTTAGTCTTTTATACAAACCACTTGTTTTTGCTTTGTCTTGAATGTTCCACAGTATGGCATTAAACATTGCAAACAAATCAATAGCATTTCCATGGAGACAAGCAGGCAGACCATCCACAAGAATGTTACACAATGTACCTTTAGATGTGGCATGATTACATGACCAGGATTATTCTCATTTACAAGTTCAGTTACTTGTCTAAAAAGAAAAAAAATCCCCAAAAATCTAATGAATTACAATTACATATTTGTAATTAGTTACTTTGCACCTTAGCCTAAAGTTAATTTTCAGTCTTTTCTGCAGCCCAACTCACTTTTTGTTGTTGCTGTGGTTGTTGTTGTGGTTATTGCTGTTGTTGTTGTTGTGGTTATTACTGTTGTTGTTGTTGTTGTTGTTGTGTTGTTGTTGTTGTTGTGGTTATGGTTGTTGTTGTGGTTATGGTTGTTGTTGTGGTCGTTGTTTTTGTGGCTGTGTTGTTGTTGTTGTTGCTTAGCCTATGGTTAATTTTCAGTCTTTTCTGCAGCCCACCTCACTTTTTGTTGTTGTTGTTGTTGTTATTGTGGTTATTATTGTTGTTGTTGTGGCTGTTGTTGTTGTGGTTGTTTTTGTGGCTGTTGTGTGGTTGTGTTGTGTGTTGTGGTGGTGTGTGTTGTTGTGTGGTTTTGTGGTTGTTATTGTGGTTTTGGCTGTTGTGGTGGTTGTTGTGGTTGTCGTTGTGCTTGTTGTTTTGGTTGTTGTGGTGGTTGTTGTGGTTGTCGTTGTGCTTGTTGTTTTGGTTGTTGTTGTGGTTGTTGTGGTTGTCGTTGTGCTTGTTGTTTTGGTTGTTGTGGTGGTTGTTGTGGTTGTTGTTGTGCTTGTTGTTTTGTTGTGTGGTTGTTTGGTTGTTGTTGTTGTTGTTATGATTGTTGTTGTGGCTGTTGTGGTTGTTGTTGTGGTTGTTGTTGTTGGTGTCGTGGTTGTGGTGATTCGTGGTTGTTGTTGTTGTTGTAGTTGTTGTGGTGGTTGTTGTTGTGGTTGTTGTGGCTGTTGTGGTTGTTCTTGTGGTTGTTGTTGTTATTGATGTTGCTGTTGTTGTGTTGTTGTCTTGCCCCTCTCTTCCACTCTGATGCATGCTGGGTCTTTCTCGCTGGGGCTTTCTGCTTGGTTTCCACTACAGTGGGCTACATGTTAAATCAGGATATGCGTTTTCACTCCATCAGCTTCTGTAAAGGATTTGGCTTCAGGCAATTTTTCACATTTGAAGAAGCAAGACAAGGTGTGAGAATAAAAGGCCAGTGTACCAAGATGCATTGTTTGGTCTTAAAGTAAGCAGCCACTGGATTCACAGAAATAATTAGCACCTGCTGTCTATTGTGGGTTGTGATATAGCTGTACATATTTCTTTTCACTTTTATTTTAGACCTAGATCTTTGTTATAACATTTGGTTATCATTCAGTTGGAGACAAATTATCTAACTAAGGGGTGGGCAATTATTTTTTTCATGGGGCCACATGAGAAACAGAAAATAATGTGGAGGCTTGGGCCAAAATGCTTAACTCAATTCTGCATAACTGTATTTCGTTATTTAAAAAAAAAGAAAAGAAAAGAAAAAAGCAGTAAATAGCATTGTTTTGACAAGCTGGTAAGACTGGTAAGAGTTTATGTTATGACTAAGCAATGAAAAGTGAGATTGTCTTTGTCACCTCTAAAATAAAAGAAATACAGCTTTAGTCCATGCATGAGGAAAAATGATAAAATATGTTTATTTTGTAATTCCAAATGAGCTTAAACAGGCCGGTCAGAGTCAACCAAAGGGCCGTATGTTGCCTGGGAGCTGGACAATGCCCAGGTCTGATCTAACTGAATCACTCACTTGTTATTTCTTGTCCAGTGAAGCATAAATAAATGATTCCCAAACATAATTTCCAAACATGATACATCCGGAGTAGATTTGGTGGCCCTGTGGTTAGCTCAAGCCTCACAGCTAGAAGGTTATGTGTTTGATTCCGAGATGTGAGAGGCAATTCTGCATGTCCTTTGTGTAACCTGACAATGAAATGACCATTACAAACTTCTATTTACAAACGGTAAAGCTACACACATAACTTTCCTGGTGGACGATATGCAGTGGTGGTGGTAAAGAATGCAAAGTAAAAGTTCAATACTTACTGTAAATCCACATTTTAGGTATCTGTACTTTATTTAAGTAAATTTTACAGTGAATACGTTTTACATTTACTTCACTACATTTGAGAACATATATCAGTACTTTCTGCTCCACTATGTTTTAGATCTGAAATGGTTGAGACTTATATTATTTTTTATATTTTAACACATTTAATTTGAGTTTTCATCCCAACTCTGAGCAAACCAAATACACAAAAACGGCTAAAAAAAAATAAAATAAAGAAAGATCAAAATCACAACATTTCATCTTTTAACATCTTTTAATTGTTCTAAAAAATATCAGCAAAATACTTTTTACTGTTTAAGTAATTTTTATATAAACTATATACTTTTACATAAGTCTTTTTTTTTCATGTGATACTTTTACTTATGTAACAAAATTGAGTACTTCATTCACCACTGATGTTTTGCCACCCGCTTGTCTCCATGGGGATGTTGATACTTGTCTTGGAATGTTTCACAGTACAGCATTTAATCGTGTTTATCTCCCTGGAGACAAGAAGGTGTTGCCATCAGACCAAGTAAAGTCACAAGTAAAATCTCTGTGTGTGTGTTGTTTTTTTTTTTTCTTGACATTGAATAATAAGATGGATAATCTCCATGGAGACAAGCAGACAAGCAGATAAGTTACATAGTGCTTCTTTAAATAAAAGTTTAGCTAAATAATTGCGTGTGCACTGGACTCCATTTGACTATGTTTCCAATACTAATTAGCTTTGAATCTCTAATCAGGCATGTTTATATATAGCACACATCACTGCTCCTATCAAACACATGCAGCTTCATTGTTTACAGTCTTTGCAAATAAATTGGCAGGACATGTTTTTTTAGGAGCTCAGAACAGATGTGTTTTTCTGTTTCAAGTCGAGAAAATCCATCTCGGAATTTCAGCTCAAACTTCGCAGCAGCTGGATCCTGGAGAGATTTACGAGTTCTGAAAGAAATCTGACAAATCTATGCAGCCCTCACAAAGCGGGAATTTACATGGCTCTCACCGATGACGAGGCTGCACTGACACGCTCAAGATACTGGAATTAAAAAGCCCATATTACGCCATTTTCTGATCTATTATAGTGTTGTTGCTGCATTAAAAACATATCTGGAGATGGGTTTTGTTTCATTCACACATGTTTGACATATTTAGGCTGAGCTCGTCTCTCAAACAGAAAGCACTCTGTTGTGATGTGGTAATACAGGAAGTGCTCCACTAGAATTGTTTATCTGTACTAAACAAAAGGTAAAATGTAAACTACTGCTTTGTGACATCCCAAGGTCAGCAGAGCATTTTGAGTTTTGAAGTTGTAAACATGACTAAAGGGTTACTCAAACAAAGTGTGAATGAAACAAAACACAACTCCAGGTCTGTTTTTGAGGAGGTAACAACATTATAACATGGCTAAAGGCTCACAAGATTCAATTTGGGGTAATATAGGACTTTTAAAGGGATATTATAATGGTGTATATTTGGCATACGTATGTAAATATTCAGTAAGTTGAGTTAAAAGTTGGATATTCAAATCGGTTATCGTTTATTTTAATTCTGTTTGTGTGAATGGTACTTTACACTGACCGACACATCTTGCTGGTTTCTGTTGTGCTTTTGAAGGAGCCTTTCTGGTAAAGAGGTCAATGCCTTGTCTCCACCGAGATGTTATTGCTTGGAATGTTCCATAGTATGGCATTAAACTGTTCTGGGATTTTCTTAACAAACCTTATGGCCAAGGGGCATCATAACTTAGTCTCAATACATATGCTGAAATGCCATACTGCCAAACATTCCAGACAGAGTAATTGCGTCTCCATGGAGATAAGCAGATGGTGAACAAAAGTTTCCAGCTTTCAGCAGCCAGAAATTAGCCAGGTTGGGGCCACCTAGTGCCTACACTGAATTTCATTTCACTAGACAGTTTGAAAGGACCCCGGAAGTGTGAGTTTGGGCATCAGCCAATCAGTGAAGAGCCATATATTCTGTTTTGGCAACAATTTCCGAAATCGAGGAATTAAAGCCAGAACAAAGAGAATGTTTGGTGAATTTTATCAAGGAGAAAGACGTTATTGCCCTTCTTCCTATACGGGATTTGGGAAAAGCTTAATATACCAGTTTAGCCCCGTTTGCACTTTTTGTGAAAAAGAGATTGAAAGCACCGATGCAACACTGGATACAGTCCATATTTCATAGAGTTGTTATCATTTTTGGTCTATTACTTCAAAATAAAAAAGAAGAACTCTGTGTAAACTTAATATTTTGTCTTGCCAAATTTTACATCCACAAATGTAAAATTCAGAAGTGTCTCCCTAACTTTGCTTGTTTTAAAAATGAACTCAAATTATATATAAAATCTCTGAAATATATGAATGGACCTAAAGCTCAAAAAGTGTGTTCCTACATGTGTGAAATTCCTCTGGACTCTATGGACTGAATGAACTCTACTCCCTTTGCTGTTATCTTTTTCTCTTCCTAAATGCACTTTTTTAAAATGTTGTTTTATTACCATTGTATTGTATTGCTACTATATAATATGTTGTGTTTATGTTCCCTCATCCCAACATATAACTGCTGACAACACACAGTCAAGTTTGTTGTATCACGTTTATGTTACCCAGTTGTGTGTAATAAAAAAAAAAAAAAAAAGATAGCCTGAAAACTCAAGAAAAAATACAAAATATATTTAAACAGCACATTTTGAGGAGAATGAGATCAATACGAGCATTCATGGTTCTGTTTAGGTGTTTCATTTTCAACAGAAAAGTGTGAAAAAGAGTGACTAACAGAAAAATAAAGATCACATTTAGTCTAACTTGAGTAACAGAGCCTCAGACAAAGTAATGCTTTCAGTTAGCTTCACACCCCCAGCCCCCCTTCGCAAAGAAAAAATAAATAAATTAAATTAAGTACATGTAAGGAGATGGAAGTGGTGAAGAAGAGGAGAGGCCCACTCACTTTTTCTAGACGCTGGACAGTTTGTAAATATCTCTGACTCTGATCCATTTGCAGCTGAAAGAACTCAAATAAGCACAATGTGGACTTTTTATTCCAGTCAAACTAAGATGCACTTTCAGATCTCACTTGTCAACACCCCTGCCTGGTTCACCTGCAGCTCATCTCTCCCCAAAGTATAGTGTAGTGAAATGGATTCCTCTTCTAGGGCTGTCCCCGCTGTTCTGTTGCCTCCACTTTACAAAAGAATGCATTTGCACACAGTCAAATCAGTTTGTGGCACCACCAGCCGCAGTCATTGGTGTGAAATCAAGTGTCAAAGAAAACACTCCTCAAATATTTCTCTGTTCTCCCCAAGATCAATATTTGTTTACATTTTCAGTGCGAGAAACTGGAATCTAATCAAAAAGTACAAAGCCCAGATATAAACAAACCTTCATCTGAGAAACGCCTGGTCCATATGTTGGCTGTGAAGCAGGGCAGTTTTCTATAAATAGACTGTGTATGGGTGCATTCACTTGTCCTGGTTTGACTCTGGTGTGAGTGCATTTTAGTCCCGATTTGGTCCTGGTTTAGGCCCAATTTTATTGTGATGTCAGTGAGAGCATTTAAAGCAGGGGTCTCCAACCTGACGCTCAGGAGCTACCTGTAGCTCTTCACCCCCTTCTAAGTCGCTCGCCAAGGGATTTCTGAATTACACGTATTGTCCCGAATAGTTCAAATTGAATTAATTAAATGCCTATTATTATTGTAAATCCATCATTTATAAATAAATCATGGTTTGGACGTCCTATTATATCTGGTAATGGCACTCTCACTGAGCCAGCTACCAAATACATTGACTACTACATAAAACCTTTGGTAAGAACACTTCCATCTTTCATTGAGGACACTACAGATGTACTGAACAGGATTGGATCTTTGCCGAACATTAAAGACCAGTTTCTTGTGACAATGGATGTTGAAAGTTTGTACACTAATATTGAACATCAAGAGGGTTTATCTGCTCTAAAATATTTTCTTACTGAGAGTGACATCCCCAAATCTTCTTGTGATTTTTTGTTAAAGCTTACAGAATGGGTTATTCATAATAATATTTTTATTTTTATGGATGAGCTTTATATTCAAAAGATTGGGGTTCCAATGGGTTCTTGTTTTTCACCAAACTATGCTTGTTTATATTTGGGTCTTTGGGAGAAGAACTTTGTTCTTAATACAGTTAATCCATTTTTCCAATGTATCACTTGGTATGGTCGCTATATTGACGATATTTTGTTGTTATTTAATGGTACTTTACAAGAACTATTGGATTTGTATAAATATTTAAACTCTATAAACCCTAATATTACATTATTAATGGAATATTCACAAAACAGTATAAACTTTTTAGATCTTACCATATTTAAGGGGGAAGGGGACTGTTTGAACACTACATTATATAGGAAAGAAACCTCACGTAATACTATCCTTAGAGCAGATTCATTTCATCCTCAACACCTTAAAGGTTGTATAGAGGATTTTCCAAGGAACGAGAAATCCAGCGACTGTTTGTCCTTTTTCAAATGTTGCGCATGCGTGAAACCACCCCCCCTCCCCTACAGCTCCCTACGTAGAAACGCCTTCCTCCCGCCTCCTCTTTACGCCAGAAACAGGTTTGTTTACAGCCGGTGCGCTGCACATGACTTGTAAACAACTAACTACAGTGTTGGTTAGGCAAGACGGAGAAGTGAGGAGCGGGGGGAGGGGGCGCGGACATTTCGTTCGCGGACGAGAAGTGAGGAGCAGGGAGAAGAGCGGAGCAGGGAGAGAGGAGAGGAGAGAGGAGAGGGGAGCGGTGCGCGGAGATTCCGTGCCCGGAGAAGTGAGGAGCAGGGGGAAGAGCGGAACGGGCAGCGGGGACAGGAGCAGGAAAGGGGTGCAGAGAAGAGTGCGCGGAGATTCAGTGCGAATGAACTAGCTACAACACGCAGCAGCAAGCGGACTCTTTCTTTGCCTTGAAAATTACGTTTTCAGACATAGGATATCGCTTTCGTGTCCTGAAAAACGTTTGACTAGCTCTTGGAAATAAAGTACGTTTTCATAAGTAAGTCAGAAGTTAGACCTGTCCAGTCTGAGTAATTTCGCGCCATCGCTGGAATGAATCTTCAAGAATCACCTTAGTTTGGCTTCGCTGCTTTTCCCCTTGTCTTCTTCTTTCAGCGACCTCAAAAACGGACTTTCTTTTGCGGCTAACTGCTCCTGGATTCTTGTCTGCCATTGCAACAAACTTTGTGCTAACTGCGAGGAAGATATAGGTCAAAAAAAGCCGCTAAGAACTGTTGCGTTGGTGGAGTAAACAGCGTCTGTGCGTCTGTGGACTGCGTGACAGGCGTACGTAAACCACGTACCGGCGGCGCGCAGGCAAGTCAGTTACGCTAGAAACGTAGGGAGATTGATTGACAGATAACGAGGCAATGTCGTTATCTATTGGCAAATGTTTAGCTGGCCCCACCACGTCCAGAGTTGATGAATTTTTATTCTCTTTTTTTTTGGTCATTATAATTACAAGGCTACTGCACCTCTATAATGCTATCATTGACAACTTGAAACAAAAAAAAAAAATCCTCCATACAACCTTTAAGCGCAACATCCCTTTTGGGCAATTCCAACGTCTACGTCGCATTTGTAATCGGGAAGAGGATTTTGTAGAGCAGGCAGAGGCTATGTCTAACCGGTTTTTGGATAGGGCCTATCAGCCTACAGTGGACAGAAAGGCTTGTGACAGGGCTCGATCTCTTGATCGGGGCACTTTACTCACTAAAAATAATACGGCTAGATCTAAAGAGCTATCTCGGCCTATGTTTGTCACCACTTACAGTACTAGTGCTGAACAAATCAAAAAGATTGTTAGGGACAATTGGTCTATACTTTTAAGTGACCCTGTATTAAGTAAAGTGTTTCCTGAATCTCCTTTATTTTCTTTTAAACACGCTCCAAATCTTCGAGACAGATTAATGAATTCTTATCTTCCTCCAGAAAACAAAAGTACATGGCTACAAAAACCCATGGGCACATTTAAGTGTTTGAATTGTCCTCATTGTCCAAATGTCCTTCAAACAAAAACGTTCATGGATGTACACAATAGTAGATCATTCACACAAAATTATTTCATTAATTGCAATACTACTCATGTGGTATATCGTCTGTCTTGCCCTTGTCCAGAAGGCTTTTTCTATGTTGGCTGCACTAAAAGGCGTATGCGAGATCGTTTGGCTGAGCACAAGTACGCGATCAGGGTTAAGAATCAAGATTACCCAATGGCTCGCCATTTTTGTGAGAATCATAATAGCAATGACACTCTGCTTCGTATTGAGGGTATTGAACATGTGAAACCACTGGCAAGAGGTGGAGACAGACTTTCTGGATTCATAAACTGAGAGCATGTGAACATCCAGGTTTAAATGAGGACTTTGATCTGTCCTGTTTTTTATAATTTTTTTATAATTGTTTTTTATAATATACAGTGTTGTGCAAGTTCACACTTTTCATGAACTAGTTCAAAGTTCAGTTCACACTTGTTCAAAGTGAATAGTTCACGTTCATAGTTCACAATTTTAATTTGAACTAGTTCAAAGTTCAGTTCATTTTATATTTAGATGAGATCTGTAAATGAAAGGCTGCATTTATTTTTCAAACTGACTTCTAGTTTACAACAACTTTACAAGATCCACTGTTGGACAAGTGACTTTAAAACTGTAATGTTTTATTTATGACTTGTTACTGTCATTTCAAAGTCATTTGTTACATTACAATATTACTGTATTTAAAATGTAAAACATTATATGACTATTGCAGCACTTTTAATTTACTCTCACCAAAAGAACTGTTAAGATGCTGAACTTTTGCGCCGTATATGGACTGAACCAGGACTGAACCAGGACTAAACCAGGACTAACCAGAACTGAACCAGGCTAAACCAGAACTGAACCAGGACTAAACCAGGACTGAACCAGGAACTAACAGGACTCAGAACTGAGGTCTAAACCAGGACTAAAAGGTAAACCAGGACTAAACCAACTGAAGCAGGACTAAACCAGGTCTAAACCAGAACTGAACCAGGACTAATCCTGGATTAGAACTTGGAATCTAGGACCGCCCCTGAGAGAACCCGAGTGCGATCGGGCGTCAGCTGCGTTTATCTCGGTGGAGCGCGGACTTCTGCGTCGGTCCTTTCGCTCAGGATCACGGTCTACGCGGGCGCACCTCCGGCGTTTCACCGCTGCTGATATCGCGGTGATTTTAGCAAATTTGTATGAAGAAAAACGAAAAACCCACCATTTCAATCCAGGTTAAAAAAGCATTGTGACGCGCGTTACTGACATATGTACCAAGTAAAATAATACGCGCGCGGAGCAGCACGTCCTGTGCGTGTAGATTTCAGAAAATAGGATCCATCCTATTTTTTGACGCTCTACACGAGCGTAGGCGCGTATCCCCGTCAAAATACACAGAAAGCACGTATCTATTGTTGTATTTGTGCATTTACCATCAGCACATTGTGCTCCCTGGGCAGTTGTGTATCATGTGAAAGAGCCCAGATCCACATAGACTGTTAATTAGTGCCTTGCGTTTGCCGTGGTCAGCCTGTACAGAAGGCAGCTAAACGCGCCCAGTCAAGTTTGATTGACTTTCCCATTGAGAGACACAAGAGCCCGTACGTTCCACTAAAGCTGCCGGTGGAGTCGCCTTCGCGTTGACACGCGGCTGTGGTTTCGCGAGGTGAAGTGCGAGCAGATCGTCACTCGTCAAATTCCTTTAACTGAACCCCAACAGTGACGTACGTCGTTCATCACACATAATTTGAACAAATTCACGTTCAAGTTCTTGATTTACAAAAGTGTTGCGTTCAGTTCAAAGTTCACTGAAAAATGAACGTGTTCAATGAACGCGTTCATTTGAACTCGTTCATGCACAACGCTGATAATATATATATTATTTTTATAATATTTTTTCTTATAATATAAAGGTTTAATAATGTTTTTTATTAATGTTGCATTTACAACCACTGTAGGCTGATAGGTTCTTTATGTATATTATTTGTTATTATTGATAAGGATGGCAAATAAATATAACTTATGAATATAATAAAATTACACTAATATAATATAAATATTATATATATATATATATATATATATATATATATATATATATATATATATATATATATATATAATATATCCAACAGAGCCTTATTCTCGCATCTCGCCCTTGGAAGAGTGGCTACAACAGATACCGGGAAAAACAACGGACATCTCAGTCCAGAAAAGTGCATACTGGAACAGCAAAGATACTGCGCAGAACTCTCAAGCTCCCAGGCCTCTGGTAGAGGACCCGAGCTCAATGAGGGTGAGAGACCTACCACCGTGGAAGGTGAGAAACATTTTTTTTTTTTTTTATATAATTATGATCTAGACTATAAATATTTAAAAAATATTAATTTTATTTTTAATAAATTATTGGTAACAGTTATAATGGGAACCTTATGGTTATGATTTTTTTTTTTTTTTTTTTGCCTGTACCATGTCCTGTTTTTGTGCACCTGTTTTGTCTGCCTCCAATTTACTCCAGTCTTGCTATTGGTTGATGTGTTCTATTTGAAGGCCACACCTATGCTTTGTTCTTAATTAAGCCCTGATGAAGACCAGTTGAGGTCGAAACATGTTGGCTTTGGCCATTCAAATAAAGGCCTTTTAATTATATTTTTCCTCGTGCGATGTGTTTACTTTTTCTACTGTTTTGGAGTGCCTGGAATCCGTTGTGTCTTGAGTCTTGATCCTTTTTTCCAAGCGCACCCTCTTTGCTCCTACTGATTGGAACACCTGTAGCAAACAGCCACATTGTTGGTCTTTCTAAATCATGGTTTATGTTTTATCTAACTGTACCCCTCTAAGACTTTTATGTATACTTCATTTCCTGTGACTGCTAAACTTAGTAGCTCTCTGGCATTTTCATTTTCTAAGGGTAGCTCACCAGAGAAAAAAGTTTGGAGACCCCTGATCTAAAGAGTTTCTGGCACCAGTACTACTAGGAAGCAACCGTATATTTTATTCAAATAAGTGTAAGGTAAACATGCAGCAACATATCAAGCAGTGGTGGAATGTTACAAAGTACAAGTACTAAAGTACTGTGCCTAAGTGTACATTTTAGGTATCTGTACTTCACTTAATGTGGATACTTCTTTTTTTTCACTACATTTGAGAGCAGGGACCTGTACTTCTATTTCAGTACATTTATGCAACCGTATATTTTATTCAAATAAGCATAAGGTAAACATGCAGCAACATATCAAGCAGTGGTGGAATGTTACAAAGTACAAGTACTAAAGTACTGTGCCTAAGTGTACATTTTAGGTATCTGTACTTCACTTAATGTGGATACTTCTTACTTTTCCTTCACTACATTTGAGAGCAGGGACCTGTACTTTCTACTTCACTGCATTTAAACAAGATCAAAAGTAAAAGTATTTTTCATTATCATTTGAGACCGTTTGAAAAAGCTCAGGGTTTATTTTTAACATCGTCATCCAAATAATTTCCCTTGTGAATCAATAAAATTTGTCTAAATCTAAGTCTGTTAACAAAAGTATGCAGACAGATAAAAACAGCTAAAAAAAAAAAAAAAAATCTGTTTTTTCTGTTGAACAAATTTCTGCACATATCTGTATCAAAATCAGTACATTTGAAGCTTTAGATCTCAAAATCTGCATGAAATACTTACACTTTTTACTCTTTAAGTAAAATTTTTAAAGATACTTTAATATATTTTTCATGTGATACTTTAACTTTTACTTGAGTTTTTTTTTTTGCTCTGGTATCAAAACTGAGTACTTCTTCCAGCATGTACATCAAGTGATATTAAAGCTTGAAATTGGCCAAAAACTAAAATTTAGGAGATGTGCAAAAAGAGAGACGTGAAAAAAAGAGTTTGGCTAAGCAGACAACCAATTAGCCACACTAGAAGCGTACTCTGATGCAAGTATTCATTCCAAAAGTAAATATATGAGAAGAAAACATTGAGTGTAGATGTGTGTGTTTTTATGTCTTGTTAAATATTGTGATTTTGTTAGATTTTAATTAGACTGAATGTACAATAAAAATGCCAAATATTAAACAAAACATACAAAAGTGGCACAGTAATTGAAGTTCACAGATAAAGTGGAAAGATTGATTCCCACTTGAACCAGTGCAGACTACCATTGTGTCCTTAGGCAAAGCACTTCATCCCCCTTACTTATTTATGAACAAGGTGAGTGAGTTAATGGTTTTGGAGGTGATTAGCAGCTTTCCTTCAGACAGTTTACTCCAACTGTGTCCAAAAAATGCTGCTACTGTATAAATTAAAAGAAATTCACAACTATAATTAATCAATCTATATGGGGAAAATATTACAACATTTCCTTTTTTTATATTCTAACCAAATTCTTCTCTGTATAGTACCAATCTTTAGTTATAAATAGCTCAGACAGTTTCAGATCTGCCCCGAAGCCTATGTAATCTTTCCCACAATTCCCTGGGCCGCCGACTTCCTTTGACTCTATTAATATTTAGAAAGTGCAATCATCCGTTTAGCCCAGTGACAAGCAGCGCTCAGAGAAAACCCACATGACTGAAGCAGGAGAGCTAATTGTATTTATAAAAGTCGTTTTCATCTGTGGACTCACCTCTCTCCTCCGAAACCCATCTTATTTTCACAGATAGATTACGGAGTGTTGACGTTACAAATGCGACGCGTCTCTCCCCAAAGAAACTTCATTTAGCTCCGCAAAGTGTCTGAACAAGTCCAATTTCAGGTTTTAATGTAATTTGTCTCTTTATAATTGATAATTGTGTGGAGATGCAGTAAAGAGGTGACATCAGAATAAATTGATGTATTTTCTGAATCCTCTAGAACTTCATGTCTCTCTTCACTCCATTCATAAATCTTCTCACTTCTCACAGTTGAATTTTCACATAACCTAGGCCCATATACCTACTCCTAATCCATATTGCACAAACAAAGACAACTTAAAGTGCTCATATTATGCTACTTTCTGATCTATCTTATAATGTTGTTTCCTCTTCGCTAACATGTTTGACACACAAATCCTGGTTCTTCTCTCCAACAGAAAACTCTATTGCACCTTCTGATGTCATAACCAGGCTGGCACCGGCCAATCAGCGAAGAGCGGTGAAGCTATGATGTCTGGGTCCCTTTTGTAGTACAGCACAACAGTAAACAAAGCAGCTGAGGTGGATGTAGACAAAGCCATACATTCTGTGTTGGCAACGATCGAGGATTTAAAGCCGGAACAAAGAGAATGTTTGGTGAATTTTATTAAGGGGAAAGACGTTATTGCCCTTCTTCTTTCAGGATTTGGTCTATTACATTCTTCACAACCAAATAGCAGCGACTGGTTAAATAAAAAAGTACTCACCTACTGTTGAGCGAAAAAATCTTAATGCTGTGAGGTCAGACAGTTTCCACAAACTGATGAATCAGGCTTGTGATGTCATGTGGTAATACAAGAAGTGCCCTGCTGTGTTTTTAAACTCCATACACCTTCACTTGAATCATTTGGATGATTTCAGTTCTGGAATTGCTAATCTCGACTGAACTAAAGGTAAAAGGAGCTGTTAACTTAAAAGCTACAGGTTCATGACATCACAAGGTGGAACAGAGCATTTTGAACTTTGGAGATGTAGATAGTCCAATAATGGGTGAACATGAAACAAAACACAACTCCATAGGTGTTTTTGAGGATGTAACGGCGTTATAACATGTCTCAAAGCTCATAACAGACAATTTTGCATAATATAGGACCTTTAAACTGCACACATAAAAAAGCAATCTAACAAAATAAATACAATGACCCAAGTGTCTTGTTTTGACACAGGTATTGACATTTGTGCTATATGAGTTGCAATATGCATTATTGTAATTCACTACCATTGTTAATTTATGGTTTTATCATCGTTAGAAATGAAGGTTTTATTTAGAAAATAATTGATTTGTTTGTGTACTAGTAGTTCATAAATGTTATTGTTTTGTGTATAATGTGATTGTGGTGGATACCTCTGACACCACTCCAGTGTATTTCATTTCATTTCATTTACATTAAGTTAATTACAGCAGACATAATTTAATTTAATTCCTTTATTTACACTTGTATTCTAATTTGGGTGCACACATTTTAGTTAATATAAGTCTGAATTATTTACTTACACTTGTTTTGTTGAGTTGCCAGAAGGAAGACCCGTGGCAGAGACCATCCACGCCGAACAAAGGGGGAAGCTCTATTTAAGTTAGCTTGTCTAGTTTATTTAAGGTCACTTTATAAGCACTCATTATTTTCTGTATTAAACTTACTTGCCTTCTTGTTACTTTGATTAAGTTAGTAGTTTTAGTTAATTATTTAGTGTAATTCTCCCCTCTTGTGTTCAGTTTTAGTTGGTCCTTGTATATTTAAACACCCCTGTTCCTTTGTCAGGTTAGGTTAGTTTTGTTCTTTTCAGTTTGATTATATTTACCCCAGTTGGGTCTGGCTTCTTGTTAATAATTTACCTAATTTGAGCCTTTGTTAAATTACGTCTTTTTTTTTTTAACTTTATTAAATTTAAGCTTATTTTTATGCCTTGTCTTTGCCTTTCTGTTTGGTCCACCACATTGATGTATAGGGTCTATAGCTGACTAGTCAGAATCAAAACTTGCGTTGACTTGCTTGTGTTAGTGTCTTTGCCTTGGTCTGACTCAGTGTTCTGTACATATATACTGTCTATGGTTCTGTATTTCTTTCAGTGTTGATGTCTCAAGATGTACCAGAGAAATATATAAACAACAGGCTTAGTATATGAAGAAGACACAGTGTAACCTTATATGAATTCACCTTACAAACCCCTTGAGACACCTCTGTTCTGAACAACTGACAATAAAAACAGTGAAAATGTCTACTTTTATATGAACAAACACAAATCAAACTGTGAAATCATCAGGGACTGAACTACAGCAAAAATGCACACCCAGGGAGCACTACTCAACCTCTGGATATAAAATACAAACCTAAATTCAACTACAGCGGCTCAGAGTCAGGGCTGTACAGTTTGTATATGGATAAAATATACATGAATAAATATATAGGCAAACTTGTGTCCTTTGGGCTCATAAAAACAAAGAAGTAAAAGTGTGAATGTGGGTTAGTCATAAATCTGAATAAAGGAATGGCATCTGGCATAGGCTAAAACATTTGGCAAATCAGGGGTGTAGGTTTGCATAGGGACAGTGGGGACATGTCACAACCAATATTTGGTGAAGACAAAATAGTCTCTACCAATATTTGCCATTTTATTTTAATAAACAAAAATATAAAATTATCCCAATATTTTTCCAAACTCAATAGTATTAATTGAATACATATTAGTTCACATTTTGTTTATTAGATGTTCTGAGATGTATTCAGTGATATGTTTACCCCTGTTACTATTTCACTGGCTGCAACAGAATGTCATTAGTGGAGCCAGGAGCCTAAACTGGGGAAGCAGCAGGACAGGGCCAGCACCCGAAGGTGGCGACTTGAGCAGGCGTGAGTGAAGACGCTGCGTACAAACCTTTGAAAAACTTTTCAAAAGGAACTTACTTGGCTTCATTTTCAGTTAAACTTGCCTTATATTGAGTCACCGCGGAAAAAGAGCGACTATCACCACTAGTGCACCTCTCGAATGGAGCCCTACTCGTGCACTCTATTGTCAATAGAGCAGCCGGACTCTATTAACAATATTCCATGGAAAAATGTTTGGACATTACCTCACAAATATCTCATCACCAACAAGCAAAGGGAAATCTGCTACAAACTTCTACATCGCTGTTATCCGCAAAAGAATCATCTTAGAAGGGCAATGGACACAAACTGTACATTTTGTGAACTGAAAAATGAAACCACCTCTCACATATTTTGGACATTTCCCAGACCTTTTTGAGCAGTTTTTGGTGCCAAGACAGTTTTCGGAAAGAATTCATAAAACATATAAGCAACTTCTCATTCCATTTTACCCTTTCTTATAAAGATGTGCTGTTTGGTTTTTGCAGTGTGCATCATACAAAAAGTAAACAATATTACTGTATATAATTAATCTGTTAATCGAGTAACCTATCAGTTGGTTTCATGGGGGTTAGCTGATAATGTCCCCAAAGCTGAGACCAAACCTACACCCTTGTGCCAAACTAAAATGTAAAGTACTACACAACACAATATACACAAGAAGTCAAGTAGGTCTAATTTAAGGAGCCTGTATTACACTATTTTCTGATCTAGGTTATAATGTTGTTTCCTCGTCAAAAACGTATCTCTGTGTTGAGTTGTGTTTTGTTACATTCACACATTTGAACACACAAACCTGAGTATTTAGGCTGTGTTCTTCTCTCTAAAGGAAAAATAAACTTCAGTAGAATCATTTGGATAATTTCAGCCTTGGAGTTGCCTATATTTACTGAACAAAAGGTAAAATGTAGAGATTTAGAGATTAGAGATTAGGAAGGATAATAATGTAGGATTACTCAAATGTGTGAATGAAAACAAAAACACAATTCGGTTTGTTTTTGAGGACGTAACAACATTATAACACAAATAAAAGCATCACATTTCATATACTACAACTGGATAACCTAGATAAACACAGTCTTTTTATTATATACAACTCACTGGTAAGACCCTACATAACCTATTGTTTTGAAATATGGGGCAATACGTATAAAGACTAATACAAATCCAATCTTTACCTTGCAAAAAAGGCAATAAGTGCGTCACATTGTCAACTGAATCAACCAATGCTTTATTTATAAACCATCAAACTGTGAAATTTTATGGTTTAGTCGACCTTTACACTTTGAAAATCATGTTCAAAGTAAACAACAATCTCTTGTCAAAATCATTACAGAATATGTTCAAAATCTGAAATAGCCAATATGAGCTCAGAGGCACGGCCATGTTTATCAAAAAAAAATCAGAACAAACATTATGAAATTTTGTTTATCAGTTAAAGGGTGGAGCTCTGGAACAGCTGTACAGGAAACCTAAAATTGTGCAACACTCTCTTCCATTTTAGTTTAAAGTTTAAACGTTTAACTCTGGACAGATATATGAATTATGAGACTTAGTCTGTGCTGTCGTACTTTGTTGTACTGTTAGTGATTTTTGGTTTCCTCTTGCTGTATTTATGAAGATGGACTGGTGTTAAGATGACATTCCAATAAAGGAATAAAGGGTAAAGGCATAATGAGATCAAGTTTCAGTCTACACCTTTTTGGTCTGTGTATGTTAAATATGAGAATAATATCAGAATATACCTGTGAAAAAAAACATCAACTATGGTTTCAATTCACAAGAACGTTGATTCTCAGACTTTTCACCAAACACCACCTCAAGCTTTCCCAGAATCCCAACAGATCTAACCAGATTTTCACATCGAAACCAGGCCTGAGGCAACTCTTGCAAGAACTGGCCCTAAGGTGTTTAAAAATCATTAATTTATCTCTGAAGAAAACCAACAGAAAGAAGTGCAGTACTCTTCCCACAGTTTGAGAACACAATTCCCAAATATACAGTAAAATGCACTTCAACACAACCATTTAAAATTACGACCACCACTGCTCCTGCAACCTCAGAGACCACAACCTAACTTAAAATAAAATGTACCGTAACATATTTAGTAGTGGCCCCAGCTGTTTCAGACAGATAGCCTACATTAAATTGCTGCTTAGCTCTTCACCATCTGCACGAACTCATTGAGCTCATTGAAATGACGTGAAATTCTCCGACTCCCCCCCTCCTCTCACTGTCAATCAAACCACCCTCCTCTGAGCGAAACCAGCCGGAAATCATGTATTCATATCCCCCGCTATCCAAACCCTCTGCTCCCCATTCACCGCGCTGACGGGGTATTAATAGACGCACCACTCTGCCCTAATGGGACGCGGCGTTTTGAGCACTCCGCACGCCCCTCTCATCTCCATAGCAGCGCGTGGATATGGGTCTATTTGGGGTTATGACGGCCTCTCTACGCAAACACTGGGAGAACACAGCTGGGAGATGGTAAAGACAGAGGAAAATGTTAGTGTGAGGTATAAATTTGACGATTAAATACTTCTGATAATGGTTTGGGTTTTGGAAATGGAGGTTTTAAATGTTGATTTGACCCTCAGTGACATTGGCCTCGATAATGTGTCTGAGTGGTAATTAAAGGAGGAGTGTTTCAAGGATTAGGAGTCATGGGTGGTCTAAAAAGGCACAGTCTATGGGAGACAGGACAATTGACCAGCCAGTCCCTTCTACATTCTGTTCGAATCCAGAAGAGTCTGGAATTGGGCCAGAGTGTGAAACTCCTCTGTCCAAACTTGAGACGATACAACCACAGCTGCCAGCATGTGTCCAGTAGTGTAGTGGGGATTTTTTAAGTGATTTTTTAAGTGATGTCATCGCTATGATAATCCCCCCCACCTACCTAAAAAAAAAAACTTTCAGTACAAACGTAAAGGCGCTAGTCCAGTAAAAATCTGTAATATTTTATGTTTTTTGCTCCAAATGATTCAGAATCATGTTATTAACATTAATGCCGTTCATAATCATGAACAGAACATAAATCATAAGCCACCACACATGAGCCAGGACTGAACCAGGACTAAAACAGGACTACACCAGGACTAAACCAGGACTAAACCAGGACTAAACCAGGACTAAACCAGGACTAAAACAGGACTAAACTAGGAGTAAACCAAAAGTAAAACAGGCCGAAAACCAGGACTAAATCAGGTCTAAATCAGGACTAAACCAGGACTAAACCAGGACTAAACCAGGACTAAACCAGGATTAATCTGGGAACTTGAGAGTGAGACAGGCTGCAGAGATGAGTGTCCACAAAGCGCGATTGGGCGATGGCTGCGCTCAGCCCCGTGGGGCGCGGAGCTCTGTCCAGTCCTTTCTCCTGCAGTCACCTGACGGTTTACGCAGGCGCACCTCCAGGCCCGTCCAGACACTCAGTCCTGGTTCAGTCCTGGTTCAGTTCTGGTTCAGTTCTGGTTCAGTTCTTGTTTGGACCTGGTTTAAACCTTTTTTAGTCCTGATTCAGTCCTGGTTCAGTCCTAGTTCCTCATGTTGCAGGTCACTATAGGACAGTACTGGAGATATCATGAGCATATGCAGGTTGTTTTCACCATTGCCAGTAGCTCCAGTTTGACATTTAAGTTGTAACTATTTAATGTTTGTTATTTTTTCATATCTCACGTCGGTAGAAGCAGATGGATGGCGTACCCCCACATATCAGGCTCACTACACCCCTGTGTGTGTCTCTCAAATGTGGAACCTATCTCCTCTGCAAAACTCTCACAACATTCTGAACAAAATATACGTTTCCTGGTCAGGAAATTGGACAACAGCAAGTTGGAGAAACAGCCTGTAAACACAACAAAACAGTTTAAAGATGCTCCGTGTAGCTCTTCTAGTGTTTACATAGATATTAATGTCTTGCCTGGAATGTTCCACAGTATGGCATTCATCTCTCCACAGATGTGACTTGTAACTTGCTCTGGACAAAGTTTACAGCAGAACAGAGAACAGACGCATGCTGTCCAGTTTTCCACCCCCACTCCTCCTCTCGGTCAACTCACATAACCGATAAGTAAAGATTTTATCATGAAGTGCAAACTCTAAAAAGAAGCAGAACGATCTTAAGATGATACAAATACAAACCAAATGTTGTTCAAAATGAAAAGTGATGACAGACTGTTTATAGCGCTCAGTTAGAGGATGCCCAAGAGAAAGATTACAAAAACAGATTGTTATTTTGACAGTATAAAAAGACTTGTGTGTTTGTGATCAGCCAAATGTACATTTACAGTTTTCTTTTACCCGTGGATAATGCAAAAAAAACTAAATTATAGCATTTCCTCAGCTCATATTAAAAAATCAAATACCCCTTTTGTACTATACAGCTTATTAAAAACTACAGCGCCAAGTTACATGGTGTGACTTTAACTAATCAGTTTTAACCACAACATGGTTCTTATCTTTTCATACATTCATCCTACTGAGACCCTTCATATAAAATTGTCCTGCCAGTTGCTCCAGTGAAGCCAACAGCCCTGGAGCCTGCAGCTGTTACACAACCACATCTGTCCAGAAAAAAAAATGCACAAAAACTTCACCCATTAAAACTAAAACGGAAAGTCAAAATGTGCTGTGTTCACCTCCAGCTCAACTCGGATAAACAAGTGCGAAGTGCTGTATCTATTTGTATGTGCCCCTATAAATTTCATGTTTCTTGTTTCAGAATATTTATGAAGTAGTATCCCACAGAGATCTCCCAAATGTGTACAGAACCCCGGTGATAAATAATCCAGGGTGCTCGAGAGGCAGAGGAGAGATGTCGTACCTCACACTAGGCCCTATCTGTTTGGACTCTGTGGGAGGGGAAAATCAATCTGGTCAAAACAAGATGGAAGAGTAGGAACTAAACCAGGACTAGACCGAGGATCTCAGACTCTTCCTCAAACTGTCTGACTGTAATAATAATAAAAACTACAGACAAAAGTGTCTACATGTAACTTTTCTGGTAGAAGGTCAGCCACCTGTTAGGTTCAGGCTTCCCACTCTTTTTCACTGACTGTTACGATCCAGATCCCTAGGGTCGGGGAAGCAACAAAAAACCAAGGTGAAGAATGGAATAAATTAAGTAATGTTTAATGTAAAAGGTAAATTAACAAAACAGGCTAAAATATTTACAGAAAATAACCTAAACTAAGAAATAAAATAAGCGGATTAACATACGAGTTTTGTGTCAAAAAACTGGTCATGTAGGTCGATACAAAAACAAGTGATTAAACTAAGGGACACAAAAAACAAAATCACAAGTGCCCAAAAGTAAAACCACATAAACCCACAAACAGAATCGAGTGACAAGAAGGCACAAAATGGAACTAAACTAAACAAGTGTCTCAACACAAACAAAGTCAGACATGTACTACTACAAACATGAGTGACTGACACCAAAGAGACACACAAAATGGCACTGTGACCAGAAAGACCAGCAGCCCTGAACCGGTGTGGATAATCTTCTTAAATAAGGGGGAGGAGGCTGGAGGTGAGGCAGAATTGGCCAGGTGTAGAAGTGTCCCACCAGTCAGGGGCCAGAGCTCTCACAGCAGGAATCCATGGGGTCAAGGAAAATTACAACACACACAAAACAAAGTCAGAACTGCAGGCCTGGGGCTGTAACACTGGCAAAATTTCAAAACCATGACTTTTTCATCTCCTAAACTGAATTTTCCATGATTTTACAACACCCACATGTGTAGAATTGATCATACTTTCAGGGCTAAATATGAAATGTTAACCCTTTCCACTCACCTTATGGTTTGGTATTATAGTTGTTAAACATTCAAAATACTGTCAGTGCATTTATTGTTTCTCTTTTAAACAAAAGGCACATACGTTTGGAAATAATCATAACAGTCTAATGGGTAACACTTTATAATAACTACACCTTATTTAGCCTTAATAAAGCAGGAAAAAGGCTTAATGAATAATGATTCACGCTTAGTAACTACTTAATTACTACCTTAATTAGCACTTGCACTTAATTTGCCTGTGCTGTAAATAGTTACTCATAATTATTTCATACTTAATTACTCATGGACTAACCATTTGAGCATTTATTAATCATTAGTAAACTATGAGAGAATGATTTACAAATAATACAATGCAATGATAATTCAGGCAGCTGTTATCTGTTAGTTAAGTCTTTTTGAGAGCTTTTCTAAAGTGAAGACAAATTATGCTTTATTAGGCATTTACTAAATGTGAATCATTATTAATTAAATCTTTGTTCATTATTAATTAAGTCTTTGTTCATGCTTTATTAAGGCTATGTAAGGTGTAGTTATTATAAAGTGTTACCGTCTAAGGATAACCTAACAGAAAGCTGTAGTTGCATGAAAGAGATACTAAAATTCCCTGACTTTTCCAGAACTTTCATTGAATTTACAAAATTCCATGACTTTTCCAGGCCTGAAAAATTACATTTTCAATTTCCATGACTTTTCCAGGATTTCTATGTACTCTGTAGGTTCCATGAGGATATTATTGTTTTGTGTGGAATGTTGCACAGACTGGCATTATACATCACTACTTGTGGATAAGATAAGTTTAATGCCATACTGTGGAACTTTCCATGGAGACAGGCAGGTGACCGACCCTTCACCAAGAAAGTTACATACACCTTTAAGACACAAGATAATATGAAGTAAATGAAAATACCACCCTGACTGGTTCCAAGTATTATTCCCATTTAAAAACTATAATTCTTTTTTGTTTAAATTTCAGAATTTCTTTCACATCATATTATAACTTTAGTCAATTTTTCAAAAGCACAAAGCGCTGCCTCCTTGTATAATATAATGCAGTTCTTCGGTATAGCAGAGAGAGGCTTGTCACTTCATATAAACCCTTTGTGAACATGGCTCAGACGTGGTGGGCGGAGGACATCGATCTCACCAAACCAGAAGGAAAAAGCAAAGAAGAAAATGAGAAGCTCTGATTATCGAGCTGGACGTCAGTGGGCAACACACTACACATGCAAGATGCTGCGTGATACTGACCATGACATCTTAAATAAATAGTAGGTTTCTCTAAATTTGCAGATACTGACATTTAGAGTGAGATGATTTTGTGGTGAAATGCTAAGCTGATGGATTCTATCTGTCAAAATGGAGATCCACAGAGGTGCACAAATACAGGTTTATCTGTATCAGGGATTGACATTTAAATATACAAACATTTATTTATTTATTTTTTACATTTTTAATCACAAACCGCTTGAAATTTTTATTGCCGCATCATTGCTTCTTCAGCGTCCTGGGGCAGACTGGCTGAAATGTGGTGCCATTGTTCGTGTGTTTTTATTTGGTCAATGCTTTCTCATTATAGTCTGCATACATTATATTCAGTCTGATGCCATAAAATAAAACTTATTCAGTATGTAGAACAATCAGATTGAACACTAAATAAGTCACTGACCAGGTGTAGGCAGGAGCTAAAGCTTATTGTGCTTACCCTTAAGGCACAATAAGCTTTAGGGTAAGCTGTGCCTACCCTAAAGCTTATTGTGGTTTTATTTCACCGTAACAACTTTCAATGTAACAAATTTTCTTAGCACTCAAACCTAAAATGCAGGTCAATACAGGATTACTCAAACATGTATGAATCAATATATTAATAACATGATTAAAAGCTCTTAAAAGTCCTTTTTAAAGAGGTAAGTAGATCTTTATGAGACCTTTTATACATGAATGAATAAATGTGTAATATAGAGCATTGTTTCCCAAAGACTGGGTCGCGACCATCAGGTGGGTTGGAAGAGATTTTTTTGGGGTCGCCTTGTCATGATCTAGCCTGATTCATCAGCCAGTTTCACTTCAGAGAAACCGTCTGACTTCGCAGCATTAGAATTTGTTAGATCGATGGTAGACAGGTACTTTTTTAATTTAACCAATCGCTGCTATTTGGTCATGACATATGTAATGCGCTGCTAATGGGGCTAACTGGAATATTAAGCTTTTCCCAAATCCCATAGGAAGAAGGGCAATAACGACTTTCCCCTTGATAAAATTCACTGAACATTCTTTTTGTTCCAGCTTTAAATCCTCAATCTCGGGAATCGTTGCCAACACAGAATGTATGGCTCTTCGCTGATTGACTGGTGCCCGAACTTGCACTTTCGGGGTTTTTGCGAACCATTTAGTGTATTCTGATTCCAGACCTAGTCACTGGAGAGAAATGAAATTGAGTGGAGGCACTAGGTGGCGCCAGCCTGGCTAGTCACGATCTGCATGTAGGTCTGCAATACACAGTTCTGCTTCTCCACCTGATATGCATCTCTATGTTGTGCTCTCCTCCTGCACCCAGACTGTAACGCAGACAGGCCCACCGATCTTATTAGAAATGTTGAAATGTTAAGACATGTTTTGTATAATTTCTAATCTTTCTGTAATTATTTTATTGACTATTTTGTTCCAGTACTGCTGGTTCAGCTGAATGTTGAAAACAAAAAGAAGTGTTCTACATTTAATGTCCAAATATAAGACTTATGGATCTCTTTTATTGCTGGTTCAATGACTGTTTTTCATTGTTTAAAACTTGAGTAATACTAACTATTAAGAGAGACACGATCACTCAGTCAACAATAAAATATCCTCATTAATATCCAAGTTCATTCTGATTTACAAATAATGTCTATTGCCTTGGATCGCAAAGGTTTGTGACTTTTAAAATATAGGTCCCCAGAAAAAAAGTTTGGGAAACACTGATATACAGTATGTGTAATGTTTTTGTTGGAGGTATTGTTTTGGTCTTTTTTGTCCCTCCTGTTCTGAAGTGCTCCAGGAACTTTTGCACTGACTCATCACAGTCACCCTGAATCCATCACAGAGCAGTGTATTGCTCAGTGGCACAAAGCAGGACTTTAACCACTTCTCTACATCCTTTGTGTTTCCCTCGTTTTCATTTGTTGTTTTAAAAAGAAGCAATGTTTATTTTTACGCTAATTAGGTTTTGTTGTTTGATGTTAGTTAAACTGTTTTTAATTACTCTAGGATTAGCAACTTGTTGATTCCTTTGTATTCACAGAAATAAAAGCGTCGGCAAAACTAAATATAAACATTGTGGAAAAAAATAATTTCTTACCAAACATTTCTTACAGGTTTTTATTTAGTCTCATTCTGTTTTCAAAGTTAGTTTCCCTTACAGCTGAGTTTGTTTACTGACAGCACTCTCCACACCATTAACAGTGGAAGAGATGGATTTCAACAATAGGCGTCTCGTACTTGAGACAACACTCTGTTTAAAACATCCCTGCGTCCATGGCAACGGAGAGTGCGAATTTTCGAGTCAAGGTTTTTCCAACAAAGCAGCAGAGAGGCAGTATTACATCTGTGCTCTGTTAGCTGCGGTAATACATTAAATGCATACAACATAAATGAGCCAATAAAATAAAATAAAATATTAGCATGAATGTAAATGAGTTTGATATATTGTTTATCTGAGGTGTGGGCAGCCAGAATTGTACTGTAATCTTTATTTAATCAAGTATTTTTCAGATTTTTGAGTACTTGTCACTTGCTGTCTCTTTTTATTTACTTTAACAAGTAAACAAGGATTACTTCTTATACCAGTTTAAAGGTGAAATACATAACATTACAGATGGAGGGTTATGCGGTGTGCTTGTTTCTATAAAGATGGTATTTCTTTGCCTTAATTTCCTCAGTGTGGCAATAAATTATTTTATAAAGCACCTGTAATTGGATGAACGCAAGATGGACAAGTTTAATGCCATACATTGTATACTGTATATGTGTATGTATGTCAGAGCCAGGCGTTTGAAACATCAAAAAAACATGTAAAACCCGGACAACAGGTGACAACAATGAAATAAACGTAGGAGACATTATTTTACCACCAACACTTTTGTATTTGTCACTTGAAATAGCTCATAAATAGCTTATAACTGTCTAAAATCATCGTGTCACAAGGATTACGATGACCTCATGTATTATGACCTAATAAATTTACTTGAGTCACTATTTACAGATATTGTGCTTTCTTCCCATTGTGAAAATACCCGACATGAGTACTATTTCATGTTTCATCCTCACAATTGCATTAACTTTAAATGACAAATCAGATGTTTCGTCCAGTTACTTTTAACTTAAGTGACTTGAGGAGTAGTTTCCCTGAAAACTTTTACTCTTAGCTACTTAACACATTTTTTGGACTTCTACTTTTTACTTAGACTTGAGAATTTTTTTTTTTTTTAAGTAACGTTACTCTTAATTTAGTACAATTTGTGGCTATTTTACCCAATTTTCATGGACATCAGTGACAGCAACAGTGATTGTCACAGCTAAGTTAGTCAGCTTACTACTACTCAATACTACTACTAGCATTAGCCCAAATATATTTAGTATTTCTTTGAATTAAATTAACTACAGAGTGTCCTAAAAAGGTAAAGTAAGCTGACCTGGGGATGTAAGAGCTCAGGTGGTTGGACTTGAGGCTCGTTGAGTTCAGGTTCTGCTGAAAGTTCTGCTGATCTGAAGTGTTTGACGTTAACACTGTGAATCAACAACTACTTATTTTACTCTACAGCACTGTCATAGTTGAAATAACTCTTGACCATGTTGAAACATATCTGGATTTTCCATGGTAAACTGAAGATGAGGTACAGTTAGATGTCTATAAAACATAACCCGTTATCCAGTTATCAATGCACAAAATTAGGCATCAGAATGATACATTCACAAAGGAAATAGGCATTTAATCAATCAAATTGGAGTTATTCTGCTCAATCTGTATAATTCAGAAATTCCTCGGTGAGCTACTTTGGAAGGGGGCGGAGAGCTACTGGTAGCTCCTGAGCTACAGTTTGGAGACCCCTGGTATACTATATATGTACATAGGCTGTATATACTGTAGATGGTGATGGGAAGAAAATCTATTAAGTTAGAGATTACTGAAAACCCGAAATTAAAATGTATTTTGTAACATTCTATTACATCCAATCAGTCCAATCAGAGTCCAATCTGAATACTTAGAATAGTTTAACACTAAGTTGAATTATATTATAGTGAATACAATGACATATAATTATAAACTACAGAAACTATGATTACAAAATTGCACATGCACTCATTCCAAGAGCGGTTTTATTTTTTTCACACTAATACACAGCCAGAACTGCATGATGAGGCACCATCATGTATCCTTTAATAAGTTACACGTTGTGAACACCATCAAATGAAAGAGTAATTGTACTGGAATACAGTTACTCTGTACTAGTATTCAGAATATGTATTTTCTTTACATGTATTTAGTTACTTCCCAACTCTGACTGTGAAACATTCTAGGCAAACAACAATGAAAGAAAAGTTACATAACACACCATTACTCTTAAGCTTGTTTTCTTTCTATACATTTCTTATTAAAAACACCAATTAATTGATAGGAATACAAGTTCTGAGAGAGGGATACCAACATTCAGCAAGCAGAAATAAACAATATTTTACACATGAGAGTGTATTTTCTACATGAGAAGACAGAGGCAGCAGGTTACATCACTGTGGGAGGTTTAGCCATGATTCACTCTGTAGAGTATAGACTGACTGCATGGTGCAATGGCTTATGGGTAAAAACAGTGGGATCAGCGGAGTGCTTTTTACATCAGCTACAAGCTATGGCCATGAAAAGTGAATTATTTAATGTGGGTTTGAAGTTAAGGTGGGAGATATATGAAATAACTGATAATATTGCAAATGCTGTTTTGGAGATATGCAAAAGGAATATTGAGAAGAGCATATTGTCTGCAGTGAAAATGATAAAAAATAATGTTCAGGGTAATCTTTCACATGAAGGAATAAAGTGTTATCGCTGATCCTTGCAATAATTAAAAAGATATATGAGGAGAGATCCATTTTTGTCAATACTACCCACTATGAATCGCGGACTGGCTTATATAAATCTTACATTTTTTTTATTACATAACCAGATCTTCCAACAGTTTAGTCAGTAGTAGGCTCATCAAATATCAATACGTACGAGATACTAATCTATATCAAAACTGAAACTAGATTGAAACTCATTTGAACAAGTATTAATACCTGTAGAGGCGAATTTGCCCCATGCAAACAGCTACTAAATGTTGAAGGTGTAGAGAAGTTTTTAAGCCCACGTGTCTTCCAAAGAACCAAAAATAATCTAGTGAGGTTGTTAAAATTCATTTATTTGGCTCACCTTTGCCATAATAACACATGGAGCATTTATAGACACTGTGAAAAATCATATGCTTCTGCGCTTTCAAACACCTGGTGCCGATTTCCTGCCCTCTTTATACCCGGGGTTTCACTCCAAACAGCAAACCAGTGTCCCACAGGAACTGGACATGCACAGGAAAAACAGAAAGACAGAAAGACAGAAAAACAGAGAGACAGAGAGACAGCCAACAATGACAAGCTCCACGATCCTGAAAACATCTGAAACAGGACAAAGTTACACCTTTACTCAATAGATATAGATAATGAAAGAAAGATAGTGATAGATAGTGATAAAGAGAGAAATAGATAGATGATAGAGAGATAGACAGTGATACATGATAGATAGATGTGATAGACAGACAGACAGACAGACAGATAGATAGATAGATGATCGATAGTGACTGATAGAGATAAATAGTGATAGATAGATAGATAGATAATAGAAGATAAATAGATAGTGATAAGAGATAGATAGATAGATAGATAGATAGACAATAGTGATAGATAGTGATTGATAGATAGATGATAGAAGATAGATAGTGATAAAGAGATAGATATATAGATGATAGTGATAGATAGATAGATAGATAGATAGATGATAGATAGATAGTGATAGATGTCGATAGATCGATAGATAGATAGATAGATAGATAGATAGATAGATAGATAGATAGATAGATAGATAGATAGATAGATAGATGATAGTGATTGATAGATGTGCTAGTGATAGATAGATAGATAGATAGATAGATAGATAGATGTGATAGTGATTGATAGATAGTGATAGATAGATAGATGTGATACTTTATTGTCTGTCTGAGCAGCTGAGTTTTTTCTTTGATAAGGCACAACATTCATCATAAAGACATACAAAAACACACCACAATAATATAAATAAATAAAAATTACAGCGTGTTCATCTGGTGGAGTTCAGAGCGGCAGTGGCATTTGGAATGAAGGATTTTTTGTACATGTTTTTCCAGGCCAGAGGAACTTTGTACGTCTTGCCTGATGGTAACAGTGTGGAGGAGTTATGGAGCTCAGTGATGTGAAGAGAAGGTCACGAAGGGTTATATATGAACTAGTGTAAGAGCAGAGTGTAGTATTAAAGTAGAGCTAAGAGGTTTAAATGTGGCCTATCATTTTCCTTGTCTTGTGCGAGGCCTTCAATAATGTCTCCATACCAAATTGAAATATATGGCATAATGAGTTTAATATATATCCATTATTTCTATTAAGTTCTGTTTTGGGCACAATTGACAAGATGTGTGGGTGTGGTCCACTTCAAGGCTACTCAAGAGGAGCATCTCTTAACAGTAGACCTGATATATATTTGATGTATACACTTTGCATAATAAAATAAGATGACATAATGGAAGCAAGAGTTATAAAACACATCTGATGTATTACAAATGGACAGTCAAAAGCCTATCTGAAGCACTAAGGAGTTACTTTTTACATTTTTTATTTGGTTGTTTAAAACATTGTTTCCTAAAGACTGGGTCATGACCCTCAGGTGGGTCGCAAGAGATTTTTTTTGGGTCACCTTGTCACGATCTGCATGTAGGTCTGCAATATTCAGCTGTATACATGGATCTGTGACCTTATCATCATTCTGGATGAGCATTTGGTCTCTGGTCAGTATTTCTGTGCTTATTCCTTTCACTACTACATACATGTGTGTGAACTGGGATTTTCTGTGCTCACAAAAATGAAGACAAAGCACAGAAACAAACTGAATGCTGCACCTGATCTGCGCGCTGAGCTCTGCTCCTGCAGCTGAAACACACTACAAAAACACAGACAGGCCCAAATATCTCATTAGAAATGCTGAAATGTTAAAACATGTTTTGTATAATTTCTAATCTTTTTGTAATTATTTTATTGTTCCAATATTGCTGGTTCAATTGAATGTTAAAAAGAAAAAGAAATGGGCTACATTTATTGTCGAAATTGGCGACTTATGGATCCTTTTATTGTTGGTTCAATGACTGTTTTTCATTGTTTAAAACCTGAGTAATACTAACTGTTTAGAGAGACACAATCACTCAGTCAACAATAAAATATCCTCATTAATGTTTAATAATGGTCAAATCCACCTTTATTTTGTGATTTACGAATAATGTCTATTGACTTGGGTCGCAAAGGTTTGTGATTTTTAAAATATGAGTCCCCAGAAAAAAAGTTTGGGAAACACTGATTTAAAAGCACTATGTAACTTTTCTGCTGGGGGGTCCACTATCTGCATGTTTCCATGGAGATTGTGATGGCATTAAATTAGACAATCCTACATTTATTCAATTACAGGTGCTAAAATATAGCTTAAAAACACACGCATTCTTAATGTGTGTGGGGACACCTCTCCACAGACTTGACCTGTAACTTGGCTTGATGGTGTCACCTTTTTGGTTCAACAGAGATCGATAAGATTAATGCCATACTGCGGAGCTTTCAAGGCAAAGCAATAACATCTCAGGAGACAAGCCGTCGGCAGATCCTTCCTCCAGAAAAGTTGGGCTTAGTATTTTTAGTTCTAATAAAGTTTTTACTCTCCTCGGCATCACCGCAACCACTTCCATCGTCCAGACCCCGGGGCGAAGACATTTCCTAAACGTCGTCTAAGTGGCCACGTCCTTCATCACAATGTCTACTGAGGTCTGAGTGCCAAAGCTAACTCATTCAATAAAACTACTAATACTTTCTCTTTGCCTGAGTCTCTCCAGGTTGAAATTACAAGGCAACAAGGGAACCTCTGTGAAGCTGGGCCCCCCATCAAACACACACCTACACACAAACTATGTCAATTGCCATTTCTGCTCCATTTGTGATGTTTTGTGCTGCAAAACTATTAACAATTCTTTCATAGGTCAAATTGTGGTCAGCCAGTCACCCAGAAAGCTTAAAAATGCTCTAAAATAGCCAAAAATGGTGTCAATAGTTTGTGTTTTGTTTGTGCTATTATGGTTCTTAAGATATTAGCAGTTTTAGTTTTATCCAATGATGTCATTCAGCCTTTGAAAATGTTAAATAGCCTCAAAACAGCAGAAAATTATACAAAACATTTGTATTTTGTTTGTGTTCTTTTGTGCTGTGACAATTTTCATTTGTGCTAGTATATTTCTAAAATTATTAATTATTATTTTTGCGTAAATTATATGACGTCATTTCCGCTCTGCTGATGGCGACAAACTCTGGAAAACTAGTCAAAATATATGATCTCAGGCTGTGAAAAGTATGTATTATTATAAAAAATATAAAACAAAAGCAAGTTACTAAAGACTGACTGTGCTGCAAAAAGTTTTGTTGTTTTGTTTGTCTCCATCTGAAAAACTAAAGCAGCACAAAACGGCACAAACAAAGCACAAATGATTGAGATTGTTTTTGTGTAGGTTCACGTTTGATGGGGGGTCAACTTCACGCAAATAACAAGGGACCCCCCTCACCCACTGCAAAATCAAATCAACATCAGTAATCATTTTAATTTCCAAAACTTAGAATCAGGCTGAACTGTATTTGAATATGATAGTGCGTTAGAGTGTATCATCATTTTAAAACCATATCTTCCAAGTCCTCTCATGCCCTCAGCTCAAAGCCCAACCCTCACTTTAAAAACCACTGTAATAAATGACTTACTTTTCTTTTCACTTTTGCAATTTCAAGTTTAATAGAAGAGCCTCTCCACATAACCCATATAGAAGAAAAGTGTTAGTTGTACTTGTGAATATGAATTGTCCCGCTGTGGTAATGAAGTCATCATTTGAATTGCACTCGTCTGCTCAGTAGATGGTGCTAGTCCTCTGCAATTGATTTCCACCCTCTCACTCTCAGCGCTGCAAAAACAACAGCCCATTGCATTTAAATTATATGTTTATTTATTCAACATATGGAAATGACAATGCAAACTTTATATAACTTGATACATCTTAAGAAAATATGAGTTGGATTCAGAAAGAAAAGGTGAATAACGCGACCAGAGGGAATAAAGCAGCCAGTGGAGCGTGGAAACTGCTTTGCATATCTCAGACTTGTTACGTAACAAGAGTGACTCCTGCAGGATTGGCACAGTGGCGGCTGAATCATTAAGGATCTCCCCAATCGCACTTCACTTCACTTGGGGAAAAAGAAAAAAACAAAGCAAAACTTATTTTTAAAAGTCAAAAAGTCCCAGACAAACACTTCAGAGGCGTCACTAAAAGTACATTTATATGCTCCGTGAAGCAAGAGGGTTTACTTCAACAATATTGTCATTTTCAAAGTGTCAGACTTTGTTCCAGAAGCGGCAATAGATTTGTGAATTTGTGACATCGGGGCACAAAACCAGGACTAAACCAGGACTAAACCAGGACTAAACCAGGACTAAACCAGGATTAAACCAGGACTAAACCAGAACTACACCAGGTTAAATCTAATGAAAGACTAAATCAGGACTGAACCAGGGCTAAACCAGAACTATACCAGGGCCAATCAAAGACTGAACTGGGACTAAACCAGGATTAAACCAGATTATATCCAGGGCCAATCAAAGATTGAGCCAGGACTAAACCAGGACTAAACCAGGACTAAACCAGGACTAAAACAGGACCAAGCCAGAAGTATACCAGCCTTAATCCAGGGCTAAACCAGGACTAAATCAGAACTAAAACAGGACTAAACCAGGTTAATTCTAGGGTTAATTCAAGACTAAACCAGGACCAAACCAGTTCTAAACATGGGCTGAACCAGAAGTATACCAATCTTAATCTAGGACTAAACCAGGACTAAACCAGATTAAATATAGGGCTAATCCAAGACTAAACCAGGACCAAATCAGTTCTAAACAGTGGCTACAACAGAAGTATAACAGGTTTAATCCAGGGCTAAACCAGGACTAAACCACGAGTAAATCAGTGTTTAGGACAGTAAACCTGGACAATACCAGGACCAAGATAGGATTTAACAATGTTCTACTAAAATGTATATGAGTATTTCAAACATTCTGTATACAGTTTAGAATATAAAAGTACAAAAGTGTGAGAAGCCCACAGCACGCAGACAAAGGCATCATAAGGAGTCCATGTTCAGAGCAGCTTCCTCTTGGTTCAAGTGTAGCTCAGAGCGTTAACAAGTGTCCAGGAATGTACAGGTGTTTTTCAGTGCCAGAAAAAAGTCTCAGTAACGATCAATTCACATAAAGACAGGAGGGTTTTTGTCCTTTGGAGGTTTTTCTGCAAATTTGCTTCCATTATATTAATATGAGAAAAAACATAATAATTAAAAAGTGCACTGTAAATCTTTTCTTACATGTGTTTTGTTGCTAAAAACACGTATTCCTAACTCTGAGTGAAGTTACCCATCCACAGCTCTGATCTGTAACTTCGCTCCAGCAGAAAAGCGACACAGTGCACCTTTAAATATGAAGTGTCTCCAGCGTTTTGATGAACACAGGTGCAGCTTCTATGAAACTAACCAATTCAAAAAGATCCACTTGTGTTTGAAGTCAGGTTCATTTATTCTCTCTGTGCATATTACCAGGGGAATCCAATTTATATTTATTTTTCACAACGAACTCGGCAAGTGGAAAAGCACCATGGAAGCATCTAGGAGCGTTTTTTATAATATTTTTATTTTACCTTCAAGTATAAGTTAAGTGAATTTTGATAAACTCATAAACCTGAGACTTTTTCAACTCACTAAATAAGGCCAACTTTGTATATGCTTTACAATCTTAATATATCTCAATTAGTATCATACAGTTTAAATATTAATGTGCATTTTCCTCCCATGATTGTTTTTTATTCTATTATTATTATAGTTGTAAGTGATAATTACAGCAAAATTATATGCAGATTAATATAAATTTTTTATCTTGTGCAGTTGTGAATGGAGAAGTGAATATATATGCAATTTGTGCACAAACAACTAACTCCATACACAACACGAGCTGTTTTGAGGAGTGTGAAAAATGCCTAGTTACTGTAACAGGTAGTAAGTACTCTGTATATTCTATCGTCAAGGTTTTTGCTGCTCAGTGCTGCCCCCTGCTGCACTAGCGTGAGCAGTGGCCTCATGGTGCATCTGACTGAGCAATTTGACGAGGCTCTCCAGTTGCGGGTTTCCTCCTAGCTCTTTAATCAATCTATACGCCTCTGCCTCCAAATCCCATAGAGTTTTCCTCGTATACTCAAAGGATCCCACTTTCTCCAAATAATCCACACAGTATTTCTTTATATCCATGTTTTCAGTCCTCTGTCGTAAAATGTTTTGAACCTGCGTGCTTTCAGGACAGGACCAGATCGCGTGGATAGTCGGGAAGGAGAACTTGCCCTCTGTTAAATCTTCACAGAAGCTTTTATTTTCGCTGTACTCCTTTGAACTCAAGTTGGCGTAATCATCCCGAATCTGGAAAAACAGCCCCAGTGTATCCAAAAGCGGTTTAAGATCGTGCTTCCACTCAGAGAACAGTTGCATTAGCCCGACCGCTAACCCGAAGAGTCCTCCAGTCTTCTGCAGCACCATGTTTCGATACTCGTCTTCAGTGGGGCAGGTGTAGGTGTCTCTCCAGAAGATGTCCAGCCCTTGTCCTCTGTGGAGCTCCAATAGCTGACTGGTAAATACCTTGACGGCCTCGGGGTGGTCTAGTGTCAGGACCTTCTCCAGACCCAGGAAGTAGACGTAGTTGGCGGAGTTGATGACGGAGGGGATGCCGTAGATGCTGTGGGCCACGGGGAAGCCTCGCCGCAGCTTTGAACTGTCCTCGATGTCGTCGATCAGCAGACTGGCATTATGCAGCATCTCTGTCACTTCTATGATCACCTGGAAGCAGAAAGAGAAAAAGCATTTCATTTTTCTTTTTCAGATTAAAAAGCTTAAAAACAAGGCAAAAAATATATACACAATTTGTATATACAAATGTTTTAGAACACCACACTTTTTCCAGTTTTTTACTGTTTACTGTTGACCAAAATGTATTCTAAACTTTTGATTCATCAAAGTGTACACCTTTGGCAGATATAACAGCTGAACACACTCGTGGCTTGTTCTTTTTACAATAGAAATCAAATATTTTTCAGAAAGTTCTTCCCAAGTCTGTTGCAGAAGTTCTCATTAATGTGTAGCACTTGTAGGTTGCTTGGCTTTCACTCTTCTATCTAGTTCACCCCAAACCAGCTCGATGGGTTTAAGTCTGGAGACTGTGCTGGCCACTCCATGTTTTCAACTTTACTATATTGTTCTTTTTTCTGAGGTAGTTTTGGCAGAACTTGGACTTGTGTTTTGTTATCTTTTATCCTTTTTTAACCTGTGGCTGTTCAGTACTTTGTTGTTTGTTGTACAATTTCAAACTATTTATTGGACTTGCACGACTTGAATTGCAATAAATAACTGGAAAAATGAGGGTGTTCTAAACTTTTGACCAGTAGTATATAACCAAACAAAAAAGATAACCAAAACGAGTTATTTTAATTCAAGCATTTACCATAAAGGCTAACTATTACAACCAATACAAATAAATAATTCACAGGCATTAATTGACCAGGCAGCAACCTATTGACCCTGCAAACTTTTAAAGTCCAAACTATCATTCGCTTTAGAGCTAGGAATTTTAAAACAAGTTTTGATAATAAATCTGAATGGTATGAAAGATAGATGATATTTAAAGTGTAGGGAGTACAGTAGAGTACAGTAGAGTAGAGTAGAGTACAGTAGAGTACAGTAGAGTACAGTAGAGTACAGTAGAGTAGTTAGTATACAAGTATAACAGAATAAATAAACACTGTGAAACATAAATTGCTACAAAATCAATTTAAATCAGAATAGTAAAACAAATTGCCATTTTAAACATTTGATAACTGAAAGAAAAAAATAGAGTCAAAATAGTTGAGCAAAGCATAGAAATTATGATTTTTGTGAACAAAAAAGGCGCTGATCTCTAAAGACTCTGGCCTCACTTGCACTTGTCTAATTATAACAGTGTCATGCTATGAGTTACGCCATTGCTGTTATGTGACTAGACTGTGCATTACACATTTTGTCCAGAAGAGGGCGCCACCATTACACCGTGCTGCTCGGCTGTGTTGAGTGAGTCTCGGCAGTAGCAGACTCAAGAGTTCACTCTCTCACAGACAGATGGAGCACAGGAACAGTAATACAGCTTACAGACACTTTCACTATGGCCTGCCTGTAAACACAATGTTTCAAATACCAAGCATTCCCATGTTGTCCTGCTATAGATCTGCCTAGACCTAGTTTACTTATGGTTTAGTCATGGTTTGGATCTGTCTAGTGCTAACTGGTTACTCCTTATGAACAGTAGACCCCATTTAGTCCAGGTTTACAGCTTGATGTTTTGCTTGCCTGGAATGTTCCACAGTACACAATTAATTTGACCCATCTACATGAGGACATCAAAAACCCAATTTGTAGGTGAAATCTGTGAAAAAACAATCCCCATTCACAGCAGTAATGCATGTTTTTCTAGATATTTTTTTGAAAGTTTATTGTCATACTGTGGAAAATTTCAGGCCAAGCAATAAGTTAGGTAGTGCACCTTTACATTTATTTGCCTTGTTTTAGTGCACTTAAAATGCTGATAGTTCAAGAAGAGCCCTTATTGAGTCTAGTTTTAGTCCCAGTCTTGGTTAATATCTGATACAGTCCTAGCCTAGGCCTGGTTTAGCTTGGTCAGGTCCTTCCATTCACAGTAAATGTACTACAGTATAAACACAGTGAGGACCTTTAGCACAGACAGAGGGCATCAGAGGGTCACATGGTCAGGCAGTCACAGCAACAGAGCCTGGCCTAGTGCACTCTCACCTTTTTCAGACACAACACTTACAACAGGAACTGAGAGCTCCACCTCACTCCAACGCCTTTATTAAAACACAAGTCTATCTACAGCACATTTACTGCACCAGCGAGAACGTGAAGAGGTAATTTATAAAGCGCAGATGCACATCAGGAGAGCTACAAGCGATAAGAAGACTTGTGAGACTTTTGGTTTAGATTGTTTTAAAACTATTCTTTTAATGGAAAAGCAGTAAGTGCAAAAGATAAAATGTAATTTGATATGTTCTAGTGGGATTGCTGAGGCATGATCTTGAACTAAGCAGTTGATGCTACCACTGTGAGTAATAACACGCATCTCAAACCTCTATCAGAACCAGTATTAACTTCTTAAAGCAATCTGAGTAGCATCTTTCATGTCACAACACAGTTCCTTCTTTGGACAACTTTTGATAAATATTGACCACTGTAAGTCAAGGACACCCTACAACAGCTGCAGGTTTTGGAGAAGTTGTCACTATGTCACTCAATTACTACATCGAAATATGTGCAATTATTTTAGAAATATGTCTTCTATAAATCAAATATTAAAAGATTCTTAGAGTCTCCTCCTGACGGGTTGATCCAGCGTCATGAAAGGATGGGTCAAATGCAGTGGACGAATTTTTCTCTGAGGAACTTATTATAGAAAACCTACTCTGTAGCTTAGACCTCCAAAGTTTTCTCAAATGCCAGTGATTCTTGTATTAGTTTAACCTCATAAACTAAAAGTGAATGTTGCTGATTTATTACACACACACAATTTTAATAAACCCAAATCTAATAAAAACTGCAATTTTTGTTTATGCGCTTGATGCAGTAAAACAATTATAATTTTAAAAATTTTAGAAAACTGTTCTTTCTTCACTTTGTCAATCTAAATTTTTCCAGATTCAGTTCACCTGTGTGATCATAATGTTATGGCCAATCAGAGTGTGTTTTTGGCTGTCCAGAGTTGGCTGCACACCCAGTCTGGAGTGCAGCCCTGGTTTAAACACAAGTGTGGTGTTTGTAGTGAAAGCTGCTGGTGCGATTCCCGGAGCACAAAGCCTGGCTCAGTGGGTCAGGCAGACGGCCAAAGCTCAGACGCTACAGCAGTTCACCCTCCGAACACAACCTTTTACTGAGAGAGGGGCCCCAAAAGTACCACAGAAGAGATTAAAACAGACTGGAGATACAAGAAATGATACTTGATTTTTGAATATTTCATATCAAAATAAAATGCTGCTGTGAAGAGCTGTTGTTTAGCAGATTGGCAGCCTCAGTTCTGTCAGTCTACCCTAGGACAGCTGTGGCTACACAAGCTTACCACCAGCGTATGGTATGAATGAATAATGACCACAGTGCAGAGCTTTAAGAGGCTTTGACAAGCCTAGAAAGTGCATTACAAATTTAAAGCATCAATATTATTGTCAAAAAGCTGCAGTGATTCAAACTGGGATATGGATATTTCTGGTTAATTGAATGGTCTGTTCATTTTTGTGCAGCACTTTGAACATGAACTCCATTTACTGGTGCCTTAAAACACATGGATTGGCAAACCTTGTCAGAATAAAGAGTTTTTTGGTCAATACTCCCCATCCCTACATGGAGGCATGTCTTATGAGGAACACAAAACATCCTCTGACTAAAACTGACTAGACAGGTGAAGTAGTTGTAAAATTGCAGATGAACTGTATACAGTAAATAGTAGAACTACACTAGGATAACGTTTTTTATAGATGACTGATGGTTTGTTGGCAAGATATTGTCACACATTAGGAGTTGAAGAATACAGGAAATAATTTGAGGGTGTTGAAGTTAGGGACGCAAGAAAACTCAATTTAACATAGAATTGTTCAATACAACCCTCACAATACACGCGTGACTCAACATACTCATGGTGCTACTACAGTGTGTTAATCATTCCATAGTTTTAAGTGTGCAGAATAGCTCCATAAAGACCAAACTGCAGTATATATTTAAAACAGAAGAGATCGTTGCCTCCCTAGTTTGAGTAACTGTTCTGGCCCATTTCCCTAGTCCATCACACCAGTCCATCACACCAGTCCAAAATGGCTTCAGTAGAAGTGATTTACAAATGAAACACCAGAAGTTATGGTTGATGTAATTATGACATTAAAAACGTTACTGTATGCAGTATTCCCGACCATTTTGGGACAACAGCACTGCCAATAAACTATAAATGTTCATGATTTTCAATGATCATGCCAAGAAAAGTGATTTTGTGTTGGTTTATATAGAGACAAGAGGCTTAATGGTTTGTTTTCAGATCAACAGGTGTCAAAGCTCAAATGAAGAGAGACATTCTCATAAACACTGCTGCCAATCCTACATTAAAGCAGCTGATTTTTACCCCAGCACAGATAAATTGTAAATGCAACTCTTACAGGATAAAACTAATGCTGTCTGGATCTAATTATAAAGTGTTTTATTGTCCAGAGAATCAGGAAGTGTGCTGCTTGCATACTAGTGTTTCTTAGCATTACTGTTATGGCAAAATGCCATTCTGGCCTCTGAAAGTTGAAACAAGTGCTTAGAAATGGTCAGTGGTTGCATTTAAATATTGCTTTTCTACCTTGAAGGCTCTCAAATTCACACACACTCTCATGTATCCATGTACGCAGACTATGGGGGCAAGGTGGGTCAAGTGTCTTGCCCAAAAACACAACGGATGCAGTCATCCGTGGAAACTGGAATCACATCGGCAACCTGTGGGTCAGTGGGTCTGACCGCTCTATCAATGCTTTTATGTTGAGAGCAGGATTCAAACTATCAACCTTAAATCAGAGGACGAAAAATTTTTAGTGCTGGAAACGCATGAGAAAAGTGTGGAATACAATTATAACATCATTTGTTTTTCATGGTTAAGAAATGAGGTACAGCATATTTAACAAAACACCAATAAATGTATGTAAACAATCACTGATATAGAACAATGAAATATGCAAAGTCACTTCAGTCCACAGGAATCAGAGTGTTGGACTTTGTCATCTTAGGTCAGGACTCAGGAGGTGTTCAGTGTGTTTGCTCTATTTCACAGACTTCATAGATTTTTTCTGGGGGGAAACTGAAGAGATAGAATGTGTTTGCCAAATCTACAATCAGTGACCCATTAGGAACGCACAGACCTCTTCAGCTAAAGTTCCCCATCTGATAAACAGCACAAACGCTCTGGACATACTGCAATATTCTGTAGGCACATCACTATTGGAAGTAACCAAATGATTATTATCGGATTTCTGGACCTTAAAGCTTATTTAAAGAACACGTAAACTTCTACATCTGATTTGAGTCAGAGGGACCACGATCAGAAAGAAACCAGATTATTTTGCCATTTAAATATCATTTTAATAGTCTTACAACTCCAAAAATCTGATAATAATCAGAATTTAAGTGCGCATGTAACCACAGCCAATGATGAGGTTATAATGTTATTCAATTAAAGGCACCATTGTAATTTTGCTAAACAGTGTGTTACAAAACCTAAACACAATCAGAAAGTAATTTATTAAAATTAGAAACAAGTCAGAAGACCACCTCCAAAGCATTGAGCATGTTTTGCAATAATAAAAATACAATAATGATCATTATAGTACCCAGACAAAGATGTGTGAAACATACAAACCTTAATTGCGCAATAGACTATGTATCTCATTTCACACACAAATATGTATACAAAAATATATCTAGGTAGCTAAATGTTTAGCAGCCTTGCCTCACATCAAGTGCATTCTGTGTTTTCATGTTCCTCTTAGTGTCTGGGTGGGTTTCCTAAAGGACTCTCCAGTTTGCCTCCTTCAACCCTAAAAATCACAAAATAGGTAAACTCCTCCAACTAAAGGTCGTCCTAACCAAGCTTGGCTCAAGATCAATAGATAGACACTCACTGCTCCTGACAGGATGCCCCAGCGACATTGAAATATGGGTCAAATGCAGAGGACAAATAAAAATATACCTCAATATTCATCCTGAATTCACTACATGCACAAGCAACCCAAAGATATTCTAACCTAGAAATTACTAGTATCAAGTTCAAACAATGTGGGTGAAAGTGAAAGCAGCACTATCAAAATGTGTCTCCCCCCCATGTTAAATACTGTGCATCACTGGAGCAGCAGTTGGGAAATCCCCTTGAATGTAAATAATGACAAATGCAGCGTCTGGTCCCATTGTGTCAGTGCTTCTGCTGCTGTGGTGATCTCCACAGATAATCCTTCATCAAACCAGCACCTCTGATGAGGCCGGTTTAAACAGTCTATTGTTTCAGAGGAAAGCACACAAATGTTTGTTTTGTCGTGGGGGAAGCTACAGCACACTCAGAGTTTAGACACAAAGATTATCCACAGACTATGGACTTAAGCCTGAGGGAACATACACACAGCAGTCAAAGGCACACAATACTGTGGCTTTTGTCTCAAAGCTGATCTTGACATAATGCAGTGTGTGGTAGTTGTACAGCAGGTGAAGCACACGGGGGTTTCCAGAAGATGTGCTCTTTACTTGAACCTAAATGACAGCACTTTATGTAATAATGGATTAGTGTAACAGGGCATATCCAAATACTCAAAGTCACTTCACTATTTTCCTTTCACTGCCCACACTCCCCGCAGCAGTGGTAAGCCACTTCTGCCACAGCTGCACTGGAGGAGACTGGTGAAAACATGGCTGCCAATCTGCACCTACGGGTCCTCAATAACACACACAAACCACACACAGACACACAAAAACACACGTAATGTGGGCACTCAACTGCACATTGACAGTGCACTGGCCAGATCAAACCTTTGGGTTTGTGGGCAAATGTCACAGCTGTAAAACTTGTGTGTACTTATCCCACGTTTATGTGATCAGTGTCAATAAGCATCTTAAATATCTCAATAGATATGACAACAATTATGGACAGTACAGTAACAGCACAAGTTAAAGTAACCAGAAAAATGACACATGTACCTGAGTTATAACTATGAGTGCAACTGTAAACCCAAACACACAGTAGGCTAATCCTCCCCAGGAGCCAGAGGTCACTGCACCGCTCGGCTCCAGAGGAATTAAAGGAACAATTCCCTACAGGGATCACAAGGATCACCAGTACTGCTACTAATGCTCACAACAGCACTACTCCCTTCATAAAGATCACAAGGCATAAGCAAACAATTAAAAGAGTACAACCTTATTATGTCGAACCACCCCCACATTTATAACTTTTAAATGTAAGATTTACATCTTAAGAGTTACACATTACTATTTGGAAAAATAGTAGTCCCAAGTTTAACCCTCTAAGCAGTGCAGATGATCATAAAAACTGGAGAAGATAACAAAAACATTCTGAAAAACTCAAAGCTAAAGGTGGAGAAGCAGATGAAACACTGGGGGTTCCTACAGTCGTGTGGTGTAGAGCGGAGAGGGGTCTCGGGTGCAGCAGAGGGGACATGATGAAAAATGCATCAGTGAGTGAACGAGACCGTGAGGCTCTGAGGCCGGGCCCATGTGAAGCCAGGGGGGTTTCCATGGCAGCGACTCCCTGGCAGCAACGTGTTCAAGATGAGAGCTCCCCGTCTGCGAGGAGGGTTCAGCCCGAGTTTATACAGAGAGAGATCGAGTGAGAGAAGGGAGAGAAGGGAGAAGAGAGAGAAGAGGAGAGAGAGAAGGGGAAATAACAAGTGGGGGAGAGAGAGAAAAAGAAAGAAGAGGAAGAAGGAGGGAAGAGGGGAGAGCGAGAGAGGGAGAGGGGGGTGCAAAGTCAAGAATGAACTTCTACATTGTGGCATAAGAAGCAAGGGAAGCAGAATTTTAAATCTGCATTGTACAATTTCATCATTTCAGTCACCCTGTCCCACAACTGCTTAACAAAACAGCTCTTGGTTTAACAGAGGGAATTTACCCAAGACCACAAGTGACAAGCAAAACACCAAACTGTACATTTTCCTTTCAAGAGTCTCTTTGATGAGAAGTTGATGTGGATACTATGAGATGTAGCACGCTTAAATGAATGACAAGAAGAAATGCGGAGAGAAACCTGAACAGATGATTTTGATTTCAGCCCCGAGGAGCCTCACGTCCCTCTCCATTTTAAATGTCAGAGCTTCAGTCACCAATGCTGGCAGCTTCTAACATGGAGATAATCAATGTGTCACTTTGCATAGAGAGTGTGCTACTCTGAGCTCACGATGTTTCTATTGGAGATATGAGACCCGCTGAAAAGCTGTGAATGAAGGATGTTCCCCAGAGCTGCACCTGTCAGGGCTGGGTTTGGAGGAGGCAGGAAAAACTGATGTTCTAGACCTGAATTTGGCTTTGGCATTTTCCCTGTATCTTCACCGCCTGCCACGCCTGCCCACGCCTGCCCAGAGCCAGAGCCTCGCCTGCCCAGAGCCACGCCTGCCCAGAGCCTCGCCTGCCCAGAGCCACGCCTGCCCAGAGCCACGCCTGCCCAGAGCCTCGTCTGTCCAGAGCCTCGCCTGTCCAGAGCCTCACCTGTCCAGAGCCTCACCTGTCCAGAGCCTCACCTGTCCAGGGCCTCACCTTGTCCAGGGCCTCACCTTGTCCAGGGCCTCACCTTGCCCAGGGATACACTTTATTTAATGCCATATTGTGGAATATTCCAAGAAAGCAATAATATCTCCATGGAAACAAAGAGAAGATGATTGGGAGCAGCGTCAAATCTCCATAGATCTGACCTGATGATGATGCTTGACGCCTGCTTGTCTCCATGGAGATAGGCAAATTTCCTGCTGTATTGTCTAACATTTAGACAGGCAGGTGGCTCAGGTGGACCAGAAATGACAAGACAAATGACACAGTGCAACTTTAACTCCGGCATTCACTGTAGATGGCAACAGTTGGCAGGGCGGACATGACAGCTCGGATTTAAAAAAGGGGATAATTTCTCTGAAGAGACTGTCACCTTTATTACAGTTCTGCAGCGTGTACCTGTTTTTATGAAGTGTTAAAACAACCTTCCATAAGTGACTGGGGTTTATGACTACACGCCGGAAGATGAAAAGACCACAGAGACTCAGCTCAGCACTCTGTATAAACTATAAAAACAACCTGAACAAAAGCAGACCTGTTCAACTGTTAAACTCATTTTGACAGAACTTTGACAGACCAAATGACCAAATTCATTCACAAGCGGCTCTAAAGTACAAAAAATATCAAGTAAAAAAAAAAAATTAAATTTGGTCAATGAGGCAGAAAAGACGCAGCCAATACAGACAAGTTTAGACATTGAGGAAAGAAACAGAGACATTTTTGTATTAAATGACGCTGACTTTGTTTACTTCCATGAAATCAATACAAGAAACTATTGTGTTTTTTAATTAAAATTAATATAAAATCAAGATCAATCAATATGAAGAAAAAGTGTTTCATTTTTTGCCATATTGTCCAGAAGTGAAGTGTGACTGAGTAATTGGTTGTGGCCAGAATGGGCGATGGCACAAGTTGGCACTGGCTTCTGTCAGTAAAGCAATTGTGTCCAAATGCTATGTATAAATAAATTACTACGGATGTCAACTTCTCTCATAACTGATGAAATTCTCAGTGGGATGAGTTTTGAGCACATTAGACCACTAGATCCTAGTCTGGACTCTATAGTTTGGACACATCAATAAGCCAGAGTAACAATATCGTACATTTTGGCCTCAAGCTCTCAGTAATACCTAATCACATGGTTTCACAGATGCTCATAAGCAGCACTTCTTAACTAGTGGAGATCCGACATCAACATAAACAACAACATCAGTATAAAAGGTCAGTGGACTGCAGTCTGCACTTCCTAAGGGCACGCAGTCTTGTCTGGCTCAATGCAAGCGCTAACTGTTCACAAGCCAATTCAAAATTAATCTGTCTGAACTAAGAAAGGCGACAGAGCCAGTCAGCTTGTGTATGCGCTACAATACGTCTGTGGCAATCTAATAAAAACAGAATCCAAGAATGTGTTACAGCATGGTGACAGCTCAGCAAATGGGTTTGACTAATCTTAAAGCCCGGATTAAACCAACGAGAGAGGAGATTGAAAGACATATTAGAAAATGTATTCGGAAATAATCAACTGTGCAGCCAAAAATATTCATCTGTGCTATGTGCATTTTTCCAAACCGAAAAGCCAACCCAATACATTAAAATGCAGTTGTTCATTTCAATATAAAGCCTGTCTTCATGTATAATATTAGCTCACAATATTATCAAGTGTAATTTAAAAGGCTCCATAGAGGATAAAACAAAGCAATGGGCATTTGTTAATAAACTTCTATTAGTGGAGATTGAAAAGGCAGAGGAGAGCAGCAGCAGCAGCAGTTAATGACAGTGACCCTAGCTGTGTGAATGCTCCAGAGACACATGATTATAGAGGAGAGGGAGGGGGAGAGAGGAGATAAAGAGAAAGAGGGGGAGGGTTATGGAGGTATAAGCAGGGAATCAATATGAAGTGAATAAAAGTGAGTCAGAAAGGTACCTAAAATAAAAAATAATAATCCGTAGGAGGCTGCAGAAATATTAAAATACCGGTATATCTGTCTTATTTTCATTGTATTTAAATAACTGTGTTGCATGACCTTTAGCTTACAGCTTACAGTATCATGCTCTTACTGTATGTGCATTGTGGGATATTACTAATGATAAATCGACAAGGATTTCCAAGTCTGAGTCCATGTGAGAATCAGCTGTGCGCTCTAGTTCATTTGCATGTGCATTTGAAAAAAAAAAAAAAAAAAAAACAGCCCTGGCCCTCAGGCTTCCTGCTGAACTGGCCCAAATGATCTGAACTTATTGCAAATGTACACAAATTCTACCACTAAAACTTGTCCCCTGGATTATGGCCCTCTGCTTCAAGTATTTTTAGATAAATGCCGCTATGTGAAAAATGTTTAGACACCCCTGTTATAAAGCCACTTCCCACTGAGGCTGCAAAATTATTTGAAATTTAATAGATGTAATAAATCAAAATACAATTAATAAAGAATACAATTATTACAGAATACAATATTTTACTCTGCAAAAAAAGTGCTTATCCTGAAGTATAAATCTGTACAAACATGATCTGAAATACATTCTTTGATTGTTAATATATAGATTTATTTTTGTCATTTCAGAAATGTGTTAAAATGTGAACTTTGAGCAGAATCCCATTACTAAAACATATCTAAATCTCATCACAATTAGATATTTTTCCTCACATGATTCAGCTCTAGGTGTGCAAAAATACTGAAATATTGATATATCGTATAGTTTAATTTGATGATACAGTATTGATATCGTGGGCTGCTGTATCAATATATTGCCAAGAGTATTTTTAGGTATATTTTACTAAATTAATTTTATGTAAAAACTACAATTGTGTTGACATTTTTGCTGTTTTGAGTAAAATGGATGTTTTTCATATTAACTTTGCACAAACTTAATGGATTTAGCCTTTGTTTTTCACTGAACTGTATCAAATTGACTTGAAATATATCCAATTGTACTGAATCGAATTGTATCGACAACTTCTTAATGATACCCAGCTCTGTTCAGCTGCTTCTAGGATACTTCTGTGGCCAAAGTGAGCTGTCCTGGTGCAGACTGTTAAAGAAGTGGCCACTAATCCGTGTCATAAAGCCTTGACAACGATTACAGACATGAAATTCCCATAGAACCAAAAACTATGAAATGTGTAATGACAAATAATATTAAGTGTATTAGAATCTAACTTTGTGGCAATTCATGAAATAAAGATAGAAAGTCAAGAAAGAGCAGATGGGTGGAACACTTAAAAAGCAGAGTGAATATCCAGTAGTTATTCATTATAGATAGCTGAGTAATAGAGTGCGAGTTAGCAGCAGACTCACCCCAGTGCTCAAAGTCAATTCATCAAAGCTGCTATTAAGCTCCTCATATTAGTCTCGCACACACAAACCCATATATGTGTAACTGGAGCTGCTCAGCGAATTAAGCCCCCCTATATACAATTTCTATCCAGACTGTGATCCAATTTCAAAACAAAACAACAAATATAGACATAACAGGCTTCGATGCCGCCTGTGGCAAAGAAAATAATTAGTGTGCGCTTTGTGTAAATTACGGTTTTAACAAGACAAACAATACTTAGGCACAATCGCTTTTTATTTAACCATGCCCCTGTGATAACGTGTAGGTGAATGCATCCGAGAACCAATTTCCTGCTGTCTCCTTTTAATAGATACAGAGACAGAGTGTGGAGGAGCCAATCAAAGCTCAAGGTAGTGAAACAGTACACGAACACCCTTTAATAATTGTGATTCAAAGATGAGCGCTACAAAAATGGGGAGGTAGTGGTTGGAGTTGAATGATTAAAAAAAAAAAAAAAAAGAACCAATGTGTCAAAGTGAATGGATTAGGGCTGTAGTTGACTAAAGACATTTTTGGTTAACTAAAGACTTGATTGATTAGTTGAATAAAATGGGGCTGTGGCAGAAGCTCTCAAAACTATTACATAACTCTATGTATTTGACCCAGACTAAGGTCACAACGCTACACCTACATGGAAGTTCATGCAAAAACAATTATTTATGCAGAAAAAAAGAGTAGAAGTAGAAAACAATGTATTTATAACACTGAATTTTCAGATTAAAGGTGAATTATGTAACTTTCTGGTGGAGGGTCCGTTAAATGCTTTTCTCTGTGGAGATGTCATTGCTCTGCCTGAAATGCTCCAGACTATGACATCAAACAGTTACTTTACATTTATTGAATCACAGGTGGTTTTATAGCTCAAAAATACCAAGAAAAACTGGCATTCTGACTGAGCGGGATCGCCTCGCCACAGATCTGACCTGTAACTTTGTTTGATTTGTTCTCCAGGAAGACAGAAAAGTTTAATACCATACTGTGAAACAGACAAAGCAATAACATCTCCATGGAAAAAAGCATTTGATGGACCCTCCACCAGAAAAGTTAAAGAATGCACCTTTAAGTTAGTGAATCTTGGGATTAATCTGCATTTTTACGTTTAGGGCCTGTTTACACGAGAACGCTTGTGGGTAAAAATGACAAAATATTCTATCGGAAGTGCCTTCCATTTAGACGGTGAATTCCACACACTTTTGCGTCACTGTATGCATGCAGATTTTCGGATGCGGAATAAAAAGTGAAGACGCGACACCACTTTTGCATTTTCTGCTCAGACAGTCATCATATAAACGTAGCCTTAAATAAAAACAATAACTATCTTATCAATCTTTAGCTACCTCACTCACTAACTTCTTCTCCTTTTTTGCCGTTGTCCCAGATAAATCCTTACAATACAAATAAAAAGTCAACTAATACACCATAGACTGATTAAACAAAAACAACTAAAGCCCTACAATCCTAGCATGGATAAAAACAGATAACCACAAAAAGTGCAGAAATATATTTTTGCTTGAAAGATTACACTGCAAGTTTAATATATTTCTTTTCTTTATCCATTTTATTTTTTTTTACTACCTTTTCATATTGTTTCTACTTTCCCCAAAGCTATTTTCATACTATCCATGTTTCAACACATTTCTAACTTTGAAGTGAAATATAACTGTTAACCCAATACCAAGAAAACCTGTATTTCAGAGCATAAAAGTCTATACACGCCAGGTTTTATACATAATAAGAGCCCATGGAGGACTAATTGGAGCAATCACAATTTTGCTAATTGCGACCGCTCAAATTACAGTTTCCATTTGCTTGAGATTATCTTGCAGCCTTGGAGGTCATGGTTACAACAGTCTGTTCTAATAAAACGATACTGAAGTTGAGTCCACCAGTTTAATTGACCCAGTGACACAAACCCAGACTGTGCACTTTCAGTCTGCATCTCACTGGAGAGAATTGCACCGAGCGAGAAATGAAAGCACATCGAGCCTTTGGACACACTGCTCCTGAGCAACAAGTGTAAAAAGTGTTTACTATGCTCTCAATATCAGCAATTACTAAGTGCTTTTCACACAAGTCAGGAAAAATCTTATAATACACTTACTCTGCACAGTCTGAAAAATGTACTCAAACTACTGAATGTGCATTACATTAAAGGACCCATATTACACTATTTTCTGATCTATTTTATAATGTTGTTTTCTCATTAAAAACATACCAGAAGTTGTGTGTTAAAAATGTGTGAATGAAACAAAACTCTACATATTTAGGCTGAGGAGTTGTTATCTTGAAAATTACATTACATGAAATCACAAGATATAACAGAGTATTTTGAGCTTTGGAGATGTAGACAGACTAATAATAGAAAGTTATTCAAACTAGGGATGGGTATTCGATTAAATTTTCTTAATTGATCGTTGAGAGAATTAACGATCGCTTATCGATTAATCATTAACATTTTCATATTAAAATTATCATCATTATTATTAGTATCTGCACTACTAATCTGCATAAATAAATTCAACTTTACGACATATAAACCGTAACCACTCTAGAACCACATCAGCCTGTTTGACATTATAATGTGTTTAATGCAGGTTTACACAACTCTCACATAAACAAAACTTAAAACCGCATCGCTAATTTGCATAAATTAAGCGAAGAAAAAAAAACAGCTCTTGTGCGCTGATGCGACACGACTCAGTGGAATACAGGTTAGTGTGACCATATTTGCATTTGTCAAAACCAGGACACCGTACGGGGGGCGGGAGGTGGGGCCTCGTCATCGTCATTACGCTACTCTCACCTGGCAAAACTTTTTCCTACTGGACACCGAAACATATGTGCTGCTTTGTACACTGTGCACATGACCTCCCACTTGTCCCGACCAGAACGGAAAGTGTGGAATTTCTTGTACAAGTCATCGTTAAATAAGCATTTGCGCTTCGGCACGTTGCAGGCTGACCGACTGTCTGATCACTCCTTCTGAGTGCAGAGAGCTACATGTACAGACCCGTTTGTCCCTGGACACGGACGTTTGGTCACCCTACACCTTCATTCGGTTTGTCCATTAAAATGAACGTAATCGATGAAATTCTTAATGATCAATTATCAATTAATAGAATAATCATGCCCATCCCTAATTCAAACATATGCAAATGAACAAAACACAGTTATGTTTTTGCTGAGATGAGAGTATTATGGCATGGCTTAAAGCTCACAAGAATCCATTTTGTGTATAATAGGACCTTTGAACCACTGAAACTCATAGATCAATTACTTCGCATGTTTGTTTTGAATACATTACACTTGAGTCAGCAGGATTCACAATCAATATAGCTACTGATGATGCTGGAATTTTCCAAAGTATGGCATTAAACTTTTCTTTAAACTCTTGATAGAGCCAGGTGACATCACCAGGCCAAGCTACAAGTCTCATCTGTGGATATGCGAGTCAGCTCAGAGTAAAAATGCGTGTTTTACAAAGTAATTTTTAGCATTTTAGTCAATGTTTGTTTAAAGTCTCATACTGTCGCACTTTAAAGTCAAAGCAATATCTCCATGGAGACAAGCAGGTAGAGGATCCCCCACTAGACAAGTTACATAATGTTCCTTTAATATAATCTGAACAGGGTATGAAAGGTTTAAGTTTTCAATGATGTTTTCTGTTGCAACTCTCACGGCAGAGGATGATATAATATAACCAGACACTTCAAATGAATTTTATAGCAAACTTATAAATATATTGACAGAACTTGTACAATAATAAATAACACATTTTACAAGTTATTCTATTACCTTTGGTTGCATGGGCTTTTGACATCTTTTTAGAATGAGTTCCAGGTAAAAGTTAAGGAAAGAGACAGCTACTGAAATAACTCAATTTACGTTTCTCTTGAGTTAGATTTCATATAGTTTTCCTGTCACTTCACTCCTCCATTAACAAACTCCAAACTGCACTGCCAATTCTCTCATTTACATTCACAGAAAAGAAACGGCTCCGACAAAAGATTCAGGTTGCATTACTGAATAAATTGCTTCTCCTGAAAGAGTCTGCGGATATTCAAAAACATCAGACATTGCATTTTAAAAGGGGTTCAATCTCACCTGTAATTTGTCCTCTGGTACTTGGAGCCAGTGGTTGAATGCTTGGGCCAGCTTAGTCCGCACCTGTTTGCCTGAAAACAACAACAAACTTTACTCCAATATGTGAAATGAATGCCGACAGCCAACAAACAACCTTTAATGACTCCATCAGTTTTAATAAAGGGGATATTATGACCTCTTTTGGCAATGATTAGTATGATTTCGAAAGCGTATTAACACAGATGGTGGGTGGTGCGTGCTAAATGTTCATAGCCAAACCATTGCGGTAACAAATATGTAATTTTCTCCCTTACTGTGAGTCTTATTGTCGCAATTTCAGTCAAGATAATAATAGGTAAGTGAGACTGTAATCATCTTCATTGCCGCGGAGATGGAGAGCGCTGCATCCAACTACTTTGCAAGTCCAACGAGGCTGACAGCAAACAGCCCTAAACTGATTTGAAAATATTAGACCTGCCTTCACAAGCAGTTACACTTTTGATGAGGGCGAACATTTAAAAGCTGCAATATTTTATCCAAATGGAAAGTAACATGACAGTATAAATTCAATGTAGTAAAGGTTTACGATGTTTCAAAGCATAAGTTATACTGTGTTCCCAATTGATCCCATTCATTCTCCACATAAACGTATCAAACAGATTTGTCTCTTGTAGTAACACTATATATCTGCCCCAATAAAAGCAGCTCTTACTGACAAAAGTGGATCGCTGTCTGCATCCAATTATAAAGAATTCTTATTGTTAGTGAACCGAACCAGGCTGCAGCTGTAATGTGCTGCTGGCAGGCTGGCAGTGATTAGCATTACCTGTGACGATCAAACTTTGGGGAAAAGTTGGGGAATGTGCTTTAAACTTAACCCAGAAAAGTCAGAAAATGCTAGTTTTCAATTTCTAGAATGTGATGATGCCATGCTGTCAGATGAGTGGCTATAGCCACCTTTCCTAGTGATTACATTGTATTCTGTCATAAATAGGAATGGGCATGATTAGTCAATTAATCAATAAATGATCATTAAGAATTTCATCGATTACGTTCATTTTAATCCACAAACCAAATATAGGTTGATGTGCGTAGTGTGACCAAACAGGGGTAGCTCTCTGCACTCAGAAGGAGCGAGCAGACAGTCGGTCAGCCTGCAACATGCCAAAGTGCAAATGCTTATTTAACGATGATTGTACAAGAAATTCCATGCTTTCCATTCCGGTCGGGACAAGTGGGAGGCCATGTGCACAGTGTACAAAGCAGCACATATGTTTCGGTGTCCAGTGGGAAAAAGCTTTGCCAGGTGAGAGTAGCTCAATGTCGATGACGAGTCCCCACCTCCCACCTCCCACCTTCCCCTCCCACCTTCCCCCCCCGGTGTACTGGTTTTGACAAACGCAAATATGGTCACACTAACCTCTATTCCACTGAGTTGTGTCACATCAGCGCACAAGAGCTGTTTTTTTTTTTTTCTGCTTAATTTATGCAAATTAGCCATGCGGTTTTAAGTTTAGTTTCTGTGAGAGTTGCGCAAAGCTGCATTAAACACATTATAATCTCAAACAGGCTGATGTGGCTCTAGAGTGGTTACGGTTTATATGTCGTAAAGTTGAATTTATTTATGCAGATTAGTAGTGCAGATAGTAATAATAATGATGATAAATTTTAATATAAAAAACCTTAATGATTAATTGATAAACAATCGTTAATTCTCCCGACGATCAATTAAGAAAATTTTATCGAATGCCCATCCCTAGTCATAAATCATCTAATAGATATCCTACATCTTGGTATATTACAACAAAATTATTCATTTCTGTCCCTGATCTGTAGTATTATTGGACTATTGAATGTTGATGTCCTCTGAATCCCAACAATGAGTTTACACTGTGGGTAACATAGAGGCTAATCAACTGTAGTAACTTATGACCATATGGTTTAAATATAAATATAAATGAAACATTCATTAAAAAAGTAATAATCATTCATCAGTAAGAGGAAGACCAAGTAACCCAATTTTCTTTGACACAAACCAGTAAAAAACAGATCATGCAAGCCGTTTTAATTAACTGCATGAGAAGCATTATTTAGGCCTATTACAACACTAAAAGCAAACCATCCCCACTAGCTGAGACCCCCAGGGCTTGTCCTATTTACCCAAATGAGAAGATCGAGCTTTAATTTGAGCACTGTATGAAATTGACCAATCAAAATTAAAAGACGTTAATATCTCTGAACTGCTAAATTTGCCCCATGACAACTCAAACAGCGCGGCCAGTGATTATCTATTGATCTGTCTCCTATTGTTTCATTGTAAACCATGTAATTAAACAGACAGTGACACACTGTGAATTCAAGGAGACCTTATGTTTTTGACAAATGTAGAACACTGTGCATTATTAGCCCAAACACTCTGTAATTACAGATTCTGGTGTCTCATTTAGTACAAACTACCTCAAACCTTGTGCAACATAATTAGGGCTAAAACACTGCAGTTTGTTAAAAAGAAAGTTAACCATATCTGTGACAGCGTTACTGCTAAACTTCTAAATTATATAAATTACTTTTACAAAAAAACAACAGTTGTCTTGTTTGTGCCTGAGAGTTGCTAATTGTAATTTAATTGTTTCTCATTCAATGACAATAAACAAATCAGTCAATCAGTCACCTTTAGGTTCCTATTTATGTTATCCATTTTTGAAGCATATTCACAGTGATAAATACAGCATCTATATCTTTTGGATAGAAGGAAATTGCAGCATTGTCATTACCCAATGTCAGTTATCGTACATGTTAACTTATATAGAACATATTAATAATTGAAACTGAAGAGATGTGAATTTCACTTTGCGAATAATAAATGCCTGCCCATTGTTGCACTCCATTAATAACACTTAAAGCTGTCATAAAGTGAAAAGAACAGCCGTAAGACATGTATTACTTAATTTGAGTCACTATGTCTACTACAGCTCTATGATTAATATAAAATTCATAAATGAACCTGTTAACACAAAGTTCTTAATCCTGCTATGCACCAATCTACCATGTATCAAAATCCCCATAAATACAACAGTCCACTCGCCTGTACATTTCATTTAAACACTACACGACTGTAGTATGTTGTGATTCCAGATGACCAGAAAACCAGAGTCTGTCTCTTGCCCCCTGCGTAAGCACACCCCAGCAGCAGTAGAAATGACATACCGGGGAGTTGTAGCAGGTATTTGTAAGGCTCCAGGAGAATCCTCTCTGAGGTTGATTCTGAGTTTCTATCCATCATTGTACAGTTCATTCACACTTTCTGCAAGACACAAGTTGAACAAATGTTATCAGTTAAGGCGGGTAATACCCCAACAAATACTACACCGTGGCAATCAAATATACACATAATATTAAAGTGGCTGTACACATTTTTTTCTGCGCAGTTGAGCAAAATGTGTTTTAGCCCAGTACAGAAGTGGTATCAGCAGCTTTTAAGATAGAAATGATACTGATCAAAGTATTAAGCAATTTATGCTCCGAGAATGAGAAAGTGTGCTCTTAGCATGCTAGTTGTTGTTAGCAGAGACCTCTGACCTAGCCTGTGAAAATTGTGAAATGCACTTTTAAACAAATCCTACTCAATAATTAGGATCCTAGGCATGCATATGGTAAGTGAGGAATAACTTTCACATTTTGAGAACAGTAAAAATCAGGTACAGTGCCTTTCGGTGTAAAACTACAGTATACCATAGCAATGGTATAGTTTTGGCGGCACTGGCGGCTTGGAACCTTAATCTTAAGTTTAATGCCTATCTAATGGCAAGTGCAGAAAGACACCATTGTAACAACCAACCAAACAATAGCTCTACTGATAAGTGCAAATTGAAAGTAACATCGGCTTGCAAAATTATCAGTTAGACCAGAGTCTGCAAATTTAAATATAGCTGTTAGTGTAGAGAAAAACAGAAGGTCACATGAAATAGTTCTGTGGTGCAGTCTGCTGTGTGTGCAGAACTGTGAAATCCCTAACTGCATGGTGACACACTGATCACATGACTGGGTGAGTTACAATAATTGCATTACTGATGATGAGTCACCAGTGGACAAACACGGATGTCTGCCCATCTATACAAATATATTGTGACATCTTTAATAATAATAATGCATCAGTTTTATATAGTGCTTTTCTGGACACTCAAGGACATTTTACAGAGCATTATTCATCCACGCCATACCCAGTGGTGGTAAGCCACTATTGTAGCCACAGCTGCCCTGGGGCAGACTGACGGAAGCGAGGCTGCCAATCTGCACCCATTGGCCCCTAAAAACCACCACCATCTCTCACGCACACACCACATTCATACTAGGCAATGCGGGTGAAGTGCCTTGCCTAAGGACACAACCACAGTTTATGCGACTGACGCCCCCCTGTGGCAGCTGATTTTCCCAGTGGTCTCCTGTCCAAGTACTAAACAGGCCCAGCCTTTCTTAACTTTTGAGATCTGATGGGATTAGACTTTGACAAGCTCATATGGCCACAAAAAGTGACATCTGATAATAAAGTTTAGTTTAGTAAGAAAAGTAATTTGACAACATATAATGCATGCACAGCATCATAAAAGAATGCTGTTTAATAATGTTCTTCATGTTAGTTAAGAATGTTAAGAAAATAATGTCAAGGCAAGGAATGTACAGGTGTAAAAACATAACAATGCTGGCTTAAAAGTGCAGTGTAACACTCGCATTTCTAGTGAAGGGCCCAGCACCTGTTTGTCTCTGTGGTGATGTTATTGCTTTCCTGGAATGTTTCACAGTATGGGATTAAACCTATCCATCTCCATGGAGACAAGAGATGACACCAGGCCAAGTTACAGGCCAGACTGAAAGAATGCATGTTTTTAAGCAGTTCATTAACAACAAGAGAGATATACTCTGGAACACTGCAGGCAAAGCAATAACATCTCTATGGGCACAAGCAGGTGGGAGGCTCTTCAAAAAAAAAAGAAAGAAATCTACGCTACAAAAAAAAAAAAAAAAAAAAAAAAGTCACATATAATAAATGTAGAAAAACAATTACTTCTTGATTAAGGATTTACAGCACAAGTTTTGCCATAAAAGCTGTCATTTTCTTATACAAATAAACAGAGATGTATGTAGGGTGACCAGACATCCCCATTTACCCGGGACAGTCCCAGTTTTGACCCAGTGTCCCCTGTCCCTGCAAATTTATCCAGTACCATTGATTTGTCCCAGTTTTATACAAGGAATATCCCAGATGTTTCTATTTTGGATTAATTTGACACCTGACAACAGTAAAGAGAGGCAAACATTGTCATTTATTTAGGTAATACACAGAAAAGCCAGTTAAAAATGACTAAAACACAAAGAAAATGTGACTATACTGACTCATATCAGTGCTGAATGCATAACAATTTTCCTTAATTATGCACTTGTTTCACAAAATAATACGCTAAAATAAAAACAATAATGTACTTATAATAAATGTAAAAATAATTACTTCATAATTAAGGATTCACAGCACAAGTTTTGCCATAAAAGCTGTCATTTTGTTATAGTAATATACAGAGATGTACTGTGTAGGGTGACCAGACATCCCTATTCACCCCGAACAGTCCCAGCTTTTAGCCTTGTGTCCCCTTTCCCTGCAGATTTATCCAAAATCAGTGATTTGTCCCAGTTTTATACAAGAATTGTTCCAGGTGTCCCAATTTTTGACCAATTTGATACCTGTCAACCGCAAAGAGAGGCATATTTTGTCATTTATTTAGGCAAAACACAGAAAAGCTGCTTAAAAATGACCAAAACAAAAGAGAAAATGTGACTATACTGACTCACATTAGTGCTGAGTGCATAACAATTTTCCTTAATTGCGCACTCGTTTCACAAAATAATACGCTACAACAGGGGTGTCCAAACTTCTTTCAAGGGCCACATATCTAAACACAGACGAAGAAGAGGGCCGATCGAGGGCCATAGACTGGAGCTCAATACAGTGAATAACTGAAATATGTACATGTTTAAACATGTTAAAATGAGGCATCAGTCTTTATTCATGCCAAGTTCCTTAAAACCACACACTAAATATTAAATATTTGCTTTATCAAGGTAAATTTTCAAAAACTTGCAGTAAAAAGTACATTTTTAATTGATGCAAGGTAATTTGGGCCAATTCACCTGGAAGACTGAGGGCCAAGAAAGATTTGTCTGAGGGCCGCATTTGGCCCCCGGGCCATAGTTTGGACATGCCTGCGCTACAATAAAAAATAAATAAATGTAAAAAATAATTACTTCATGATTAAGAATTCACAGCACAAGTTTTGCCATAAAAGCTGTCATTTTGTTATAGTAAAACACAGAGCTGTACTGTGGTTCCTTGACTCCACCCACCTGCACTGCTGCCTGTCGGCTGCTGTCACCCACTCCGATGTTTTTGTTAGCCACGGCTGCTAACTAGCATGAGACATCACAAATGGCCGCCAGCTACACAACGCCACATGGCATTAACCCCCTTTAAAAATAAAAACTTTGCTTTTAAAATCAATCCAAGAAGGCACGTTATGTCACTGGTTGATCGTTGTTTTATACCATTTTAATACTGTACAAAAACGCCCAGAAATCTACATGCCAGGCTAAGCTACACCCGCTATCGCTGCTGCACACTGCTGAAGCCAGTTAGCCTTTATGCTAAATTTATATGTGGTGTTCATTCTAAACGCATGCGCACATTGGAGCCTCAATTTGGGCGCTGTCACTCATCGGAGATGCTGAAATTTTCTTCACATTTTCTCCCGATGTTACCGCCTTTCCTGTACGTGCATTACAACACGCACACCCGGTCAACGCTGGTGAAGAAAACAAGCGCACCCATGTAAAATCACCACCTGGGATTTGTAGTTTTTAGCAATGAGGCGTCTCTCGTTCGTAAACCGTCCAATAGCGCGCCTCCGTTTGCCTTCCCACAGATATTTTTCACAGTGGCAGCAAATCATATTATGTTATGGCATTTTGTTTCCTCTTTTATCCAATAGGGAAGCAAAACACGGGTAGAGGCGGGTTTATTGTCCCCGTCAATCATTTGCATGAGGCGGGGAAAGGATCACACAGAGCTGGGCTGGAGAGGCAACTCAACAAGAGCCCTGCGAAAACGACTTTTACCCATCCGCATCCAACATCAACGAGGGGCAACCAAACGACGCTAAAACCTGTCAGATTTCTTACATAAATGTTCCTATGGATTACTACTACTCTTTTATCGAAGCATAGGAGTATATTTCACACTGACAGCTTTGGTAAGTCCGATTTCCTTTGCAACCCGTCGCTATTTTGTTCATTTTCACTCGCTCGCTTGCCAACCTTGACGTCGCTAACTTGTTAACTGATTGAGGTGTGTGTTTTGGGGTGTTTCGGGAATGAATGAGACGAATAAGGGGACGAAATGCAAAGTTTACGAACAGTGTTTGGTTGGATAGGTTGCAAACAATATCGTGAACAATGTGGAAGGGCATATGGGAAGGTGCTGGATACTTTGACGCCTGGACAGTGGGTTGTAGAGCTGAGGAATCTTTGCAAAAGCTACCGTCGAGCAGCGTATGTCACGGTGCATGGATACTTGACAAAAAGTGATATTTCGGGGTAATTTTCGACTGTATTCGCTCGGATTGCCTAATAGATGCCACGGAAAGCGACTAAACGGTGTAGTTAACAGGTAAACTGCGTTGTCAGGCTTTCTATTGTGCCCTCAGTCGCTATCTGGATTGACCAGTGTGGGTTGGTCATGATGGGTCGCCCTTTGGTTCACTCTGCGCTCGTACAGTGTATTGAAACAGCTTGAACGATGTTATTGAAACATTTGTGCCTTGACGAAGCCAGAGTCGTATTTCTCAATGTAGTGCATGCGTGACTCGTGTGTTTTTGTCCATTTCCGTGACTTGGTGCACGGTCGATGTCACAGTAAATGGACGTAAATGAGCACTAAAGCTGTTTAAAAGCGCTTGGGGCTTTATTAAAACGAGTTGGCAGGTGTTTTACGCGGAGGTTCGGGTCGTGTGGTTGATATTATTGTTGCTTGTGGTCAGTCATTCACTCTGGAAATTGTCTGGGGCGGGTGATCAGATCTGTCCAACCGAGGGCTCACTCCGACCTTGTCTTTTGTTTGAACAATAAAATCTTGTACTAATGCGGTGTAGACGTGTTACGAGTGTTTAGTGCAGCTTGTTTGACCTTGTTGTGAAGCGATCCGTCGACGTGTTTCTTTGTCAAAGCAGCGGCTGCACAGGCACTCCGTGAACAGTCAGCGAAATGCCAGAGCCCCGTCCATAAAGAGGGAACATTTTGTATTGAAAGAAAGTGACTTTTAATGAGCTTGCAACGCTCGTTCGTACTTTGTTAGCACGACACCCTCTCCCCGTGACATTTTAATAAGTGTTGTCGTGTGGTAGCTGTCCACAAGCACTGTTGTTATCGCTTATTTTTGCTGCCGAGTGCACTCCGCAGAGAGCAGCGCGACTGGGCTAGACAAGGGACCCGAGCGAAGCGAAAAAGACCCCGTACACCGCGACTGCACGTCCTCCCGTCCACAGATCTATGTCTCTGATCCGAGCAGGTGAATTACCAACACTGTTTAAGCTGTTTGAAGCCTTTGTCGCGAACACTTCTTGTTTTAGCTCGCTGTCAGATACAGAAATGGCGTCATCCTCTGCTGTAGTGCTGCTACTCGGTGCCTCGCAGACACAGTACACCGTAGACTAGTCGACACTGTCCTCCCCGTGTCCTGAACTGTCTTAAACCCGTGCTTTTGTCTGGCATTGACCGATACTGCGCCGTGCATTGGATCAGCGGCTACTTCTCACGTTTGCCCGTCCTTCTCTGGCCACGACTTAAGTCTGCTGGCTGATCGAGTGACTGGCTACACTACAGTACATTGGGCATTACATAAACGGCTTTAGGGCTCCGCGATGGAGGGTGCCACGCTTTACTTTGCAACACGGATATTTATGGGAATCTACCACGAAATCTATCGCAATCGACTTATAATGAGTGCACTTATATGAGCATAAACCCCTGTCATAAGCGCTACAATAGTCTTTTGTAATACATTTATTCAATTATAAACTACCATGTGCACGCGATGTGGTTATGTTATGCAGAGCAGCTTGGGGAAATCTAAAAAGCAATGTAAAGTGTTGCGAATGCCGCCCCAGTCTTTGAGAGCTTTGAGCACTGTAGCAGAAAAAGTGATGTCATCTTATTATAACCTGTCTCTTGTTGTGGCAGACTCAACTTGACGCTATCGGTAAGCCTTATAACTTCAACCTTTTTTTTCTTTCCCGCAGATTCAAGGCACTGGACACCTAGAGGACTTATAGAGAGATGAAGGTATGTTTCTTAAAGTGTTATAGCATACTGGGTTATCTTCATTGTTTTGTGTTCATGATTATTTGCTATTTGTTCAAACACAATGAACAAGTGTTTTGGAGACTGGCCAAAGTCATACAGTCTATTTTGATAAGCATGATATTGGGCTTCTAGTGGCTTCAGCTGTATTTGCGAACACCGTTTGACAACTGTAATTTTTGATTTAATGCTTTGTTATGAGATTACATGCCAAGATGGGTGATAATACATTGTACATTGGCGTGCTCACAATCAACTCCTGCTACATAATTCTTTGTTACACTGTGAAAATATGTGCTAAATGTACACTAAGCAGTGGCAATATTGTGTTTCCATTGGGGAGTGATAGATAGCTATTTGTCAGTATGTTCTGCAGTTATGTTGTGCCTCTAGGCTGTTGCATCCTGTCCTGCTTGTCATTTGTTGCTATGAGAGCCATGTGGAGTGCATGGGCTGTAAGCTTGTTTCACTTTTAAACAATACTGTACTGTTCTGGTATATCTAGATATCATTACATTAGTTTGAATCACAGAAAATCAATAGAACAGGTGGAAGATGAAAGCACTCTGAGTTCGGAGAGAGTCGGACAAATTAGCGGCTGCTCTTGTAATGATTTGTTGTTTTGCGGCTAATGGTGCTACGCTTATTGTGGTTAATTAAACTATACCACTGCTCGTTATAGACAGCTAAAGAGTCGACTAAAGTATCCAATTAAACAATGTAAAACAGAGCCTAACACAGTCGGTTAACATGCACAACACACTTAACTACTGCTACTCAGAGTCTAGCTACGCATGTCGTACATTACATGCATTAGAGAGAACATAAAGTGATGCATTCCTGTGTGCATAGTTTTCTGAATGCAACTGTACTTAATTTTTAATCAGATTTTTGTTTTGCTCTAATTAATCATTTATTGTATTTCAGAATTCAGGTTTGAAATCAGCTATACTGTACAAATAGAAAATGCATGACCAAAACAGCATGGTAAACCAGAGTCAGAAATTGATCTTTTCCAGCACTGTGATCAAATGATTTTAAGTTTATGTAAAATTTTCTGGTTTGTAGTAACTCTAATTGCCAAACCATGAGTGTATTGAGTGGAAAACAAATTGCACTATCTTGTCGTGTGATATTAAAAGCAATGTGTTAAAAGTTGTTCACACTTTAAACATCAGTTAGAATTGGAGAACTATGTCAGACTGTATGTAAACAGACTTATCATTCCTTGAGCTGCAGCTGTTTTTTCATCAATGGTGTATAGTTCTGTTTCTGAATGAATACATTACACAGCGTTGAACAGTGACTCTTCTTTAAAACATCTCTGTTCGCCAGTGTTCAGTTGCGATGGAGCAATAAACAATGGTAAATCATGATTAAAAAGGGTACATTTTGTGTAATTGTGATAATGGCCAACAAAGATAATCACCATTAAACAACCAGATTGTGCAGACATAAGATGCTTATCTTATGTTCTATTGTTAGCTAGCTTCTTGTTGTTTTGACTTATAACAAAGTATAATCCCATAATAGTTAGTAGTAAATCGTAAAATGTAATAATTATGTAATAGTAAAACACAACATTTATTCACTAGGATTTCATAGGATATGCATTCTAACTGAATGAGTTGGTGTGTATAGTAATTTGAATATATTTACTTAGCATAATTAAACCGTCTGGAAATTTATATTATTGGTAATCTCAATTATTTCAGCCATGATTATCGTGGCACAAAATTTCAATATTCAATTCAATATTTATTCAGTAGTCCGCCAAGTGTGCAGATGAGCCTCATTGTTGATTTGACTTTCTCTGGCTGCAGAGGATCAGGCTTGCATAATAAAACTGATTGTTTGAGTGCACATCACAATGTTGAGTTTAGGCAACAGTGGTTAGAAACACATGAACTGCTCCTGCCCTGGGCTACACTGGCTCCTCTGCTCCTGCTGGTGTCTGCTTGAATAAAACCTAATATGTAAAGTGTATTAAAGTGCAGCTGGATCATTGCACTGGGTCTATATTATTAGATGGTTATTATGCTCCTTTTGCCCTGTTTTCATTTCTGCTGACAGAGGGAGTGTCTCTTTTTTAAATGTACTGTAGTCTATTTACTTTGTCTGCGGCGACTGGCAGCAGCAGTGGGGTTGTTTGGGGAAGCATCTGCTCAGTCTGTTGACGGCTCATTCATGATGTTAAGCACTTAATGTTACTTTAGCTTATGTTTGACAAATGTCTCTGTATATTTTTACTTTTCTTAAATGACTATTATTTAGACTTCTATAAAAAGGATTACGTTTACCACATACTAAACTTAATTTTGTGGCTGCACTTGACCCCATATTTTGGACAGAGCGTTGCCCTGTTTTATTTCATAGATTGAAAGATAATGGCATAACTGTTTATTTATTCTACTATTCTTTCCATAACAGTGTTTATATTTGAAGATTATTTTGTTGATTTTGATGTGTAATCATGTTGTTGACACAGCAGTTGTTTCACAAGTCAAATATTGTGCTACCTTACTAGTGTGCAACAAAATTATTGTTTTGTTTGGAAATGTGAGCATTTAGAGAGAATGCACCCAAAAAGATGTCATATTGTAATGTTCTAAAATGGCATTTCATGAACATTTGAAACTGAAAAAGGAGCTGCAATAAATAAACATAATGCAGCACTTAAGTTGTTAGTTTGTATCTAATGAATCATAAAAGTTATTTATGTGAGCCTCTACAGCTCAGAGCTTATTAAAATAAATAACAAAGGTCCTCTAGTACAAAGAGAAAGAAAAAAATGATTGTTCCATCTGTCATGTGTTGAATGATAAGTTGATATAGGTAATGATTGTGACAGGCCTTTGTCTGTGTAGTGTTTTAGTTAGAGAGGGCCCATTGGCAGTCACACAAACACATTTGTCATGGACTTAAATGGCATTAGTCAGTCATTGACATAAATGAGTCATTAATACGGCACAAGAGGAGCAGCTTGTCTCCAGTGTGCAGCCAAAGTTGAATTAATGTATTAACACTATATTATCTCTGGCGGCTCTTTCAGAACAAACCTAAGTGGTCACATAAATGGATGCTAATTATACTCATTATCGAATTGTCCCAGATTTGCATGAGAACAAGTGCATTTAAAAGTTCTTATGTTAAAGTTTACTGTTGTAGTTTGGAGGCAGCTTGAAGCAGTGGTGCCTGGATGGAGGTGAGTAGTTGGGACAAAGAGGTGATTCACAGAGGGATTATGGGATGTGTGAGCTGCTGTGATGGAGCTTAAGTCTTTCCTGTATACCCCTTTGTGTTTTCTCTTGTTCTGATCATAAGCTTGCTCTGTATGCAACAAAACTCAGTCCATTAAAAGTCAAATCCCTTGTAGTGGGAAAAGAACTCATATTGTGAATTTTCCACAGGTATTTACTATCAAACTGTAACATCATTTACATTTTGTTATATGTTAATGTGAATGGATGAACATGAATGACCTGAAGTCTGATTTTTATTTTTTTAATAATCACAAATAAGTACAGAGCAGTGGGTGGGGTAGGTGAAAATGGCAATTTTCAGAGTACTCAAGGCTTGAATGTAGGACAAATCAAAATGCAACCCCGAGTAAGCTTATGGTAAGGTATCACTGTTATAACATGGGGAAAAGTTCCATATGTCCCCTTTGATGTAGAAATACTGGGCATTTTATAGGCTTAGTTGTCAAGTAACAAATCTAGAAAGCTTTAAAATGAGCCTCCCAATAGGAAAAGTAGACATTCTGCGTCTGTTTTTATCCTTGTATTGCATCTCCTCTGATCCAGGATGTGCAGTATTGTAATAAGAAAACACTATTATGTCTTAAACTGTGTTGAATCTGCAAGAATTGTGGCAGAGAGAAGTGTACAGGGGTAAGATAAAAGATTTGAGGTTCGCATCTGGACTATAAAGTCTGAACAAGTGTGGAAGCAGCAATTATAGAATCAAATAAAACAAGACTAGCATACGGTAGTTCATAGTCGGTGCAAGACAATAATCTGCTTTATCTGTGTGCTGTCATAAAGAGTAATAGGGCAATAGTAGTCACATGCAGAACAATGACATGGTTGTGTTTTTTTAAAGCGGCTATATCTGATGACACACTATGAACTAAACTAGTGTGTCTTTCTCTCTTGTGGTATATTCTGTGTATTTGATTTTTTGTTCTTTTGTTTTTATTAAAGCTGTAATGTGAGATTGTGCTTTCTTTTAGTGCAGTGATTTTGCATTTAATCAAGTCTGTCATTCATGCTCAATTTAGAAATTTAGCAATTTAGAAAGCAAATACATAATACATGCTATATTATTTTCCTCTTACTTATCTTATTGGTCAGTTCGGAGGGAATGACAGGCACATTTTAACTGTAGATAAGATAAACCACATAAGATAAAATTGAAATTATGGTTTATTCTTTAAAAAACTGATATAAATGATTTGCCAGATCGGCCACACATACTTGCATTTGATAGTCTGGTTGTTGGAGGTCAAAACCAGGAATGTCGTCTTTCACATTACTCACTGTTATCAAAGTGTATTTCCTCTTTCATTTCTGGTCATTTGCTCCATGCAGCACTTTCTCTAGAAGTTGTAGAATAAATACTAAACTCAATCAGGGTCTCACTGATGACACACTATGAACTAAACTAGTGTGTCTTTCTCTCTTGTGGTATATTCTGTGTATTTGATTTTTTTGTTCTTTTGTTTTTATTAAAGCTGTAATGTGAGATTGTGCTTTCTTTTAGTGCAGTGATTTTGCATTTAATCAAGTCTGTCATTCATCCTCAATTTAGAAATTTAGCAATTTAGAAAGCAAATACATAATACATGCTATATTATTTTCCTCTTACTTATCTTATTGGTCAGTTCGGAGGGAATGACAGGCACATTTTAACTGTAGATAAGATAAACCACATAAGATAAAATTGAAATTATGGTTTATTCTTTAAAAAACTGATATAAATGATTTGCCAGATCGGCCACACATACTTGCATTTGATAGTCTGGTTGTTGGAGGTCAAAACCAGGAATGTCGTCTTTCACATTACTCACTGTTATCAAAGTGTATTTCCTCTTTCATTTCTGGTCATTTGCTCCATGCAGCACTTTCTCTAGAAGTTGTAGAATAAATACTAAACTCAATCAGGGTCTCAGAAATGCTCTATAAGCTGTGGTAGCAGCTTATTTTGAGCGCGCGATCTCCACAGCCGGCTGTTAAATTTTTCATGACTGTAGTCTTTATTGAGCAGAAACTGATCTCATTCGATGGTTGCCAGCACCATTCCAGTGTTTTCTTTTGCTAATGTTCAAAGCACAGTCTGCAACTTTACCTGCTTTGTTTGCCTAGCGGTTCTAGCCAGATTCAGACACTTTATAGGGCTGTTTTCATAAATATAGCTTGTTGTCTTTGAGTCACTAACAGCCCCATTTACAAACTTCAGAGGAAATGTACAGTAAAATGAATGTCACCTAGACTTTTAGATGCCCTTTGGTTGGGTCTATAATGGCAGCTGCGCTAATACAACTAAAGTATTGGGTGTGTAAAGTTACCAGAGTTTACACATCCAATACTTTTGTTGTATTAGCGCCTCTAGTTTGTTATTTTTAAAGCTGTGGACACTAAAATTGAATTAACAACTTTATTGGAATACAGTACAAACATTTTGCATTAAATAACTTACTCCAAACCTTTTTTACAGCATTAAGTTGGAGTATATATGTAGGCTTGCTCTTCCACAGTCCAGACCTGACCTGGTGGCACCACTTGGCTTGTCTCCATGGACATTAGGCTGATATCTTACAGTGGAACATTCCAAGCAAACCGACTAAGCTAGAACAACTCTATGGAGACAAGCAGGTGGTGGAGACTTCAACAAAAAAAAGTTTGATAGTGCACTTTTAAAATAGATTTTGTCTGCTTTTATGACTTTGCCATATGTGCAATTTATAAATAATTGGGCTTCTTTTCTTCACAGGTTGCAGGTGCGTTCTGTTGCCTTCACTTTGGTACTGGTTCAATCAAGCACACAATCATGTAGAGTTTTCCACATCAACAGTGCTAAAAAAAATGCTAAACCTAAACTCCAGTCTTTTTTCACTACATCTCCTATAGCTGTACAAGTGCATAGTCTCACTGAAGGTCAGGTCTAGTTCTGGTGTACTGTAGTTTGTCCTTACAAAGTTTTCCATTTTCAGTCTCTCTATTTTGGTTTAGAGTAGATGAGTGCTTTAACTAACAATTATATTAGTTGTTGACTAAGTGATACGTTTTTCTATTCGTCGACTAGTCAAACGATTATTTCTTATTGTACTTTGAGAATTTCCAAATATATTATCATTATTATTATATTAAATTGATTTATGGTAAAGAAAGCTTCTACCGTAGATAGAGAATGTTTACAAAAAAGTGTATTCATCAGAAAATCTGAAATAGTTTTGACTGAAATTTGGATTTAATAATTTCACTTTCAAAACCGCCGAATGATTACGATTACTTTTTATAGTCAAATAATTGCAGCCCAATATAGACATGGTTTCGTTCTGGTTTAGAGCGATCAAAAAGGCTCTTGTAACATCTTGAGTTTATGATTTAAACGCTTGAATCACTGTCCTAAAGAAGAAGCTGTGCAGATTTTCAGTTCAGCATGCATCTCATTTATGTTTATGACAAACACCGATGATGCTATCCGGTCACTGACTCTCTCTGTACTGCCTTCTAGTGTCTTTAGCGTTGGCGAGAGGATGTTGCACCACGCGATAAAGCAGGAATTCCGCCTCTGTGCTCTTAGTCATCACAAATCGACACAAACATTGAGTGAGAGAAAAAAAAATAGTCAGTCATTGAGTTTGAGCAGAAATGAAAACAAAAGCTGTGGGCTAAAGTGCTTTCTAATCCTGAGCGTGGTTTTCTTTCATAGTTTAGTAGAATACAGGGGCAGGATGCTATCATTGACAAATCTTTTAGCATTTTTTTGGTTTGTTTTGGCACGTGAGCACGGAAAAAAAAGTGAATCTATTCTGTGTTATCACTACTGTTGTTAAAATTAGTACAAGCTGGAAGATTGGCCCATATTTTGTCAGTGGTACAATAGAAGCAAGAGTGTTTTAAATAAACAGATGAGAAATTTTAGTATTGTAACAAATTCAATTTAGATTCTAAGTAATGGAAATCTGTGTAACAATTTTCAGTAATACAATGAATAGGCCTGTTACGATAACAAATTTTTGATGTGCGATATACTAATGAAGAAAATATAGCTGATAAATGATAATATTGAAACTAGTTTATGCCACTGACACAATAACCCTAAAGCACAATTACCCCCAAAAAACTATTCTAAATGTAGGATATTTTAAAAAAAATATGAGCTGCAATAAATAAACAGCAGAATGAAACACTTAAATATGTAGTTTGTGTCTGTAATGAGTCATAGAAGAGATTTATTCAACCTTTTATGGCTTAAATGTTATCGTACAGCCATAAAATAACAATAAAATTCCAGTAGTGCAAAGAAAATGTACACACAATAAATACTGACCCCAAAAATATTGTTCCAGCTTTTATATAATGAATGATGAATATGTTATGGTGTTGTGACACAAAAAACACTATGTTTTTTAGATAGTAGAATGTAATTTTGTCCTATTGATGCCAAAAAAAAGTATCTTGAGCATGTTTTGGTTTATTTTGGCACGTGAAAATGAGAAAGTGTATCTGGCTTCTGTTCTATGTTATCACTCCTGTTTTTAAAGGTAGTGGAAGTTTGCCAGAAGCAGCAGCTGAGTATTTAATAGATGAAGAGCACATTCATTCAAGTGAGTGAGTCATGAGCATAAACGTAATGGACCAAGGGACGCCAAACATCTGAAGTTCTAATGAGTGCTAATAGTAAGTCTATGGTGCTAGCAACGTCCACAATTTTAATTCAATTGGTTGGAGCCTGACTTTGTAGGTTTATTTACACATTCAATAAAGGTCTGAGTAACCACACTTCAGGAAGGCAAGTCAAATTTAAATGAAACTTAAATGTTAGTTCTTCAAACCAAACAATAAAAATACATTGGTGAAATGTTTAACTTACGTGGAGTGCTTATTAAAAATGGTGCTACTGCTGTTCAGTGCTATCAACATTTAGTCCATATTTCCAACCAGTCTGCCTCTTCATACATTTTATTGCACATTCGCTAATGATATACATGAATTAATTTTGATATTGTAGAGCTTATGTTGGTACAGTATTAAACATGCACTTTCATTGCAGACCATTGTCAGATTTGAATAGAAATGTGTGTCATTATATAATAGTTACTACGGCTGTACAATATATCTACTCTAAATGCTGCAATATACTTTTTTTTCCCTAGCTGTATCTCTGTTTGTTTGTCTTACTTGGTTTCATATAAGTCGGTTTTGAAGGCACATAGTTCAGTGTAGATGGATATGTCACAACTTTCTTCAGTTTTCCAAATAAAAATAAAAAAACACATTTTAAAGAGGCACAGTCTGACATTATAATTGAATGTGAAGTGGTAATTTTACCTTAAATGAATGTTAATGCTCCAGACATTAACAATAAGTGCACTCTGAACAGAATCCTACGTTAAACATATATCACAAATCGAATCGCAATATGTTTCAGTAAATCACAATTCGATTTTGCAGTTCTAATAGTTATAAAGACTAAACTTAAACATTTAACCAGAGAGAGAATGCAAGTGTGGACTCCATATTATCCCATTTATTTTATTATTTAATTTATTATTACCATTTATATTTTTTCTCTTTATTGTTATTATATTATATTGTGAAATTTGAGCTACTGTGTCCAAATAATTTCCCTCGTGGATCAATAAAGTTTGTCTTAGTCTAATTAACAAATTTAACAATGTCAATAAATAAGTTCTCTATTTTCCAATATTTGTGCCGTTTCTTCAAATGAAAATTGCTGCTTTATTATAATATACTCCTGCAGTTTTGTTTTGCTCTTCGGTGAAGTTGCTACAGAGTCCGCTCCACAGAGTTAGCCTGGCCGTGTCTGTGGCAGCCTGCTCTGAGGACTAATGAGGTGTTTATCTGAAGAGGTGGGCTCCGGACCCCCATCTGTCACACTGTCCCACTTTTCCTCTCACCGAAGACGCAATTTTGCCCGTAACATGAATTTTGTAACCAATTTGCCGTTATTTTTCCTGCTCACTTTATTTGATGTTTGATTCGATCCATTTTTGGCACTCTGTGAGTCATCATTCTTCCAGTCTCCAAGGCCGTTTGCATGATCATTTGGCAGATAGCTTTAGTAACACCTGTTTAGTATTAGCACTCTCTTTGCAAATCATTGGCTTAACAGTACGACCTCAGTTAGTAACTGAAATGAATCGGCAGGCTGTTGTTTTTGTCTGTTTTTGAGATCTGACCTGAAATTGCATTAGATAAGCTGCACAATTACGCAACAGGTAGCAAATGAGATGGGTCTGAATAGCGCTGGAAGATTAAAATGCACATTATATGATAGCTTTGTTTACAGTGTTTGTCTGTTCATTTAGGATTATCCTTGTAGAAATGCCAGACTGAAATGAGATTTTTGTTAATGGAGGTCAGTGATGGGTCAATATTTTGTCAATGGCGCAATAGAACTAGGAGTGCATTTAATCAACTAATAGGATAAATATTTGCCTTTGTAGTACAACATCATGGTTAAATGAAATTGAACTAGCAGTTGTCAGAGTACCAGCATGATAAACTTTCTTTTGAAGCTAAGGAATACCATTGCGAAGTAGGGCCAATGCCTAGGAACAGGTCACATGTTACACTTTTCACGGTATTGTATTCTTAACTGTGAAAAATTCTTGTCTAAATCAGTTAGTATTTACATTTACGAAAACCTCCTATAGATATCTTTATGGAAAAGAAAAATGTATTAAAGTGGTTATTCTTTGATTAATACTCTGCTACTTTACTATTAATTATATTCTACTTTGTAAGAGTGCATTAAGGGCATTAGTGTAGCAGATAATTACAGAGTCCTTGAACATTGCTTGAATTGCAAAGTTTTAAAATATTCTTGTGAAATACGTCGCTTTTTATTACAAAGTGTTGGAGTTGCTTTAAGTTAACCTACTAATCATGGAAGCCGGTTTGAAAATTGTCCCATTGAGTTGTGTCATTTGGAGGTGTGGCCCACTTTAGCTCCCATTCACAGCAGTTTAGACACACTTGTATTAGATTAGGTCTGAAAGAGCTCACTGAGGTATTTCTGCTGTGTGTAATTGTAACCAGAGAGATACTTTGTCTGTACTGAATGCCATTGCAAACTTAAAGATTGCTTCAAGTTTGCTTTTCTTATTTAGTCTAATCAAACAGAGAGGATGGAGCTGTGTGTCTAGGCAGAGTTCCCACAAGACAAAATGTATACACTAGTCATTGAAATCCTCTGAGAATTTATTATAGGCTCTGGAATTCTGCTCATTGTTAATATTGATATTGTGATCGTGTTAGATGATGAACATTGGTATAATGGCATTTTCTTAGCTGTCTGTACACACTGGGAGACGTGCATTGATCTCTATAATTCTATAATTCATAAAACTATAATCTATGTAATCCCGCATTCGTCCAGGAATGATCTATGGGAGAAAATGTTTTTGAAATCAAGATGTTTCAGGTGTCATCCAGAGAGCCATTATCAATCCAGATACTGTTCTGAGGAGCGTAGGGCAGTATAAATGCCAACACCCCAAACCAGTACTTTTAAATCGATAATCAGAATGACAGTTTATTGATTAGATTATCTGACTGTATTTAACTTTATGGCTACGTTTAATAGGGAAGCACTGATTCAATACTGGCATCTAATATCGGCGCCTGTACTGAGAAATTTGTTTAGTTTATTTAGTTTATTTATTTGATGAGACAGGGATAGTGCACAATATACATTCACTTTAACAGAAGAGATGCATTGTACCAGGTTGTAATGCCCATGCTAATTTCCGCCTGTCGTCCCTGGGCAGGTTGATGTTATAGTTCATAAAAATCAAACATACTAAGAGAATGTCTTTTATAATGACTGAAGCATCATAGCAATTCTGTATCATTGTTCGCACCCAGTTCTCTCAGCACCTTAAAATCATCATCCTTACCAAAGTCATCATTCAGTTCATTCACTCCAGAACATCACACTCTCTCCAGACACTCATCAGTCCACATTATGGGTGGAGGTTTGGTTTCACCAGGCGTGAGAAAGTGCCATAGTCTGTACATGTGATCAGCTCTGTTGGTAACATTTGCTGGATCAGATAACGGATATCGGATATTGGATTTCAGCTTCAAAAATATTACTTCAATCTATATCCTAGATTGGCTTATACATTCTTGTTATAAAGTCTTGTAATGTTGAAAGTTTTATTAAGACAAAGTTGTCCTGTAGTTACTTCAGAGTAGGGATGGGCATGATTAATCGATTAATCGATAATTGATCATTAAGAATTTCATCGATTACGTTCATTTTAATCGACAAACCGAATGTAGGTTGCTGTGCGTAGCGTGACCAAACAGGGGTCCATACATGTAGCTCTCTGCACTCAGAAGGAGCGAGCAAACACAAACAGTCGGTCAGTCTGCAACGCAAATGCGTATTTAACGATGACTTGTACAAGAAATTCCACGCTTTCCGTTGCGTTCGGGACAAGTGTGAGTCCATGTGCACAGTGTATAAAGCAGCACAGTGGGAAAAAGTTTTGACAGGTGAGAGTCGCGCAATGTCAATGACGAGTCCCCACCTCCCACCTCCCGTACGGTGTCCTGGTTTTGACAAATGCAAATATGGTCACACTAACCTGTATTCCACTGAGTCATGTCTTTTAATCCAACAGAAGTTGACCGCATCAGCGACACAAGAGCTGTAGTTTTATCTTTGCTTAGTTTCTGCAAATTAGCGATGCGGTTTTAAGTTTCGTTTTTGTGAGATTTGCGCAAAACTGCGTTAAACACATTATAATCTCAAACGGATTGATGTGGCTCTAGAGTCATTATGGTTTATATGTCGTAAAGTTGAATGTATGTATGCAGGTTAGTAGTGCAGATAGTAATAATAATGATGAAGTTATACAAACACTTGGTTTTGTACAAACACTCAGTTTTGTCTAAATGCTGTTTTCAGTCTCTGCGCTGGTATCGATATCGGCAATTGGCAGATAATTAAAGCTAGAATTGAAAAACTGGATTGGTGCATCTCTACTATTTAAACCCTTTCTAGCTTGGAATGACTTGCAAATTATTACTATATATATATATATATATATATATATATATATATATATATGTTTTTGGTGACAGTTTAGTTTAGGGACCACATATTAATTGCTAACTAAGTGGTAATTTGTATGCACATAAGCTGTTACTTAGCTATAAGTTGGTATTTACCAAGCACGTATTAATGCTTATTAAAATTTCAGTGTATGTACAAAACATCCATTGTAATCCCCACTACTGTAATGGGAAGAAAACGGTTCATAATACTTGCAAAATACAGCCTTAGGCAAAAATGCATTGAAAGTACTTTATAAATACTAACAAAAATGTAATTAGGCACTTATTATTATATTAGATAGCTATTAATATGTGGTCCCTAACCTAAAGTGTTACCTTTTTTTTTTTTTTTCCTAATGCTGCCATTGATTGGGATTTCTACCAAATAAAAAGTAAAAGTCAATTTTAAAAATGCTGTTGATGGCATTTTGAAGCGTTTTATCTGTTTGCTTCATGTCATATGGCAACAGTAGCTCATTGTGTGTGAATGGGCGAGTGGTTCCTTAATGTAAAGAGCTGTGAGTGCCTTGAAGGTGGAAAAGCGCAGTATAAAAATGTGTCCATTACCATTTACCATATGTATAATGCAAATTGTGTTCTCAAAAGTGCAGTCATTGTCAGAGTCCGTTTAAAAAGGAAGAATCAATACAAGGCGTTAATTAATCATCATATTGACTATAGGTCTCTCAGCATTTGGCCGTCTGGTAACCTCCATTTGAAAATCTTTACCCGCACAGATCTGTTGTTATGTGACTAAGGAGGCTTCATCTGTTGCTGCAGTCATCAAAGCAGTGGCTAAGTGCCCCTCTGTTCCTTGTTTTTCAGGCAGCAGGAGCAGATGGTATGAGTTTTCTATGGATGATTCACGGAGAGCGAGTAGCACATCTAGCCTCTGTGCGCCTGTGTCCTCCCTGACTCTACTCAGTACACCTGTTTGTTTAGGCCTCATTTATTATTCAGATGTCTTAGATTTAGGGCTGGGGAATTAATTGAATTTTAATTGAGATTGAGATTCTGTCATTTTGTTTAATTGTCAATGATCAGCTTGGGTCTTTATACTTGAGAAGTCAACAGTCACATTACAATAAACATTAGAATAAAACACTTGGGAAATCCTATAGCCTGTAACTTTTTGTTGAATTTTGTGAAAGATTCTTTAGAATATGGAATCAATAGTAGATAAGATTTGCTTATGTTTTGTGCTCATATATAGTGTAAATTTAGATTATTTTCACCAAATTATGTTTTGTTACATTTATTATATATAAACTCACTCATAGCCCTTTCAAGAGAGCTGTTGATATCCAAGTCTCATGGTACGATTTTTATTGCGATATCGTGGGGAAACTCACAATTAGGGACGTAACAATATCCAAATCTCTCTGTACGATATTTTAATGATATACATCTCACGGTATGATATTTATTGAGATATTTTGTGGAGGTTGTGAACATGCTACTTTTTCCTCTTTAATTGCCTTAACAAGATTAAATCCAAAGAACTAAAACTTAATAGAAACAACAGTTCTAAGCACTTTTATCTATTATAGTTACACTGAAATATACACTGAAATGGAGCAAAGGATCATGGTTGGTGTCGTTCCCTCTGTCTTTTTAGCTATTGCTGCGCCATAACTCTTAAGCAAAGAGACTTTTAATTTGATGTACTGTGATGGTCCACGATATTATTGTGAGAACGTTAATGATACAATATCACGATATTTTAGTTACTGTTACATCCCTATTTGTGCAGCTATCTTTTCACACTCAAGCATTCAACTTAAGCTTAGTGTGTATTCTTTAGGCAGCAGGTTGATATACTAAAAAGTGAAAATATTGACCTAATGAGTTGTTGATTTGATTATTATGCTGCTATTGTTTCTTTGGGCAGGACATCACTTTTCTTTCTTCTCTCTAAGTGTGAATAAATGACTGTTTGCCATTAAGTGCTTATAAGAAATATCCAAATGGACAACTTTTAGATAGATCAATTATAATTGACTTTTTGACATGCTTTTAAAAAGGTATAATTTGTCACTTGGGTTATGATTAACAAAATGGATTAATGTTTGTGAGTCTTGCCTTTTTATAATTGAACAAAATAAACACATCTAGAGCAGCCCTAACACTTTTATTTTCCCTTCACAGACTTTGGAGGAGCCCCCCTACTTAACGGTAGGGACGGACGTGAGCGCCAAGTACCGAGGGGCGTTCTGCGAGGCCAAGATTAAGACGGCCAAGAGACTGGTCAAGGCCAAGGTAAGTCACTCTTCAGCTGCTCCAATATTAAACATGTTTTGTGTCCTTTGCTGTTGGATGAAGAGAAGAGGGTTTTGGCTGAATCACTCACTGAATTAGACCAAAAGACACTTGGCTAAAGCACAGTATGGGATATTTGATGATGAAGTCTTAGTCATTTTTGTAATTTTCTCTAGGGTTTGATTTATTTTTGGCTATTAGTATACAGTATATCAGAAAATATCAGTTTCAGATTAATATATTTTATATTTTAATCCTAGAATATTCTATAGCATTTAATGTAAAGGTCAAAAATACTAAGTCCAGTCAATAGCAGCAGAAAAAGGACTAGCAATTTACAATTAGCATATAAGACTAATGGCCTTGTAGTTCAATGAATTAAAAAGTTAATTACCCTTGAACTGAATGGTCATTTTAACATTGAGGTTGGGTGCCTTAATGGAAATCTGTGCTTGGTACTTTTAGTTTTCTACTTTTTCTGTATCAGCATATTGTTTAACTATTTAAAAATATTTACAGTATCACTCTATACGCACCAACTTACAAAACATCCTTTAACACCAATTTATATAAAATCAGTTTTAGGTCTACAAGATGAATACTTATCGAATCAAAATTGCTATTTGAATGGACGCAATTAGCAAATAACAAATTGCGAAGCTTATACTTTTGAAGTACCATAATTTCCTCCACAAACAACAAAATATTCAGTCTTACTCAGCATAAAAATATAACCCTGAAATACATGTGATTCTTGTATTATTACTAGTATTGTCAGTTCATATTTCACGTCTTTTTGTCACTTCTCCTGGACTCTACTTAAAATTTGTACTTTATGAATTGAAACCATCACAATCACTATCACAATGCTTGTCAGGAAAATCACAATTGGGTATTTTTCTCAAACTGTGCAGCTCTACCTTCACTATATCAAAGCCCAAATTGTCCAGTTTCAGCCTTTTCTCTCCTGCAAAGTCACTATCATTCTTGCCCCGCTGTGTAATACATATCTTCAACATCTATTTCAGCCAATGTTCCCTCTCTAAAATGGTCTTTTCCTTTGGGGTTTTCACTGATGCTTATGTTTCATCAAGATAACTTATAATTGTTTTGTTTGGACGACCGCATTACCGACAAACTTCTTCGGTCCTGCTTTACTCTGCTGCTTTGTAAATCTCCTGTCGTAGTCCAGCAGGTTCCCCTTCCTCTCCCGCTTCCACGGGGGACCCCTCTCTGGTGATGCTTGTTTCCCTCCGATGTCCCAGTGGTCTTTATGGGTTGCTTGATTCACGTCTTGCAGTGGCTGTTCTCCCGGTGGAGCCTCGGCATCTGGATAACACAATGGAGACGGATGGCTTGTCTTTCGTTTTGCTAACAGCGTGTGGGAGGGACACAGATTGGCTGCTTGCTACCATTTACTGATATACAGTCCCCCTACTCAAAATAGATAAAACATGATTGAGACGTGCCATTTATTGAATTGTAAAAGATGACAAATATCACAAGTGAATAGTTTAGCTAAATAATAACTAGGGTGTAAAGTAAAAAGTAAAAATAATATATGATACAAATATTGAAAGAAATTAGCGGGTGGAGGATATCAAAACAAAGACTTGCCATCTTTGTTAATAAATGCTTTTACTCTCAGCGAACCAATACATTTAGCCCAAAAGAAAATGCAAGCTTAATTAGTTTAGTACTTAATTAACTGAATGAAACTGTGCTGTTATCCTTAATTTTGTGTCTTTTTTGGTTGAGATCATTGTCATTTTCCTTACAAGAACAATAACTTACCGACATCTACTGTAGAAGCTGGTAAGTTATTGTCCTTGTAAGAAAAATGACAAGTTCTACAACTACTGTAAACCTTTTTTAGGTAACAATTTAGATGTCATCATTATTCATCTACACATAATAGATTTGCTTTAAACAGAAGTTCTTTTGAAAATCTCTTGGCATATTATTCGAGGTCCTATCAATACAATTCAACCTTAACTTTGCATTAAATACTCACCTCAAGGTACAAAATGATTGAGTTATGTTTTAGCAAAGACTTAAAGACTTTGTAACTGATCTTTTAAAAATGTGAAAAACAAAACCAGTTCGTTTTAAATGATTTGCACTGGTCCAAAGGTTTTCCTCACATACTTTATGCATTTAGAGCATCATAATTATTCACCATGTTGAGTTTCTAAGTTCTTTTCACAAGTCTCCACACAGTCTTGCAGTGATGGTAAAGCTAACAACAACTAGCATGCTAACGAGCATTTCCTGATTCTTGAGCAATAAAATGCTTTCTAATTAGATGCAGATAGTACACAGTGGACTTGGGTATAGGTCCTTTAACTATGAAGATAAAAGAAAAAAAAACATAGATTACATTTTACGTAATCTACAAACATAAAACACTGAACATGATTTACTTACAAAATTATAATTCTTTTCCATACTACTTATTACTTCACTTGTATAATATATACTCCTACCAAGTCAGTTTAAGCGATACAGCCATTTGTCCTCCACCACAAATGAGGCAATGATCTAAACCATACAGACACAAAATGGAGGATAATGGCGCAGGCTCATTTCATAAATTAATTACTAAACTAATTAAGCACTCGTTTTCTTTTGGGCTAAACGTATTGTTGAAGCTTTGTGTCTCAAATGTTGTAACATGGCCATTATTCAAAGCTGAATTTTTCATTGTAATCAATTTCTCTATAGCGCCATGCTTCATTTATCTCTGTCAGCTTGTTAAACAAAGTCAGAAGTCGCAGCGTATGCAACAGTGTCTTTTTGAGTGATTTTTAAAACCTGCTAAAAAGATTTGGCATATTTTATTTATGACAACGATAATTTTAACTACAAAAAATGAATTAACGCCATGCCAGTTTTGCTCATTATGGATGGTTATCACATTTTTCTATCAGAGGAGGCCCAGAGGCAGTGTAACAAGCTCAACACACATTTGTTTCTTAAAATAATTTTCAAAATGACTTGACATTAATATGGATTTTAATGTCAAATGTTTTGTTTTTTTGTTTTTCTTTTCTTTTTATTTCATGCCAAGTTTGAACAACACTTCATAAATTGTGAAGAAATGTTTTTTCTCAAGAAAAGACTGAATGTAAACAAGTCTATATATATATACTGTATGTGTACACACAGAGTACATGGAGGTGACGATGAGGATAACCACTCTGCCATTTCCTTTTTCCTTTTTTTTTTTTTCTTAATGTAAATTCCTTTCCAAAATAGACTTGATTTCTTAAGTGTCTTATCCCAAGATTCGAACGGATTGGGTTATGCAATAGTTATGAAATCACTCTCTTTTTTTTTTTTGGTAACAATCCAATTTTTTTCTTTTTTTAATCTTCTTGATTAAAGGAGGATAGGATTTCGCTACAGAGTTTTTAAGGTGAAATTATGTTAAGTGAACTATTGGCATATGTCATTTAGAACTAGTATTGACTTGAGTCACTATGATGAACGAATGAAAAGGGTCAAATGGAAAAAATGTGGGTGCTTACTTTGGAGCTGAGAGATACATGATTGGAATAGACATGGATTATCATCGAGTGAGCGAGGATTACTGGAATTTTTCTGAAAGCTCTGAGTTTAATAGCCTTAAGTTAATAAGATCTTGCCTGGAGTATATCTGGGGAGAATGTAAATTCTATTATAACATATTGAATATTGTGTATCACAGCTGTTTGACTGATCTTGGCTCCGTCTTTTGTGATCAACAGTAAAATAAGCTTATGCATTTTAGGTTCTATACTTTACTGTTGTCTGGCTTGACTAAGAAATGGCTGACCTATTAACAGAATGTATAACAGCAAATCTCAAACAGTCTTAATGTATGATCTTGTATGACTCACTTTACAGAACCATTGGTTCATAAGCAACATGACTTTCCTGTTTTCAGCTATTTTAAGTGGTCATTCATCTAATAAGAAAAATATGAACAACCCACCCAAAGCTGGCACACAAGCATAATGTTCCTGCATTGTAAAAATGGTAATATGAAACCTGTTAATGCCTAATTTTCACACCTCAAAAAGAGGAAGTATATTTCTGAATACTTCTCGTTCCTAGAGGTCTTACTATGGTGTGTTGCTATTCATTTTTACTTTCCGTCAGGTATAGACAATGACTGGGTAGACCAGCTTCGCCCAACTAATCACAAGATCTATAAGTGAGATATCAGGATCTTTACTCTGGGTTGATATTGGCTTCTGGATAGTAAGCAGAAATGTCTCGATTAAAAAAAAGAAAACATTTAGATGACTACTACCCTCTGAAACCTATTCTATCAAAATCAAGGAGTGCTGCTTTTACAGTGTAATCTATGGGGAAGAAACAAATCTTGTTTATATACAAGGATAAAAGCTAATATCCCAGCTTTAAAAACAGTTTAAAAAGAAATTGACATATTTCTTAAAGGGTAAATAAATATTTATGCAAAAGGTCAAACTCACTGAAAAGTAGAAGTGACTTAAGGCGACTTTACAATATAGCATTGCAAAACAAACATGACATGACACACATTATGTTTGCCAAGATTAGACAATGCAAACTCAATCTATGGCCTCTTTTAAATAATGCAAAAACTGACTTTGAAAAACCACTCCAGTACTTACTACACCCTTTTTTATAATCTCACAGTGGCCTAGAGATGAGAGCCTGACTTCTCACTGTGTTTGTTAGCAGTGGTGTAATGATGGAGCTTGTTTGCACACTGCCTCTGCTCTTGTCTCGAGAAGAGGGGACCTTTGAGGTGAGGGGTCAGGTTTTATTGACAGTTCCTCGTAGTGTGTCTGAGTGGAGCGATTCTTCAATGTGAAAATATGAACTTGTTTTACCCATCTGGGAGCTCGACTATTATCTACAAACGAGTGAAACACCACCAAGGGATGTGCTTTGTTCCATGTTATTTAATGAACTGACAATCCAATATCTCTTAGCACTCTGTATCTCTCACTTTTTTGTCTCAAGTTGGCTCCTTTTTGTGACTTTGAAAGCTGTTTCTGGCATTGTTGTAAATTGGAAAATGACTCAAGTGCTTCATCTAAAATGCATTTCCTGGAGGGTTGTTTCGGATATTGTGCGTCTTATTCCTGCTGCACTGCTGAATCAGAACAAAATAAAAAGCAATAGAAATGCAGCCAGTCAAGGAGATTAATCTATAAAAGATGTGGTTTTAGAGACAGCCCATAACCTTAGGATCAAGGATATTTTTTACACTATTAGGTTTCAAATGACATTTTAATTAATCACATTTTATTGGCCATTAATATTTAATACAAATTGACACAAATGTTGGACTTGATCAGTATAATTGACTAGACCCAATAAATTTATTGTATTACAACAGAAATCGAATTTGACCGTGTCTTTACCTGTTGGCAAAGTACAATGTAATCTATGGCTGAGTTTCAGATGACATCAAAACATTTTATAGGCCAATAATATTTAACACCGATGTAGGGCAGCTAAAATTAATATTGTTAAAATATCTCATCTACTACAGAGAGTTCTTGGGTCTAGGCACTTATAGAAATAATCAGGTGCAACATTTGTGAATTTACCTTTTGGATAATTCATGGTAAAGTACACCCCCCACATTATTGCATTTTAAAATCTAAAAAACACCAATAATGACACCGATGAAGCATTCTGATCAAACCACATGTCGTATAAATCACTATTCTAATCCTTGTCTTTTCAAACCTTGGATACCGTCCCCTACAGACCAATACCACATTTGAACAACAGTTTTGAGGATGCGCTGAGTGTCTTGTAGCCTTGACAAATTGGCCTGTTTTTTAGTGTTTGTTTACCACATTGACATTGCGCATTTTGTCACAAGCTGGAAAATCCGGCAATCTACCATAGCCACACGGTATCAAAAGTGGATCACCAGTAATTGGCATGGACCTTGACAAAAATGATTTATACTGAGGAAAATCACAGTGGCTCAATAAAAAGGTACAGCAGAATCATCTTAAAAGCTGAACTAAAATCAAACACTGTATTAAAACTAGCAGTAAAATAAGTTCAAGAATCTACAGCAAAACTGGTACAAATTAGGGCTGAACAATTTGGCAAAAATATCTAATTGCAACTTTTATAACGAGCCTTGCAATTGTGATTAGATTTGCCATTTATGTTTTAATTAAAGGATTCTGTTCAAAGTTCACCTTTTTAAAAGCATCCAGAAGAATTAATTAAAAGACTGAAATATGAACTGACAAACCAATGCAAGAATCACATTTCAGAACATGTCTGTACAGATCTAAACTACAGGGTTATTCATTTTTATGTAGTACAGAATATTTCATTGTTGAGGACGTTATTGCAGCGTGACTTGTTGCACCTATTCAAATTGCCATAATTAAGATGGTACAAGTACAAATCATCTTAGTACAAGCACAATATTTGTCTATACTTAATAAAAATATAGTGTATATATAAATAAATCTAGTTCTGATGGATTACAACACAAATATACTTATTACTTATCTCATAACTGAAATCACAATTATTTCAAACAATTACTTGTTGTGAAAAGTAACATGTAGATAAAATATAGACCTCACTTACTTTGTGTTATTATAGGGTAGCCGCAGGGTCTTAAAAGTCTTAATAGGTCTTAAATGTCATTTTCCTAAATTAAGGCCTTAAAAAGTCTTAAATTATGTTGTTCAAGTTTTATTTTTTTCACAAAGATCTTAAATTTCATTAGCCTATTTTTATTTTATTTTTTTAATATATACAAAACAACATTGTGAAATCATGTAATGTGAATGAATCTCTAATACAACATTTTGGTTTCTTGCGCTGGTGGCAATAAGTAAACAATCAGTACAGTGGAGGACGACGTTGGATGGATCATGGGGATGTGTAGGTTTAATCCACAGTGGCTCTTAGATTCTAGACATAGCAGTTGGTTGGCCATTATTAGAAATGGATCTGGTGTTTTTCGCCCACATAATGAGTGTGATGTTGGTCTTAATTTCCATGTAAGTGGTCTTATAAAGGTCTTAAAAAAGTCTTAGATTTGGGGTAGTCAAACCTGGAGATACCCTGTTTTAGTAATTTGTGACACTTTCTCGTCAAACCCGATGTAGATTTAAAAACGGCTATTTAATTAAAACAGGGCTTTGTGTTTGTGTGTTTAAGTAAATTTATACATGCAAAATATAACCAAATGAAGTCAGGATAGTACAGTATGCAATAGACTGCCGGTCATGATACTCTGGCTGATTGTCTTACATTACTTGTTTTTCCGAAATCAAAGCAAAGAGAAAACATATGAACATTTGAGACTCGATATCGACAGACATATTTGTAACACTGAACAGATTCCGCTGTTTCTGGCCATGTCTCACTTTGCACACATGCTTCTTGGAAAATATGCGACAGTAAAAATCTGTGAGTATATTTGAGTCGCTGGAGTTTGGTCGCGTTGCCAGGTCTCCGTGCAAATGTAAGCTTACCAAGCTCTGATCTGATTATGAGCCCTGCGTGGTTCACTTCGGGAGGCTGCAGATGCTGAGGGGGGAGGTGCAGTAACAATAGAGCAGACAGCAGCTCCTGTGGCCGACAAACAAGGGTCACTGAGAGGTCTGTGTGCGATACTGCTGCAATATTTTATGATTACCTCAAATGTAGCAATATGAGCCAAGAGATGTCATTTGGATGCCCACTTTAGCAGAGCCATTTTTGAATTATGAATGTCTTATCTAAGCTTGGGCTCAAACATTATGTCAAAGTACAAACTAAGCCATTTCAGTAAAAAAAAAAAAATCCATACAGGCACTAATGGAGTAAACTAATATCGAAACTAGATACTCATTTGTGCACTACTGAAAAAATCACATTAATGAAAAAAAAGATTTACTATGATCTTGAGCTATATTTAAGTTTAGCATTATTTTGTGTAAAAAGACTATTTTTAAAAAGACAGATAGAGGCTGAAATTTGAGTATTGTGACAGCGCTACTTCAAGTGGAGCAGTGCGAACTATGATTTGTCATTTTGATTCCCACTTTAGCAGACTGAGTAATTGTTTGAATGTCTTATCTAAGCAAGAGCTCAGAGATGTCAAAGAATAAGGTACTTGAAATAAAATGTAATAGACATCCACCAAGGCATTACGTTACGAATGGTTGCAACTGGCGAATGGGTATCTTCAGTTATTGGTTAAATTCTCTAGTAAACTGCTATGCCCTTTTCTTTCTAAAGATTACAGAAATGATTAATGAGTGTTGTCAATTACTGACCTAACAAAATCTCATTGGCGAATACATCATTGCATAATGCATTCTATCTCGAGTGAATTATCTTTGATGGATGCAAATATGATTAACCACAAATTTGTTCATGACATGTAACCCAAACATTTCTTTCTATTCAAAGTTCGTTATAATCATACTAGGGCAAAATGACACAGTGCAACACAGAAATGCACTATGTCATTTTGGTTTGCTGTTTGCGTCAATGGAGTTAGTGTTGCTTTGCCTGGAATGTTCCACAGTATGGCATTAAACTTAAATAAGCAGATCATCTTGATAAGGCAAGTCTGCTCACAGTTATGTCATGTTTTTCAAAAGATATTCATTAGCTATACTTTCAGCATTTCTTGTAACTCAATAAATGTATGGGGGATACATTTAATGCCAAACTGTGGAATACTCCAGGCATCCCAACAACATATGAATGGAGAGAATCATTTGTGCACCTTTTGACAACTAGAACTTTGACAATGTTTTTTTTCTCTGGAAACCCTAGTATTAACAGAGCTGACACTTATGACTAGGAGTGGGAACAGTACCTTCCTGGCTACTGTTTTTTTATATATACTTTCATATTTTGTCCAAATCCTTTCTTGCATACTTCCTGTACGTACATTTTCACCTATTTTTCTGTTCAAATACATCATAATATAAAGCCTTTTCTCATCTTGTTTTCCTGTACTGAGTGTGGGATCAGTGAGTCAGGCCGGCCTGTAGGGAGATGTTTGTTTGCTGTGACTGATCGTTCCCTTTGCTTCCTCTTCCTCAGGTGACCTTTAAAGCAGATCTGTCCACGGCCGAGGTTCATGATGACAGCATCAAAGGGCCGCTAAAGGTAAGACAGGAGCTAGCTCTACCTGGCTCAGCTGGGACTCTGTCGGCACACACATATTTTTAAATAAATTATCCTTAAAAAGCCCCCAGCCAATTGTAGGGACTTCTTTCATTAATATAGTTCTAACCTTTTCATTGCATCACATTACAGCAGTCATTCAATATAATGCAAATTTACCAGAGCAGAGAAACTAATAAATATATGCTCTAAATTGTAATTTTAGGGGAATCTATCCTAGACAGACATTTTGATTCTGTGATTTTGTTAGGTTTTTCTTTTGAATAAACAGTTTATGTGCACACTCCTTAAAATTTTAGTAATTTGGTGTTTTCTACTACATTTTCTCACACACTACTCCAAACATGAGTTTTAACTTGTGTTAGTTTTTAGTTTAATGTTTAGCTCAGTTGCACAATTTTACATAATAAATTGCACGTGCATTATCAGTACACATTAATATATAGAGCCAAAATGGGGTAGGCGGAAGTAATGGCTTATAAGTGCGTATCCCCCGCACCGTTATAGCTACCATTTTGAATTCTTTTTATGATTAAAAAGATGGAATATTTAGTTAGAGATTATCAATTGCTACAGTGCAAATATGTCATTACACACTCTGAAACCCCTGAATAACAATGTTTAGGAAGACTACTATACTGATACCTCAAGATGTATCTATATACAAACTGGGACACTGATGTATTTTGTGTCTGCACTTACATGCATACATTTCCATTAGTACTGTTTACTTAACAGCTCACCTATTAACTCTCACCATTAACTCAGATCCAGATTCATTAGACCGGTTATTCCATTTCAGTGTTAACAGTTCCTTTCTGCTGCAGGTGGGAGTTGTTGTGGAGGTGAAGAATCAGGACGGAGTTTACCAGGAGGCCACGATCAATAAGCTGACCGATGCCAGTATATACACCGTGGGTAAGTCAATAACACACCATTGAATCTGCCTTGCACTCACTGCGTGTGTCAGGTACATGAGCTTTTTAATGTTTTGTTTGGAGTTTGGTCCTACTGAGAGCACTGTGTACAAGTATAAAAAGATTTGGCTCAAAAGTTAAAACAGAAATAGCTTCAGTGCATTGTGGCGGGCGATATTACAAAAGTGATTGTAATTCAGTAATCCATCTGTCACTCATTCAGAGCATTACAGAGGCTGACTAACAAGGAGTAGTGGGTAGAGAAGAAGACTGCATTTACAGCATTGAACTGAATAGTAATCGAACAATTACAGTGGGAGCGGCACAGTTGATGCTTGTGCTCGTTCTCTGATCCTAAGTTTGGCGCTTCAAATTGCACTCTTGACATCATTGGTAGAGCGGTCTGATCCACTGACCCCCAGGGTGGCAGTGCGAGTCCAGCTCCCACAAATTAACTGTTGTACAATACCCATATTGTATCAGCAGTAATCTTGTGGTGCTATTTTATAACTTTTATGTTTCAAATCTTCCTTTTGAGGCCCAATTTTACCCAATGAAAAAAGAAAGAAAGCATAAATGTCTTAAATGGTATGTTGTCATACTTTGTGTGATTTTGTGTAGGAGACTTGTGCTGTTGTGTTAAAATGCATTCAAGTGTTTTAAGTGCTTAAAATGTTGCGAGTCTGTAGGAAGGCATCTTGGCTTGCCTCTCAGGTTGATACGTTTTTTTTTTGTGGCCAAAACCACAGCTCGTAATTTGGTTTCCCACTTGTGGTCACACTTCAGACCATATTTGTAGGTGTTGATATGATATGATGATACTAGGACTGAAAAAACTACTTATAGAAAGTGTTGGACACAGTGTCATCATTTTTAAATAAAACATGACAGAGTTGGTGTCAATCAACAGTTACAGCCAAATACACCATTTAGATACAGCTGTGTAGCACATTTAATATCACTTTTCCCTTAAAGGCATTGCATAACTTTTCTGGTAGAGGGTCTGCCAAATGCTTTTCTCCATGGAGATGTTATTGCTTTGTGTGGAATGTTTCACAGTATGGCATTAAACCTTTCTATCTTCATGGAGACCAAACCAGACCAAATTACAGGTCCCTACTCACAATCAGAATCACGATTTTTATAGGTGTTTTTGAGGTATAAAACTACCAGTAATTTAATAAATGTAAGGTAGAGCTTTTTAATGTCATACTGTGGAACATTCCAGACAGAGCAATGACATATCCATAGAAACAAGGAGATGACAGACTCTTCACCAGAAAAGTTACACAATGCACCTTTAAATTTGTGTAGTGGTCATCCCATTATCACAACTAAACAGAGAATTACTGATACCACAGTTTCATCATAGCAGTATTGTCAGTCATCTTTGGGTATACTATGCTACACAGATAACCCAGCCTCCTATTTTTTATTTAAAAAAACAATTACTGCTTTGAATAGTCAAATAAGACATTGTGTGCATGACCTTCTTTCCAGTATAACAAATAAGAGAGAGAAAATCACTCTTGGGGGATGTGCCATTGCTTTAAATGGCAGTGTAAACCGTGTTTCAACCCGGCCCATGTTTCATACTTGACTCTAATCATGCGCTTTCCTGTGTTATCCTCAGTGTTTGACGATGGCGATGAGAAAACCCTGCGCCGCTCCTCTCTGTGCCTAAAAGGAGCACGCCACTTTGCAGAGAGCGAGGCAAGTACTTCCCGATGTCTACTTTTATTTAATACTCTTTATTTACACTGTCAAGAGCAATATTCAGTCATTCACACTTCCTCCCATTTCTGAATCACCATTTTATTGTCACTATCAATTAGGCATGGTTGAATTATTAGTGCTTTCAGGGATATCAACGGGGGTTCCAGGTATTGGTCTAATATTAACACTAGGGTTGGGCATCATGATTCGATACGATACACTATACATATTTTGTTTCTAAACTACCACTGTCTCTCTATACCCACTGCCACAAAAGAGAAATGGTAATTTGTGAACTTCATAACAGTTTGTAGCTTGCTGTAGAAAGATTAAAAACTAATATATTTACTAACAGAAAATATCGGTTATTGGCCCAGCAGCAGCACTAATATTGGGTATCGGTATCTGTCAGAAAAATCCACATAGGACCATCCCAGTTTGCATTCTGAATTCATCCACATCAGAACCTATTCTCCCTAACCAAAACTGTCAAATGCGATTGTGTATACCTCATGTTTGCGTAGGTCGGAAAGAGGGCTGTTATTGATGGAGATTCTGGGGAGTAGATTTAGTCTGGGGAAAGTCTTTTGTCGTCTAATTTGGCGTTTGACAAAGTGGTCCTGAGCCTCTGTTTGGTCTGTCCTCTCCGCAGACGCTCGATAGACTGCCTCTCACAAACCCAGAGCACTTCGGCACACCTGTCATCGGCAAGAAGGGCAACCGCGGACGCCGATCCAACCCCATGTGAGTATTATTGACCCAAGCTGAGCCAGTCCTGATTAAGAGCTGCATTCAATCTTGTTTAGACTTCTCGTTTAGACTTAGTTTAGACCCAGTTTCTTTGAATTGAGATGTGGTTTAGACCTGGATTGTTCAGATTGCTCTTAGTTTCAGTGTTTCCCATTAATCAAAGCTTTGGTGACCCCCCCTCCCCTCTCCCATATAGTATTACAAGTAACAAAGTGTGCGCTCATACTTGCCCTGATTTGTTTCTGGTATGAGCCCAATTTAGTCCTGCTGTAGGCTTGGTTTGGTCCTGCTCTTGTTCCAGTTTAGATCTGGTCTAATCCAGGTCTTGTTCCGTGTTTATACCTGGTTTACTCCCAATTTTGATGTGATGTGTGTGCAAATGTGAAATACCCAAAAGTACACATTGTAATATAATAAACATAGGGACTTCTTATGGTTGAAATGGATGCAGTAGATGATATTTAACTTTTAACAAAATTGTAAAAAATAAAGTGATTCAAATAAGGATTGCTTGTGCCACCATCTGAGTGTTAATGTGTTTTCTTATTTAGGTAGTGATACTTGGCGTAAAATGTGTCTGTTGCAGTTGGAGTCAATACTTCCTAAAGTCTTCCTAAAGTCTAATTTCACTTTATATTTGAGATTAAAGTCTTAAGTGGATCTACATTTAGGTGGTTACTGTTGTTTGCTGCTCGGTGCCTCCCCCTGTGTTTGTTTACTACTCCATATTTGGTCTGTTGCTTGATACAAAGAAGAACATCCTATATCTGATTGTGAACAGTGCTGTGGGCTAACTTTCACTTCCCAAGGTCTAATCCTTAAATCGATTGTAAAGATTGATAGATTGAACTGCATCTAAATAGTACTAAATTTACGCTTGAATTGAATATAAAGAGTGCTTAATCCTCCCACCGTTCTGTAAAGTGGATTTGACATACAATTACTCTGGATGGATAATACAATTGGGTTGCACACAGTGTGGTTAGCAAGTGCTTTGTGCTGTTTGTGCATGTACAACCAAAAGAGGGAACCAAAGTTGCAAATAGTACCGTGTAAAAATAAGTGGGTGTCTGTCAATGTCTCCGCATGCAGCTAACTATTGTTCTATTTGTGGGTTTTAGGCAAATGATTCCTTCCTTATTTGAAGGTTTTTTGTTTTTTTTGTTTTATCCATTCAAGATATACTATTGTACTTTAATATCTTAAAGGGATTGTGTTTGATTTTTACTATCTTAAAGATGTGAAAAGCAGAACTGGTTCATTTATTTTACATGTTTTTCCTAACTTACCTTATGCATTCCTAAAATCATAATTATTCACCACGATGACTTTATAATTGTTTCTCACAACTTTTGAGACAAGAGCAGTTTTTGCAGTCACTTTAAAGCTAAAAACAACTAACATTCTAACCGTGCACATCCAGATTATCACAAAATAAAGCTGTTCTACTGTTTTGCTCAAATACATACGAAGAAATTCAGTACGGGCCTTTTTCATAGTTGAAAAGCTGTGAATAATTGAACCCAAATACTGAAGTTGCTGGAATACGCTTAAAGTTTAATGGAATAGTTTTAGTTTTGAGTGAGTAGCTTCATTTCCAATGCGCTGTTGAATAGATTTACAATATATTATCATTTATGTATAGTTTTGTAGCATTTACCCCTGAACTACAGACTCCCAGCTTTCCCTCTTGGCGTTTCCCGACTGTGGAACGCTTAAGCTTTGTGTGGTAGATTCTGCAGTTGGCTCTAGCTTGTATTGAAATGAACGGAAAGCCAGTAATTCGTTTATGGAGAGGATTTTGTGTTCTAGCCCAAACTGATGAGCAGGACACCCCCAGAAAGCCGTCCAAATGAAAGATGTACTCTCCGCGTCCTCTTCATAAAGCGGCCCCGAGGCGCAGAGGAGAGCCTGGTCTCCTCCTCCGGTTCCTAATCGCTCTGAGCCTCTGTGGGCTGCAGACAGTCCGCCTCTGATACAACTGCATTACACTACAGAAAAATGGCATTTTGCAAAAACTGAACTAGTGCTAAAGAGAGTAACAATTTTTGAGGATTTTGAGAAAGAAACCAGTTCGCAACTATTCTGTAGGTTCTAATTTAAAGATCCAACTTGTAACATTTTAGCTAAAACAAAGACTGAAAGAAAAAGATATATTTGCATTATGGATGTTTTTATTGCACACAAACCTTTAGAAAACAAGCATCCTTATTGTATGGGCTTGCATCTCCGCAAACTTGACTGTTAGATTAAATATTTCACATAGGGCATAAAATCTATATATCTCTGTGGAGAAAGTTGCAAAGTGTAGTTTGAACTTTCTGTTTACTTGGAGTCACGCACCATCAGTGTTGCTTTAACTTAAGTAGGAATAAACTAAACAAGGAAAGGCACTAAAAACTGTCAAACTTAGACTCAACCAGTACTTCACCATCATTGACCTAATTTAATAATAAACTAGTGATAAACCAAATATTCAAACAGGACTTAACATGGACTGATCCAAAATTTAAGCCGGTCAAAATCAACACTAAACATGGCTTGAATTTATAACTGAAGTGGCCAATTTTGTCTTTATCATTTCATAACAATGCAATCTAATTTAAGACTCTATTTGTACAGGAATTTTGAAAGATTGTTTTTGAAATTCAATCTATTTCTATTATCAGATGTGTTTTTATAGTCTATAATATCACAATTACAACGCACTATTTATATTGGACTGTCCCACTGGCATAGTTCTGGTTCTCCTCTAAAATGTAGGCGTTTTATGCTGTGATGGACTCCTCTTGGGACCCTCTCCACTTGGGGGAAGGGGTATGGAGGGTTTAGCGTGCCCCTGCAATGAAAAACGACATTCTGCTCCTTACGTAATCTTATGGGGGAACACCTGGCTAATGGCACTTACACAAAAGTCAATATTACTCCACACATTGATACAATATTGACTCAGACTCGGCTGTAGCCTTGAACATGTTGAGAAGCGCTGCTGTCTTAAAGAGGAAATAGGAAGTTTGCAATACCAATGCATTAATGTCAGATTTCACAGTTAAACAGCTGCTTGTAAATTTTGAATTTTCAAGAGGAAAAAAAGACAGAGGTGTTAAGGTGCTACTTGTTGATTATGAGAATGAACAATGAATGAATTTACAGTGAATAATATGCGTAGAAACACTTTATGGGAAGCAGGAGGCCTTTTGAATCACCTATAAAATTGTCTGTGAATTTTGTTTCACTTAAGTGCCAGGAAACCTTCTCTGGGTTACTACAGTATTAATAGAGAGGTGCTGGGTCAAACTGCAGATGTCTAAGTAAAAATGGAACCATGTGGCCTCTGATTTTTCACTTTCCTACTTTGAGTGTACTATGGGCAAAACTATCTGCGTTGTTAACCTACATTAGCTAAGTTATATCTTGTTATATGTGAATGAAGGTAAAAAAAACAACAACAAAAACATAACAATTTGCCACTGGTATTTGGTTTAATACTCACTTGAGATAGATATATTTGTGTCCTTGGGCAAGACACTTCACTTCGTTGGAAATGTAATGCATCGGACTTAAAAACAAAAAAACAAAAAGACTGTCAAATCAGTGTGCAACAAGGAAAAAAGACAAAGAAGTGTATTATTCTTAAATAAGACACAGAGCTAAATGTGTGACAGATTGCAGTGGTTCCCGTCTGTGTGACTCTGTTGTATCGTGTTGTTTTTCCATTGAGCAGTTTCAGTGTTTGTTTATGACTTTGATTCATGGCTTATTTGTTGTGGTGCTGGTCGCAGCAGCAGAAGCCTGTCTGATGTACTCTGCTCACTCTGTGGAACTGTGGACATGTGCTCACAGTTCTGCACCACCACAAAAACATGCAGGAAATACAAAGGGCAAAATGTCACAGCCCCGGAAAAGGGTTGGTACCAAAAATATTTCGATAATGAGGTATCGAAAGATATCAATTCCATAGACTTTTTCATACTTAAAATGTGTCAGTATACAGTGTTTTGATACATTATATTTTAATTTAATTGTACAACTTGAAACTATAATATCTCTACAGAGACAAATGCGTGAAAATTAAATCGAAATCTAAAAAACTATCGAAAATTTTCACTTGCTGTTCAGATATGTGAGAAGCATAAAAAAGGATTTTAAAAAATCCACTGATATCGGATCAATATCACGATACTAGACCCAGTGTGACAGGCATCTGAAACATAACTCCTTTTTATTGCCCATCACTACTTGAAAATAGTGCATCAAAATGTCAAGGAATAGGCTGAACATATTGAGGACATGACCAAGAGGAGTCATTCTAACACCATAAAACTGTAAAGCCCCTGTGTCACAAAAATGTGGGCATGTGATATAACTAACATTACATGGAAAAGTGCTGTGACCCTGTAGCTGCCAATGAGAGATTGTTACATCATAATTGAGCCATTATGTTTTTAGTGGAGCTCTTTTCCCCAACTAACTCCTTCCATTTGTATTGTGGAAAAGGACTACAATTAGGATTGGCTAATAATTTAGATTTCTATAATTTCCTGTATTTTACTACTTGAAATATATTTGCAAGATAAACTGAGTACAAAAACATCCAATCCACTTGTTATTTTTATAGCATATTTTATGAACCAAGTGCTGCACAATAAACATAAAAAGCCATGCAAATACAAAATAAGCTCTATTTAATTCTACTAGTCCTCATTTAAAGCAATAAAACTATTCTAATGATATAATCAATAAATAAAAAGGTACAGCAGTTAAACTAAGTACGACACAACATTTGAATAATAAAGACTGAATATAAAATTGACAAATTTAACCCAAAACTCAGCCTGTTGATACAATGTTGTTCGATTTTTGCTCTATAGGATAAGTATAAGACTTGTATGTGTGTGTGTGTGAGTGTGTGTGTGTGAGTAGTATGTTGCGTATGTCAGTCAGGCTGCAGAAAGGAGCCGCTCATGATCGATGCTCTGGTCCTAATGAGGAGCTGAGGAGCAGGGCGAGCCTCTGGTGCAGTCTGTGATCAGCTGCAGTGTGAGAGGCTCAGATGTAGGTCAGTGGGATATGTCTTTGGGTAATAGTTCAGCCAAGACACAGGAGACATGTGATACAGGGTTTCATTATGAGCTTTCAGAATCGTATTATGTGTAATCATGGAAGCTGTTTTTATTTATTATTAGTACACAGCATAATAAGCACCTTTATACAATGTACCAAGTAATTGGTAACTGCTTGATTTTAATACTAAAAGAATATTGAATATTAAAATGTGTGTAAGCCTATTTATTTATGTAACGACGACTTTTAATCGAGAAGACAATGCAGAGGTTTGGGTCACTTTGTTGACATTTAGAAACAGAAAATCTTTTGCTATAATGGACACAATGGCCATGCAGATGAATGAATAAAAATACTAGTTTGATAGTCAGTGTTAAGTCACTATGACAAATTTGTGTTTTTATCTGTCCACTTGAACTTCATAATTGTCCCACATTGTTCAGCTGGAACGGTGCTGTGTCCAACAATGTGCTCTGTAATTACACATGAAGCCTCTACATTCAAACTCAGCTCTGTTTGACATTCATATCCCCTGTACTGGCCCCCTGGTGGTCAAATGTGCAGATATTTAATAATAAGATATCCATAAGTAAAGTTTTTACTGGTACTCAGAAGCTTTTTTTCAAATAAAGCAAAATTGATTTAAAATGATTTGTTTTCCTGATTTTGACATGATTCAGTCCTTTAAACCTAGTTTTGACTGATCAGATGTAGTTCTAAATACAACTGGTTAAAGTGAGTATGACTGATAATTTCATGTTAACATGGCTATATTTTGTAAAAAAAAATATATATATGTAGTTCTCTTTAGTTTGACAGTTTTGGTGATGTTACATATAGTACATAGAAGTGTTTCCATAACTGCTACTAAGCAACCACACTTTTAAGAAGGCCATAGCGTGCGTACTTACACAAGAGTTATTATTTGCCAATAAAAAATATCTTGCTCCTTATTTTGTTAAGTTCATGTTTAAACTGTAAGAAAAATGTGGTCCTGTATATTGCGTGGACTTTTCTGTATTGTATTGTATTGTATAACTCTGGTCTGCCATGAATATTTACCATTAATTTATTTTGGATAGCTGCTTAAAATGCATCACCTAATTTTTGAAGAGGGTCCTTCCCATTAAACAAAGTTAAAATACATAAAACAAAAGAACTGTGTCATTTTAGTTTTGAGGTGAAATTATCAATGCACTATTATAATCCAAATAATCTGATTTACAGCCAAGAAGAGGAGCTGTCTTCATCCTCCAGTGAAGAGGAGGACAGCGACCAGAGACCGAATGAGGATCTGTTTGGAAAAGTGGTGTGTGTGGAGGGCGTCGTCACGGGAGACAAGAGGAAGACCACGTGGTACCCAGCGCTGGTGAGCTCACTTCTCTTCAGCACAGTTACATTATCACATTCAAACATGGGCCACTGCTGCTGCTGTTACAGTCCGTGCCTTGTGCCATCGCATCTGAAGTAGTGCTTATGTAACCACAGTACTAGTGTAATGGCATGCTCCTACTTCCAAGTGGAGGAAAATGGATAATATCTCAAGTGTCATTTTGGAGATATGCATCAAGTGTTCCGTATATAATATATGTAAAGAGACTAAAATGTGGTGTGTCATCCCCAAACACAGATCTAAGGTGATAGGCAAAGGAGAAATTCAATTTGTCACCTGGACAAACATTTATTTGACAAAAACATGAATGGACTATGAAAAATAAACATTTGTCCAGTTGACAAATTGAATTTCTCCTTTGCCATGGATTCTACCTGGACGACTGAGGGATTCTACACTTTCAATGTGTTATTTCTGCCCCGTTGTGGTTCATTTTAAATCAAGTCCGATCAAGATGACTTTATTTGTCCCCAAGAAGCAATTTTATGGTCCATTCATGTTTTTTCTTTGTTTTTTGTTTTGTTTTGTTTTTTTACAATATTTCAGACACAACAAAGAAATTTACAAAGTTTACACATTTTACATATAAGGCACATTATTTAAATTTTATTTTGTATCTTTAATTGTAATGTTAAAAATTGTTAATTTTTGTCACTATTGCCCACTGCTGCTGTAAAGTAAATGGGTGATAGTAGGATGAATATAGAGATGGTTGAACTCTCATATTATAGGATTGTGTTGTGCATGTTTGCATTGTATGAATCAGACTGCCAATCCAAATAACATTACTTTGGCCACAGCAACTCAATAAAATAACAAAAACGTTGGCTCCATCCATCACTAGATTCTTTCACATTGTATAATAGTGCAAAGGCTTGGTGAGGTGTGAAAAATATTTTGACCAAGAGAACATTAGTAGCTTTTGTTGTAAAAATTAAATGTCGAAAATGTCAAATTGTTTCAGTACAGTTTTGTTATAGGTTTTATTGCCTCAAGAGAAAGTTTTATTTAGACTTTTAGACTATATTTGAGTTCAAGCTTTGGACACTGTCTTGTTTCCATTGCAAGATAGGACTAGTGCCTTAGCAGAGGTCTAGGCTTGCACATTATAATACCTTTCTTTATAGTTCTTCCAGTTCTTTTTTGCAGTTCTATAGTTGTGCTGTAGCTGCATAGTTAAAATACATTTGTGTCAACCCACTTTTTGCTTGCAGAAAACTCAAAAATGAAAGTATTTTTTTCCTAACAAGTGCAATAATCTATCTGCACAGACGTAGAGCTTTGCGAGTGTCTTGTCTCCGCCCTCAGCTGTCAGCCTCTGTTAGCAGCACAAGAGGCAGTGACAGGCGTTGTTTGTTTATGTAAGTCTAACATGCACAAGTTGGATCCAGTGCAGAGGAACTGTCTCTTTAACAGTGTAGCTTGTGTGACCCCGCCTCCTTCACTGTGTTATTCTTGGCTGTCCGATCGAGCTCGCTGCTGCCTCCCTGTGACAGGTCAGGGGAAGTGCACAATACAGCGGTCTGTCAGTGTTTACAATGTAAGTGAGGATGAGGCACAGGGTGGAGCAGTGTGCAGAGGGATACAGGCTGGGCTGGCAAAAAACACTTGTCAGTTTGTTTTGTTGCCAAAATCTATGCAAATAAGTTCTAGACTAAAATAAGAGCTACGCAGATTGGAGAGAGTGAAATGTGATCACGCTGGTCTCTGGGCTAAGCAGCAAATGCAGGAATGATTTAATGATGTCATCCGGGGAAATGTTTTTAGATATTTCCGAAGTGAGGTTAAACACAAAGTGATAGGAGCTTTTTTTTTTTTTTTTTAACAGGGCAGGGCCAGAATCAAATTGTGATCTGATCCTTGTGACCAAATGAATTTTTGGTCATATGTTGATTCAGTCTTTGTCTGTTTTCTGCAGCTGTCTGCTCAAAGATGCAGCTTATTCCTGAGTGAGTGACAGGTGGATTTAACCAATCATAGTGAAGTATGGATTCTCAAAGGGTAGATGACTTTAGTTACTTCTTAAAAACGTATACAAGCATGCCTGCAAAAATTATGATAAAATTCGCTGTAGGAAATTGCTATATGATTTTTTTTTTTTTTTTTTTGGCATGTTGCCCAAACCATTTGTTATGACCTAGTATCAAAATTTGCCCCAAAACTAAAATTCATCAAGTCTCCAGTATCAATACTATTATATACTAATACTTGCTTAAATGTGCGTATAGTTTCAATACTAACTTCAATATTGGGGTATTTCTGCACAACATTAATATTCTGTAAATGTATATTCACGACGTTCTATTATCTTACTGTGCCTCATTTAATTTTAGCTTCAAATTATAGTAAGTAGACCATAGCAGCAATGGTCTTAAATTAAAAAAAAATGTAATTAGTTGTCAGTGGTGGAGTTATTGAGGTACACTATTTTAGGTACACTGGGAAACTGCCAAAAAATACTTGCTAAAAGTTATTTAACATTTGCCAAAAAGATCTCTCTCAAACAATTACATTTAAATAACAATAAATGAGATGGATTAATCAAACTAAGCTACCTAAATGTACACATTGACAACAAAGCCTATGATGTGCCTATGAAAAGCGGCATACATGTGCAAAACAGGATCATGCATGTAGAGACAAGGAGGCAGGTGTCGGATTGGGAATAGGGCTCGCTGCTGCCTCCTGTCTGCTAAACTCTGCCATTACTCCTGTTCCTCTGTTGTAGTCTTTATTCCAGTGAGCAGCAGTGGCCCATGCTGTGAGTGGGCTGAACATGGCAGCAGCTATACACCCGTCTCCTCATCTCTCTCAATGTGTGCGTCTCGGTTTCACAAACAGAAATGTGCCATTCATCAAATTGGCCTTTGTTTGAATGAAAACATCTTTAGTCAGTGACGGATAAGAACTCGCCCAGATTTCAGTTCTGATTCACCATTCATCACTTTATAATGCATAAATTTGACTTTTCCCACATTTTTCTATATATATAAGGTGACTCATTCTCATGTTCATCAGTGCCATTGCTCTACCGGTACACAATGTCAACGAAAAAGGACCCATATTACGCTTTTTTATGATAATGTTAAATAATGTTTCCTCATCAAAAACATACCCGGAGTTCTGTTTTGTTTCATTCACACATGTTTGACACACAAACCCTGTATATTTAGTGTTGTGACTATTTGTCAATGAAAACTAACAAACAAAAGCAGTGAGCAAACTTAAAACCAAACATAACTCAAATAATCACCTTTGGGCACCATGGGTATGTGGTTTATGCAGTAAAGTAAAACAAACTCAATGTCCAGATCCAGAGATGCATTTACCAAGATTTATTCGAGGTTTTAACAGGTAAACAACAAGCATACATGTTCAGGCCTACTTGCTGCCTCTCCTGCTAGCTGAAGAAAACCATAGGCCCACCCAGGTGCACTTTGGTCCTGCTGTACCACCCTCTTTTATCCCCTTGGCGCCCCATGGATTAAACCAAAAACAAAAAAAGTGCTATGGTAAATAAGTAAATATAATTAAACCTAACAAATTAGCAAACATAATATTAACATAGCAAAAATGTATTATATAAACTAACAAAACTAAATTGGTAAACTGACATAAACAAAAATAATTAACTAATTTTAGAATTAGCTGAATAAGCAAATAGCTCCTACATTTAGGCTGAGTTCAGTCTGTTCCACCTTCTGATGTGTGGTAATACAAAAACTGAAGTGCTCCACTGTATTATTAAACACCATACACTTCACTAGAATTATTTGGATGATTTCCGCCCTCGAATTTTTACTCTCTGCTGAACTAAACGTAAAAGGTAGCTGTTAACTTGAAACCTACTTCTTCATGACATGACAAGGTGGAAAAGAATTTTGAGCTTTGGAGATGTTGACGTGAAGAATAAACCAGGATTACTGAAGCATGTGTAAATGAAACAAAACACAACTCCAGGCATGTTTTTGAGGAGGTAACAACATCTGCAATGTAGGACCATTTTATTTAACCATGTTATTAGTACCTTATGTCCTTCTTTTGCTGTTTGCCTCGGTAAATGGTGTAATCTTTCCAAATGGTCACTGGTTGCAATCAGATTCATTCACTGACTGTAAGTGCCAGCACCACTCGCTCAAAGCACCTGGTAACCTCCGACCTCTTTGTGTTGCCTAGGTGATCTCCCCGGACTGCCACGATGACGTCACCCTGAAGAAGGACAACGTCTTCGTCCGATCATTCAAGGACGGAAAATTGTGAGTGGTTCATTATTTCTGCAGAATCAGACATTTTTTTACCGTACAATGAATTCTGTTTATCAATGTTGAGTGTGTTTCTGGCCTTGGTTCATTCAGGTTCAACCTACTTCAGATTTCATTCTCTACTCTAATTGAAACTAGGCCTTGTCAGTGCTTATTCGGGTTTTCTGAGGTTTAAAACTTAATGTTGTTCCCAAAAAATCATGGAGATCCATTAACAAAGTTTTAGCTTATTTATCTCCCATTGATTCAGGTACATTAGTTACCTGAAAAACAGCATGGTGAGCTCTCCATAGATCTGATCCGTACCATGACCTGCCGATACCATCTATTTGTCACCATGAAAGTAGGCATGTTTTAATGCTTTACCAAAGACAATATTCCACAGTATGTTTTTTTTTTACTCTATGGAACTCACCTTAAACCAGTGGACCCCAACCTTTTTTGCGCCATGGACCGGTTTTATATCAGACAATATTTCGTGGACTGAAGGGGTTGGGGGACCACGTGGCATGGTTAAGTCCTGGCTAAATCCTGTTTTAGTCCTGTTTTTTGGTCCTGTTTTTAGACCTGTTTTTAGACCTGTTTTTAGACCCGGTTTAGTCCTGGTTTAGACCTGGTTTAGTCCTGATTTAGACCTGGTTTAGTTCTGGTTTAGTGGTACAGCCCATGCGGCGTACGGGACGGGGGAACGGTCCACATGGCGTACGGGAGGGGGGGCAGTCCACGCGGTGTAGGGAGCGGGGCTTTCACGGCCTGGTACCCTGCCTTAAACAATATGTACAGTTGTAACCATTTTCTAAAATAAATTACCAGTAGTTATTTTGGTTGTTGCTAGATACACTGTAATATATCAGGTGTAAATACCAGGCCAACTGAATCTATTCTTTGACATTAGCAGAGATTCTAACTATTCAATTGAATTGTATACTTAACTTAAACTTAAGGCCATCCTGGCTCAATTTCACCACATTACAGTTTCTCCCTGGTTGTGTTTCTCTTTGGGCTGTGAAATATCAGCGCTGTAGTTCCCCTGAGCCTGCTCCCGGCATGAGAGCAGAGCAGCCGATTGTTTTGTCTGGGGTTGGAGCAGGAATAGGAGCTGTCAGGAGCGCTCTGCTGTGGCTGCTGGTGGTTTACTGTATAGAGACATGTCTATGAATCTTTATACAGGGGGATTCACACTAGATTTTAGTTCACTGTACCTCCTCTGGTGCAAAGATTACACCAGCTGTCTGTTTGAATTCAGGAAGATTTTTATATCCAAAGTACTCATAGTTGTACTATGGGGATGTCAGAAGCTCAGTATATCAAAGATTAGTTTTGTGATTATTGTGAGAAGAAACATCACCATTTAAAAATTATTCAGGATTATCGACGCTGTGACCAAACAGCTGTAAAATCCTTAATTCACTCATTCACACTCTCTAATATTAGTAGATAATCATTCTCTAGTTTGTGACCAGCTTTAGACTTAGACTTAGACTTAGACTTAGACCAACTTTATTGATCCACAAGGGAAATTATCTGGACACAGTAACTCACACATCACAATATAATATAATAACAAAGAGTAAAGAATATAAATGGTAATAATAATAAGTAGCAAAAAAGATAGCAAGAGACATGTGTTAAATAAAGCATAATTATATAAATGTATATGTACAAGTCAAAATAAAATAGAAAATAAGTAATATAAAATAGAAAATCTCAGCTATACAAGAGGTCGTAGGAAAATGATGATAAAATGATTGGCAGGACCTTATCTGTTACATAAGGGTGAGTTGTTATACAGTAGTAGGTAGTATTATCTGTTACAGCTTTATGAACTCGAACTTTCTGAATGATAAAGTAAGTTAAATGTGATATAAACAGACACATAAAATGCACTTTACATTTAGTTTTATTTTATAGTATAGAGCAGGTGCCCAAAGTTTTTTCCTCGGCTAAACTGAATGTGCATTAACTGGTCGAAGGCCAAATCTACAAACCTAAAGAAAATGTACTGAATTGGCCTCACTTCCATCTTCTGTTTTTTTTTATTTTTTATTGAATTTCTAGAATTTCAGCACCCTTTTACAGCCCACATTAGACCCTCTGACTTGATTGGTTGGGTTGATATTGACAAAAATGAATATATTATCTGAATATTTTACCACTCTGCATGATAATTATAATCAGATTTTTTTTTTATTTTATTTTTTTTTTACTGCATTCCAAAATGTGTTAAACGTGTGCAAATGTCTTGGTCATGGTTCAAGTATCACAAAAGTTTACTGTAAAATTAGGTACATCTGTTAATGGATTTTAGCTTTGTGTTATATGGGGTTATTTTGTGGATAGTTGACCATTCAGTATATATTTTATTTTGAATTAATTATCATGGCAACAGTTCTAACTTTTCGTCATGCTGAAACCCATGAATTTTACATTTCACTGTAAGCCCACCTTATTGCATTAGGCCTGGTTTTCTGTTTGACTTCAAGATTTTTTTTTCACCTTCAAAAACACCTGTACAAGTTATGATGCATGTTTTTGGAGATGTGAGATATGCTGGAGGCGGGGAACAAAAATTTCCAATATGAATACTATAAAGAAAGCGTTTTCTTTTACGCGTGTTGGGAATACAAACAGTGGTGATAAATCAAAGGCTTGTGGGAGCTTGTGAAATGTTTGCTTTTATGTGCAAGCGCAAATTGGACCACCTTCCTTTGTTTTTTCCATATGCTGTAAACTTGGAACCATATTGGGTCCATTGGAGGTGTGAAACAACATTTGCATTCCTTATGTTTTGGATCACAGCTTGTTTTTGCTAAAATAAGGTTTATGTGTTGGTGTTGCTTTCTGATGGAAGAATTTAGCCAAAAGTATTGCTTGACTTTTTGATCTAAATTTACCCAAAAAGGACCAGATTTGGGAGATAATGTTTATTTATTTGGATGTCTTTTTAGTAGAAGGAATGTGTTAAAATGCCCTATAACAAAATGTAGTTATTAGACAAACTAATTATTTAGCCTTGGGGTTGATGTGAGATGCTGAGGTTTCCTGTCGTAATATCAGAAGTAATTACTCCTTTAAATGTTTATACTATTATATAATACTAATACTATTATAAATCCTGGTCTAGCACTAATAAGATTTTTTCTTTCATTGTGAGAAGTGGCAAATCAGTGTTTCTAGTAGTTAATATTTGAAGTGTAACAGTTTAGACTGACTTCACAAAACACAGTTAACATAATTCATATTTTGGTCCCAATTTTGGTTTATAATTTGGTTTCCTGGTTGGACATTGGCAGTAAAACTATTTCCCTAACTGTTGCTCAAGAAACCATACTGTAAAAAAAAAAGAAAAGAAAAACATGTAAGCCTGTCTCGATTAATTTTAAATTGACAAAACAATATGTATGATACCTGTTTTTGTCTTAAATACATTTTCTGCCACAAACATGTTCTATGTGCTTAAATTGGTCTCATGTTTAGGATATAGTTTTGTGTATTAATGGACATAAATTGAGGAAATGGCCTACTCCTGAAAACCTTGCTACTTCCTGTATGGTTCAACCTTTTTCTAAGTCTTTCTTCACAAACTGCCTCTTGACTGATGTAAAACTAAAATTTTCACCGCAGTTACTATCCCACCAAATTTATTAAACTAATAGTTATAAAAAGATGTGCACTTCTCATATGCACTTCAATTTTCTATGTTAAACTGTAAGTAACTAGTTTGACTACATTAAGATGTTGGGAAATATCATTAGAGGAGCACTTTGTTTCATGATCTTTATGCTAAAATATATATTGCAAATCTATCTCTACTTTCAATGACACATCTCTAATTATAAACATGTAAAGTACTTTTTTTTATCTTTAGTTTCAGACCCTCCTAGTTTATTGTTTCTAGGCAGTTTCTCTCCTCTGCTCCTGGTGCAGAACTGGAGGTCACTGTGTTCACTTTGCATTGTTGGCGGTAACCATTCATTCTTCTCTGTGCCATTTTTGAAAACAATGGCTTAGAAAAACATGGGCAAACTCAAAGTAAGGTCAGATCCAGAAAGGGAGACTGCGGTTTTCAGGAAGTTGTTGTTCTTGCTCCTCAGATTACACTGTGACAGAGTTGATATCATATTTTGAGTTTGGGAAATGTTTGTGATATTTAACATACACCAGACAGCTATAATGTAATGACCGCTGCGAGAAGGACTGAATAAATTTTTCCCCCACCATGTCCCTTGTTGAATATTTTATAATGGTTTCAAATGGGAGTGTCAGTATATCACATTTTAGTGTTGCAATTTTTGTGAGAAGAATTCACAACTACACCATGACCAAACAAAACTGAAATCTTTATTTTATATTCTAGTTCGCTGTCTAATGCAGTACCAATGTTTATGGGAAAAAATCAGATAGACAACCTGTAGTTAATTTGAGATTCCTTCCTTTTGGAGATTTCTTCCTTTTAATGTTTTTTCTCTCTTAAAAAGAACCTTAATATTTCAATAAATGTTAAAATCATTGATGGAAATTCATTTGCTCTTGTTTTTCAGTCACATGGTGTTAAGAAAAGATGTGAAAGAGATCAACCCAGATTCTCCTCCAAAGGCTGATGCCACGCTCAAGCCAGGTGAGTTTAAGAATACATAAAAACTGCAGTATTTCACAGAGCTATAGCACAAAGTGTACCTATTCTGTGAGCTGGTTGCTTGATGCACCAGACAGAAGCTCTTCACAAAGAGGGATGCATTTGGTAAAAAGAGAATTTCTGTTTTGTTCTCGCCGCATTGGAGCTCCTGTCATTTCTGAGTCTATTTTTATTTGAAGTCCTCACGAGCTTTTTTAAAAAACTGTGACCCAATTTCCCTGTTGCAGTTTTCATAATTACACTGAGAAAGTGCGTTGTGTTTTCCTGTCAGGGAGCACACAGGTGGTCCGTGCACAGTAGAACCGTCGTCGCAGTTACAAAAGCTGAAAATGAGGATCTGCTGAAGTGTCTCTTTGAAAACACCTGTGACTCTGGGGCTTTGAGCTCACGCTGCGTCAGCTTTGTCAAGTCTTTTCATGTGTGGCAGAAATAGTTTTGATAATACGCAGTCATTATATGTACCGGTAGTTTAGGTGACAATTTGTAGGGAATAAACAACAAATGCTTGCTCATTTTTAGGTGTCTTCATAATTTAAATCGGACAAGGTTTGTTATTTCTATAGATAATTTGGATTACTAAAATGACAGGTGGCGAGCGTTATTGAACCTTTTAGTATGTGCTTTGAATCGAATCCAAATCTGGTTCAAATAAATATTTATATGTTAAAACGAAAGGTCCCATGAATTCCGAATGCCTGCTAGATTGCGTTGGTGAAAGCAATGAAGGATTCTCTGAGCATGTATTGTTTTCAGCAGAGCCCTCTAGTGGTTAGCATGCAGATGAAATAGAAACGATGTGAATGAAACACTGTGATTCTTTGTCATCATAAATATAGCCCTAAATGTCAACATAACTGATCAAAATAACAGGACCTTTTGCCAAAATGTGCTTAACTGGATAGTGGATGCAGTGGTCTTTAAAAAGAGGAATCCTGCTTTTATAGATTACATATGTTTTATACCAGCAGCGAATGCGATAATATTGAGATCCGAAGAGCGAATTGTCCACAAATTAAACAAAGCACCAGTGTAATTGTGTGCGTGAAGGAGAGAGAGTATGAGAGGGCACGGGGGAGAGAGGGGGCTGAGAAAGAGTGAAATGTGAGTGTGCGAGTTTCTAAGTGTGTGATATTTTAAGACTATTTGATTCTCTGGACAAATGACTGTATTTATAGATTTTTCTACCAATAATCCCACTGCTTTTTTAGTGAAATCTGAATAGTTTAAAAGCCCATCTGGGGACTGGAGCTGCGAATTAGCCTTGGCTATAAACACTATAAATACCCACATCAGACCACTTGTTAATCTATGTTTGCTGTATCTATCCCTATTCAAATAAACAATACATAAGTACGGGTAATGTTTCTGATATAGTAGCAGTGGTCAGTCTGGTCAGTTTAGCTCTTAAAAGTAATGTGTTAATCCACCACAATAAACATTTATTTTTGGTCTTGTTTCTACTTAGGGTAATCCTTTTATTGACACCTTAAAATTGTTCACATCTGTCGACGTCGCCTCCGTCTTTGTCTGGGGATTAGCTCTCCTCTTGTTTACTGTTTGAAGTGACTCAAATCCTGACTATAATCTCTATGTGAATGGAGTTTCCTGTCTGCAGTAACAGTGATGGGCAGAGGTCATGTCACTGTCTGTTTAGGTTGTCAAAAACAAAACTACCCAGATGGCAGGTACTAATCTCAGAAATAGAACTGACTTCATTGTACTCCCTTATTATACTTAAATTATATCAAAAACTATATACCAAATTGACCTGTCCTGTCTTCCTCTACCCCTCAAACAAGGCCACTGCATGACACATGAAGGATTCAGCAGTGTCTCGTAGCTATTTTGGCAAAAATGAAAAGCAAAAAAACAGGAACAGGGCATGCTGAGCTTTGGAGATGTAGACACACTAATAATAAAGAGTTACTCGAACGTGTGAATAAAAGAAAACACAACCCTGGGTATGTTTTTGATGAGGTAACAGCATTCTAACATGGTTTTAAAACGCTCAAGAGTAAATTTTGTATAATATAAGACCTTTGACTTGAAGTAACTGGCTTCATTATAACCTAAAACAGACTCCAAGTCACAAGTTTTGATATTTTTCCATTTTGACAATGGAAATTTGAAATTTCAATGTCGTGACAAGCCTTCTGTCTGTGTCTGTGTGTCAGCTCTGGACGCGGCCCTGGAGTTCCTGCAGGAGCTGGTGGTGCCGAGCAGCTGGAAAACAGAAGTGAAAGAGGAGAGCTCGAGCAGCGAGGAGGATGATGACGAAGAGGAGGAGGAGCAGGAAGAAGACGCCAACGCACAGGAAGAGGAGGTACAGACTGTGTTTACATTAGGACTGACTTAGGCTGCACGATATTACAAAAAATGATGTATTTAATAACTATGATTGGAGTACTTAAATATGCCATTTAAAAGTAAAATGTTGAAATCAAAACTTATCCAAGGCCATTCTACATTTGGACTAAATGTAGAGTATGTTACAGAACAAAAAATTCTATTTATTTATTTGTTTAAGTTGCAACACATTTTCATTTTAAGCTTCTCTAGGTATTCAATTTAATATGTTTTTGTTATTAATCACATTACCTGTATTATTTCATTTACATCATTTGAGAGTATATTGCATGAGCTGCAATAATAATAGTATTGTGATGAACTGTGTAATCCTAGGTCCTATTCTGTACTGTAGAGATGGCACACGTAAAACAACATGTAACTCTGTGTATTTTTGTGTGTGTCTCTTTGTGTTTCTGTGTGTGTGTGTGTGTGTGTGTCTGTCTCTTTGTGTTTCTCTGTGTGTGTCTGTATGTGCTGGGAGCAGGAGGAGGTGGAGCCCTATCCCGAGGAGAGGGACAGTTTTCTGCAGCAGCTTTACAAGTTCATGGAGGACCGAGGTGAGCGGCAGACGGGCTCTACACATCACACTGTGCAGTCATACAATTATGCATGCTCCCAGGCCATGTTTGAAAATGGTTTTATGGGGTAAAATGCCATCCAGTTCAAAATGTAAATGTGTAGAAAGTACATGTAAACTCAAAGCCACCTTACATCAGATTCATTATTCATTCCTTACTCATGTGATTACAGCTGCCCTGGGGCGAATTGATCGATGCCTACATATAAAACCACACATAAAAAGTAATGGCAATACAGATGGTCAATATTTTGTGTACATGATCACATAAAAATTGTTGTTTTGATGCGAGAATACAACTATATTACAAGTTCTACATTTATTCAAAACATTTACTTACACATTTGAATGCATTTCTAATGAATTGCCAAAATATGTCATCGTTATTGGGATAGTAGAAAGATTATTACTAATATTCAAAATACCTGACGTTAAATGATGAATTAACTGGTAAAAGAATCTATCTTCTCATGAAATATAATGTTACCTGTGATATTGAGTAAGCTAAGCGCGCAATAATAATTTTGCCAGCTCATGGTGATTAATCTCTTTAGAATTCAATTTTCTTTTGCTACGGTTGGTTAATGTGATGTTTAGTCTTATGGGATTTTCTTACGTTTTTACCTTCTCATTCTTCTCCTTAGGGACCCCCATTAACAAGCGCCCCGTCCTGGGCTATAGGAACCTGAACCTGTTTAAGCTCTACAGACTGGTGCAGAAACTGGGTGGCTTTGACAATGTGAGTCCTGTCCTGATTCTTGGCTCTGATTTGAATTATGCTCAATATTGACTCTTTATTCTTCTGCTGTTTGCTCAGATTGAAAGCGGCGCCGTTTGGAAACAAGTCTATCAAGATCTGGGCATCCCTATACTCAACTCTGCGGCTGGCTACAATGTCAAATGTGCTTACCGCAAGTACGTAAGCAGGATGGATCTTTCTACTTTCATCCACTTTAATTTCAAATCAATTCATACAATGGAGAGTAAACAGTGTGGATAGTTAGAATGGGGTTGTAAGATTAATTGCGATCCAATCAAACTAACAAATTAAATAGCTATGGTTATCACAAATTACAAAGGCAATTATACAATATCAGTTACAGCGCAATATCCTCTGAAAACAACAGAACATCCCATCGCCATGCAGTCGTATTATGTATAAAACATGCTAATATTCAAATTTTGTATTTTTTTAATACATGCGTATTGGTTTTAGTGATCAACATATTCTATCATAAGCAGGCAGTGTTTTTGACTAGTGTCCCATCAGCCACTCCACTATGAAGTGGCATCACATTTAAAAAACGTAAATTATAAATTAAATAGTTTTTCAAAAGCGTTATCAAATGTATTGATTATTACATTGATCTTTAGGATAAAGGGTCTCTCAATTTGGGAACATAAAGACCACCAAATTGTCTTGCACAGGGCCACCACAAAGCTAGATTTGTGAATTTTTTTTTTTTTGCTCAAAATTCTGCTCTATTGTAGTGCATTTTCATCCTCTCTTATGGTCACCTCAGGGTTCTTCTTTCAGCCTTACTTTTCTCTCAGAACACTACAGGATTCCACGTTCAAAGACTAAAATGAAAACGTTGTGTTGCTTCCTTCAGGTACTTGTACGGCTTTGAGGAGTACTGTAACTCCACAGCCATCAGCTTCAGGATGGACCTCCCGCTGAAACAGGGGCCAAAGACAGAGGGGAGGCCCGAGGGGGAGAAGGGAGCCCCCGTGTCCACTTCAGAGGAGCACAAAACACAGGACGAGCAAGGAACAGCACAGTCCACGGTCTGCAAGGTAGTCTGTCCAGTACTGTTACATTATGGTCTTTCTCTTTCACATCATAGCCATTATCTCAAAGGGAGAGTATGACAGGACAATATTATAAAGTGCATAAAGAGCATCCTGTACAATATTGATTTCCACTCCAGGCGTAGTCTTGTATAGCCAGGGGTGAACAATGACAAAAAAATATAGAGAGACAGTCAAGATTGGGGTCCAAGTATTGAGGGAAAAAAGTACAGTACGATATTGAGACTTTGCAGTTGATATCATCAACATTCTCTGGGGGAAGCACTACACTGTTAGAAGCTCTGTTACACAAGTTAGACTTGATCGGAGCTGTATTTTAACACAATATGATCATAAAGAGCTGACTTGGTTGGAACTATAAAATGTGAGCTGATTTGTACTCTTAAATGAGTCTGTTGCACATAAAAGTAATCACTGTCACCTTTTTGTTGATAATCACTCCCGAACAGGGCCATGAATGCCTGTATTGATCACAGGCTCCTGAAAATGTGTTGTATCAATCCAATCCAATCCAGTTTGCATTTTTATTTGAGTTTTCAGAATCTTAAAAATGTTTTGTCTTTATTTGCCAATGTGTGCATTGCGTCACTGCTGAACATTCTGCCAGTAGAGAAATATGAAGAACATGGTGACCAGACATCCCTATTTAGCCGGGACAGTCCAAGTTTTGAGCCCTGTGTCCCCTGTCCCAACAGATTTATCCAAAACCAGTTATTTGTCCCAGTTTTATACAAGAATTGTCCCAGGTGTTCTTATTTTTGACACATCTGATCCCTGCCAACAGTAAAGTGAGGCATAAATTGCCATTTGTTTAGGGAAAAGACAGAAAAGCTGCTTAAAAATAACCAAAACACAAAGAAAATGTGACTATACTGACTCACATTAGTGCCAAGTGTATAACCATTTTCCTTAATTACGCACTCATTTAACAATTAGTTTATTACCAACCATTAAAAACCAAATCTGGTCCCCCTAGTAGAACACCCCCAGCTTGATGTCACTGCAGAGTATTAACATTATACCCTTGTTTCTAAAATGATAGTACGTTTTTTAAAGACAGTATTAATTTAAGATGATAATCAAATTTGTCATGTTTACACAACAAGCAATCCATTATAATCCTGTTTTCAATACATCTCTTACCTCTTCCTATATCTACAAAAAGTGCAGATTTTCTTTAGCATTTTTGTTTTGCCGATATGATGATGCAAAACCAGCTGTAAATACCATCACTCCCACCATCTATTAAACATCAAATGTATTGTTTATATTGGGAGTTTTAAACATGTTGAGCTTTGTTTTGATGTTGTCTATTTAAAATAATTCATAGATAATTTATAGATTGAGGTCACAGATTCAGAGAACTTGGTTGTTTTGGAATGTAAACACAGTGTTGAAACAGCACTTTAATTTGATGTTTTTCTGTCTGATTGCTGGACTATTATCACTAATCGATGTCTAGACTAGAGGGTCATTTTCTTGTATCCAATTAAATCTACCCTCAACAATATTCAAGGTTATTCAGATTTATTTCTTATTTTTGCATTGTGACTGTGAACTAAATGTGTTTTTTAAATCCAGGAAGGAGAAGCCTGATGTGCTCAACAAAGTGGAAAGTGAATCCTCAAAATCTGATCAAAAAGAAAACAATAATAACGAAGAGGCAGATACGAATAAAGGAGACGCAGAAGAGGGCTCCTCGATGGGACGACTGGGACCCGAAAACCTGAAACGGGATCCGGACGAGGAGCAGGAAGCCAAAGACAACTCTGGGTAGGTCACTGATGCGGCTGTTGAATTTCATGAGGTTTAAAAAGGTTTCCCCAAATTCAACACCGCTGTGAGGCTTTGTCAACATGTGCAGGTAGTTAGAGGTTTATACGGTTTCAAATATACCAAATATATCTACACAATGGTATTACTGTTTTGGGAAAATAAACAAGAGGTCTACCGCTGCTATATTAAAAGGAACTGTTTTCATTAGATTATTTTGAAAGGTTTAATTAAGAAAAGAAATATAGAACACAAATGTATAATAAGATTTTTTTTTTTTTTCATAATATACACAGGGCATCATTTGCAAAGAAGAAAACTGACAAAAGGTGTTTTTAAAGGTGCACAAAGCAACTCTTCTAGTGGGAGAGGGTCTGCTACCTGCTTGTCTCCATGGAGATTTGTAATTGCATTGCCTGGAATATATTATAATATGGCATTATTTATCCATCTTTCATTTACTCTATTACGAATTCATTTACACTTTGAAAAACACGCATTCTCACAGTCAGAGATGGATGAGTTTAATTGGCAGCTGGAATGTCCTGGCTGGAAGGTCCCCAAGCTGGAAAGTCCCCCTGAGTTGTAACCTTTATAACTTTTAAGTTAGTTAAACTATATACATATTTAATCATCATCACCTGGACATGACATAATTCAATCGCCTCTGGTGAGTGGGAGTGATTGCCACAACTGTTTCAGTTTTTATCTTACATATTTCCATTAAATATATAGTTAAGACCTTCCTAAAAGTGAATGATTTTTTAACAAATTCTGTAGCTTTCTAAGTTTCTTGTGTTGTGCTGCTTACAAATTATGTTCATAGCAAGCAGGTAAGAAATAATTAATATTTCTTCCCAAATCAACAGTTACAGATGCTATAGCACAAGAAATATTTAAAATATGATTTCATATTAAACTTCTGCGAGCAAATGAGGGTTATACTGATATTACATAATGAAAAAGATCAATAAAATGGCATAAACAAGGCCCGACATTTGGTCTCACTACATTAACATTTAATTTTATTATGATATAGAATTTTCTGACTCAATATATCACAGAGCACGACGCAGCCAACTAAAGGCCGGTGACAACGTCCCCCCTCTCCTGGGTATAGAGAGAAGGGGGCGCCCAGAGGCAGGAGAATGGGATGCTCGAGCTGTGACTTTCAAGCCAGGGGGACACTCAACCTAGTATTCGTTCAGTTCCATACTGTGGGACATTCCAAGCGAAACAATAATACCTCCATGGAGACAAGCGGCCACCAGTAAAGTTACAAAGTGCACCTTTAAAAATATTGAATGAACGGCTATTTTAAAATGAAATATAAACTGTGGTATTACTGGACCATGTGTTGACAAAGCCTCCCTCAGTAAACATTGTAGTGCACTTCTCTCTCTGCTCTAACCTGAAGCTTCTCCGTCTCGAGCTTTGCCCTTTTGCTATAATTATTTCTCTGTGGCATCAGCTGGGCCAGACATCCCTCAGCCCTCTTGCTCTCCTCCACCTTACATGTCACACACATCCTGTGTCTCTCATCTTATCTTTCTTCTCCTTCTCTTTGTGACCCTTGCTTTCACTCTCGCTCTTTCTCTCTCCTTATACTCTCACACCTTCCCTCCTCTCTTCCCTCCATGTTTTCTGTTTGTCTGTCACTCATCTCTCTTCTGTCCTGTCTCTTGTCTCGTCTTGTTTTATTCTGTCTTTCACTGTCTTCTTCCTCGTCCTCTTTCCTCTTTGCTCCGTCTGTCTGGACATTTTTGTTTTTCTACCCTAACTCTGTTTGACTATCCCTACCTTCTCCCTCTCTTGTTCTTTCTCTTTCTATTCCCACTCTATCCCTCTTCCTCTCTCACCTCTCTTTCGGTCCATCTTTCTCCATTTCTCTCTCTTACATTTGCCATTTCCTTTCTCATTCTCCTGCTTCCCCTCTCTCCCCCACTCTCTCTCTCACTCATACTCTCTAACCCATCTTTCTGTCCATCTTCCTCACTCCCCTTCGCTCTCTCTCTCTCCCTCCCCCTCTCTTTCTGACTGTCCGTACACATCACGCCTCCGCTCATGTTGGTTCCTGGCCTTTTCCTGAACCTTCTGCTCTCTCTTCCCCCCTCTCTCTTCTCCCTTTCTCCTCCCTCTCTGTGTTCTTTGGCTTTTGATGTTCGACTTCTCTAAATGTTACACGTGTGTGAGTGTTGTCTATGATGGATTACACCAGAGATGAGTGGAGCACTGCTGTAGACTTTCACTGTGGGCTAGTTTCTTGTTTTAGTCTTTGCAGACACTATGCGGGCTGCTCTGTTCGAGTCCTTGTTGCTATAATCCTGATTCAACTGGTTTAGTCCTGCCTGCTTTAGACCTGCTTTCAAATTCCTGATTGAGTCCTAAAATCTAGTCCTGGTTTAGTTCTGGATATGATTTTTGTAGTTCTTGTTGACTGTCCTGGTTGAGCTGAGGTAGTCCTGGTTTAGTCCTTCAGTATGTTTAAAAAGTAGGATTTTGTTCGCATTTCATATTGTAAAAAACCCAGCAGCTTTAATATTGGATTGAAGATTGAAACTATGAATTGATAAACTTAATACAACAATCCTGTATACATTTCAGGGCATTTTAGTAAAGGTTTAAACTACAAACTAAGATTTTTCTGTAAAAAGACTCTTAGATTGTTTTGTGCAAATGACTGCAGCCTTTGGCAACTGTGCCTCAAACTGTGTTTTCAATAACATCATTACATTCTAACATGAAGACGGACAATAGTAGTAACAACACCGAAATAAAAGCACTTTATCAATAATCTACGTATAAGCCATACATTTATTATAGAATCCGTTATGCGCTATATTTACCACTATACAGTGTTCAAGTATTTAGTCTGTTCAAATCAGGTGCTTTTGTCATTGTTAAGGAAATAATGTTACTTAAATATTTGCATTTTTTGTGATTTGCTAATTGCTTTTAGATTGCAATTTTGATTCAATTAGGACACATCTTGCAGCGGCCCTTGTGTCCGATATGTTGTGTAATGTAATAATGTTTCAATTCAGTTGCACATCAGAATATTGAACTGTCACAAAAACTACTACTCCAGACTCCCTTTTACATAGTTTGATCTCGCTTTGTGCTTCATTTGAGTTTGTATTAGACTGCGAGCATCGCTGTCCTGAGGCTGGTGTGATGGTGACGATAGACAGACTCTGTGACTGAATCCTCCTGATCTCAGTATCTCACACTCACTGCTGCCGGAGCCTGAGTTTGGTGTTTGGTGTTCAGACGGGCCCTTGCGCTGATAATGATCTGATAATAACTTTCTCTGATTCTATCGTCGTGTTTGAGGTTTACAGCTTCAGTCTGGATCAGGCCTGGACTCCGAGAAGGTTCTGTTGGTATTAGTGCACTGACTTGAAGTACACTTTCCTACACACTAACCACATTGAGTGGTACGGCGATTAAAATCAAATCATGATCTCATTCTTGTTGCAATCTGCTGTGTTGTTGATGATGTTGCAATTGTTGTACTGTGATTCGGTGCTTTTCTGTTTAATACAGCTCTAAGCTGAAACACACTATCCACATCCACTGCAACTATTGGCCAGCCTCATCATGTGCCGAGGGAGTGACAGTTAACCAGGCACAGTAAAGTGTGAAATTCATAAACAGCAGCTGGCTTTATGCTGCTTTCATGTGGTGTTGGATAAATTGTAAATTCTTTCCAAGCCGAATTTGCATCTTGTCATATGCTCAAGAAATGGGAATTCTGGTGGCAGGGACGGTTTATTGGTGGAATTGGTGAATTTATTATTGTAATATATTATGATATGTGAGCTACTGTGTCCAAATAATTTCCCCTGTGGATCAATAAAGTTTGTCTAAGTCAATATATGAGATGGATTGAATCGAGATATTTTGTATCAAGTGCCAAAAAAGCTTTAAAGAACTAAGCCACATCTGTTGTTATTTTTTATTTATTTATTTTTTTTGCTCAAACACTGAGTCACAAACAGATGAGTGTATTTCCAGCATCCGACTAAAAGCACATGAGCATCACAGGTCAAGTGAACGAACACCGCTCTCGCAGAAAACTTCCATCTGAACTGTCCAACCTGATAAAAGCGAAATTTGTCACTTAAAAATAATATATACTGGTAGGTACAAAGCCCAAAAGAATTATAAGCAAATCAAATGAAAATTGTGAGCATAAAGCCCGTCACTAAGCATAAAGCCCATCACTACATAAACAATTCAAATAAAAATAAGTTTAGAGTTTATTGTGATTTGTGACTCAGTGCAGTTTCGTTGCACAAAAGCCATGATGTAGTTTGTATTGTACTGAAATAGTGGCTTGGGTTTTGGTGCTTTTGGCGACAGTTTTTGACAATAGTTTGTTTAAAATGTACTGTTCAAAAGAAGGAAGGTTGTGTTAGGCTTGAGAGGGGCTCTGTTTTGCAGCTGTTTGTTGTGGCACCGGACCAAATCGGACATTACATCTGTGCTCCTCTTTTTAACTCTTTGTAGACCAGCTGCTCTGCTTGCCAAGGCATGCTTTGCTGTGCTAACCTGACCCTGTGCCTTCTATGGCCTGTACTGTACTGGCAATGCACCTTCCCTCTGGCGCTCACTGGCTCCCCCTTGTGGCTTTTTCTATATTGTGTGAGTGAGTGGGATTGAGTGTGTTGTGAGAGGCTGATGATACAATTACCATAAGATATTTTTTGCCATGAACAGATATTAATTTTACTTTTGTTTATTCTCCATGTTGTTTTCTTTTGACTGGTTTAGGTGAAGCTTATATTAGTTTTGAGGCTTATGGAAAGCTAATTAAGTCTTAACACAGACAATGTTGCTAATTTAAGACAGGTGAGAGTAGAGAGATGAGATAGTGGGTGGGGGGCGGGGGCTGTGGTCTGGTGACTTCAGCCTAGGGCCAGGAAGTGCTGAACTGTTTTTCTTGCAGGGATGACAGCAGTCAGGAGGGGGAGGAGGGGGAGGAGTTTGAGTGTTACCCCCCGGGGATGAAGGTGCAGGTGAGGTATGGGCGAGGCCGCTCTCTGAAGACGTACCAGGCCACTGTGAAAGAGGCAGACGTGGAGGGGGGACAGGTGCTCTACCTGGTGCACTACTGTGGCTGGAACATCAGGTAAGACAGGGCCTGGGGAGAACCACCTAACTCCACAATCACCTAAAACTACATCTGTTAACCTCAGCTCACAGAGCGATCCCTGCAGCCACGCAGCACATCCTCTCCCTCTGATCTCAAACAAGGCCATCTAGTGGTCAAACTGAACTAGTCTTTCCTCAGCTCCCTCTAGACCTGAAGTCTTGTTTCCACTGGAGGGTACGGCACGGACTGTCCCTTTGACACAGTTTAGGTTCTGTTAAAGCCTCTGGAACCTCTGCTAGATACATTTGCCCATGGCATAACTAATTCAAAATTATAAGTAATTATAGTATATATAGTTCTATAGAAGAAATAACAATGACTGCAATTTAATTAAATACCAAACATGAAAGCATACGTCCCTTGAGATGTTTTCTTCTTTGCGTCAAACTTTTTCATTTTCCAAATTGACCCAGTCCATTGTTTGCTAAAACTCTGTTGGCCCCTTGGCTCTGGACTGTCTCTAAATTGGTTGAGGACAGTACATTTGGGGCGCACTGCACCAGTTTAAATGAAAACGTATTGACCCAGGCCATGTCTTACTGCTTCAGTGGAAACAAGACTGAATCCCCTGTCTGTCTCTTAAACCAGAGCTTTGAAACAATTAATCAAAGCTGTGAATTTGCGTTAACATTCTCATTATCCAGTCTTCTTAAATGAATCTACTAATGTCAAAGACTTCTTGGATATTTAAAGGGCCAGCTACACTCACCTTTACCTCTCAACCCTCTCCCCCCTCCTCGTGGGTCAGGGTAGACTCAGTCAGGGAACCAACTAGAGAAATCAGTTTATACACAGCGTTTCTCATTGTCTTAACTGTTGTGGTGTGTCCTTTAGCCCTTTATACAAGGCACAGGGCTGTTCTCTGCATTGTCTGTTGTGTGTGCTGTTGTGAATCTTTCACTTCTCCTCATTTGACCCTCTGCCCTTTGCTTCTGTGGGAACTATGTTGACTATAATTTGTGTGGTGGTTGGTGTACTATTGTTTCTCCATTGTAAAGGTTTGTCTTTCCTCATATTACCACTGCCTTCTTTGCTGTCGAGGCTAATTATGTGTCTGGTGGATTTGAGACAACTGGGTAGTGTGAAAAGCTTAGATGTGCTTCATGTGGCTTATATTGTGAACTGAGTAATGATAAAATCCTGTTCTCTGTACCTGCCTTTTAGATATGATGAATGGGTCAAAGCAGACAAGATTTTACGGCCAGCGAATAAGAATGTAACCAAAATAAAGCATCGCAGGAAAATAAAGGTAACAGGGTTTTGAGAAGGGTTCTTTGAAAAGCGATTGGACTTGATGTACTGACTGTGGTTTTACAAACAGAATAAGGGCGAGAGGGAGCGGGACAGATTGGAGCGGCTCAATCAAAGGGAGGGTCTGGGCTTGAGTCGTGGCCCTCGTTCCAAATGTCTGAGTCAGGACGTCTTCTCCAAAATGGACGACAGCGAGGACAGAGTGAATCAGCAGTCTGCAGCCAAGGCCATAGAAATCACATCTATCCTCAATGGGCTGCAAGGTAATGAGCACTTGTGATGTGAAGGGGCTATTGGTTTGTGCTGTGACTAAAAGAGTTTGTTTCTTTACAGCGTCGGAAATGTCGACAGATGAGAGTGAGCGTGAGGAAGAGGAGGCAGGGCGCCCGGAGGAGGAGCGGCCGGGGCGGGGCAGGAAGGGCCATTCAGAGACCTGTCCCACAGCAGAGCGCTGGGAGGCAGGAGCCCCTCCTGAGGGCGCCAAACCTGCCCCTGCACCAGGGAAGTCCCAGGATGCTGTGGGGTCAGAGGTCACCGACACTGTGAAGAGAAGGAACCAGAATGACACTGAGCCAGAAGTGACCGGTAGGAAAAGGAAGTCTGACGGGGTGCTGGAGCGGACCCCCAAAAGTCACACTAAAGCGAAGACCCGCAGCACGAGGAGCGCGGACTGGCTCCCTGGGACAGCCCCCCGTAAACAGGACAGACCGGTTCCAGGAGGGGACAGCAGCAGCTCAGAGGACGAAAACACAGATGTCCAGCCAGAGAGCAGCGAGCGCGGCCGCCCCAAAACCAAAGGTCCCCCCTCAAAGAAGTACAACGGTATGAAGGAGAAGAACAAGGCACGCCAGTCTGGGTTCTGGGAGATCCCAGAGAAGAGGCCCAAGACGTCTCCAAGCTCAGAGGAGCGTCCTGCTGTGCGCTCTAAGGGCCAAAAAGACGTGTGGTCCAGTATCCAGGCCCAATGGCCAAAAAAGACTCTGAAAGAGCTGTTTTCTGACTCGGACACAGAGGCAGCCAGCCCCCCTCCGCCCCCCGTCCCGTCCTGCCTGGATGGGCCCCAGGATCCTGAGGGTGGACCGGAGGATGAGGTGTCAGAGGAGCAGATGGACTTGGACAAACCGGAGTTTCCGAGCAGCGGCAGTAACTCTGTCCTGAACACGCCCCCCTCCACCCCGGGATCTGCTTCAGGAGGGGGCAGTGCAGTGGAGGATTCAGGACCCGCTCAACCCCCCTCACCTCGCCCCGTCACTCCCCCCGCCCTGCCCCAGGAGCCAGCCTCTGCTCCACTGCCCCCTGGTGTCCCCGCAGAGGAGGGCCCTGGCCGCAGTGAGTCCGACAGCAGCACTGTGGAAGTGGAGAGTCTGGGCGGAGAGCAGGACCTGCCTCAGGACGAGGGGGCGGGCTCCCCCTCCAAACCTTTTGACCCCAGTCTGTCCTGTAACAGCAGCAGCAGCTGCAGCCTGGAGCTGAGCAGCAGCAGTCAGCAGGAGAGCGAGCAGAAACCCAAAGGTAAGAACATCCCATTTTCAGAGTGAGTATAATTCTTCTCTCTCACTGTCTCTAAACTCTCTTCATTTTTAGCACCAGTGAGTCAGAAACGGCAGAAAGACTCTCAGCCCGGAGCCTCAAAGAAACACAAGCCAAACCGAAAGAGCCTCGGCGTGCCTCCCAAAAAGAACAGGAAAACAGGTAACATCTGATCGTCCATTCAGCTACCATCTCAGGCCATTCATATTTCAGAAGGAGCAGAGCTCACTGCATTCACCTCACTATTATTACTTTAAGAGACTGCACAGTGTGTTGGAAGTGTAAATTTGGTAAATGCTCTGTTTTCTTCTCCTCTGCAGCCAATAGCAGTGACAGTGAAGACCAGTGTGTTAGTGAAGCCAAACCAACCGCCTCCAAAAATCCCACATCGGATGTGAAGGCTGCAGTTTCACCCAAGTGTCCCGGGCGCTCTCCTCCATCCAGCCATAAATACCACAAGCAGGGTGACACTGACCACTCCCACCACCAGAGGGAGCACCATCACCACGGGAGATCGCCACGGGTCTACAAGTGGAGCTTCCAGATGTGTAAGTGAAGTTATATGGTTGGAGGTTTGCAAATTTGAAATACTGCAGTACAAGTTTTTATGTTTTTCCTTGTTTGAATTAAATTTGGATAGTTTATTTTAAAAAGTTAACATATTTATTGATATTTTGTTAAATATACCTCACCAGACTTGGGCCAATTCAGTTGTGCTGGTTGATATAGCAGCAACAAAATTGGTTAAATAATGAATATCCTATACCATGTGCTTACATTACCCCGTATTGGCTGTGTAGATCTGTCAATTGAAGAGGCATCAGCCAATGATGTCTGCAAGCTATTCTGTCACACAGTTTTTTAAATATGTATTATTATTTTTGGTTTGTTTTATTAGCAAGGCCTAAGAAACCTAAATCTGATTTACTTCATTGGCTATAAATATGAAATGCTCATAACTGTGCCTAACCTTGTACCTGTTGTGTTTGTAGCTGATCTGGAGAAGATGAGCAGTCTGGAGAGGATTTCATTTCTTCAGGAGAAGCTGCAGGACATCAGGAACCACTACCTCTCGCTCAAGTCTGAGGTGGCCTCCATCGACCGACGAAGGAAACGCATGAAAAAGAAAGAACGGGAAAGTAAGTAAAAATTCATAGTAACTTAGATAAGCAGGAACTCTATAGAAACTGTGTTTATAATTAAACCAAATATTTGATGTGAGTAATCTGATTTCTTTCAGACTGTTCAGACATGGGCAGGTTTTGACAGACTTAAATTATGCAATAAAGGGGCAAACTGATGTGTAATGTGACAAAAATGAAAGAGAAAATGTTAAACTTTAGTTAAACAACAGTTATTTGCACTTTGTCTTCCAAATACAGCAATTACAGTTGTTTGGACATATTTTCTAGATGTGAAATGATTTTCTGTTTGTTATTTCCAGGTGCTGTGGCGGCTTGCTCGTCCTCCTCATCTTCCTCCTCTCCCTCCTCCAGCTCACTCACAGCGGCGGTGATGCTAACGTTAGCGGACCCGCCCGTCTCCTCCTCATCCTCTCAAACTTCTGGGGTCTCAGTGGAGTGTAGGTGACAGGACGTCCCACACCGGAGACACTGCACTTAAGCACTTAACCAGCACCCAACAAGACTGACAAGTACAAACTGTAACTACTGGGGCACAAAAACCAGACCAGAGACAAAAAACAACAAACAAGCACTATTTTCTATTGACAACTGTTTCTTGGCAAGCTAATGGCACTTAAGTGCACTTTTATGAAGATTGTGTATGGGATTCAATTTGTCAAAAAAAAAAAAACAATTTGTTTTTTCACTCTCCGTAATTAAACATTTATAAGAATAGTTTTTTTCAAGCAATAATTTGATTTGATAAAGTTGTAGAGGTTAGGGATGTGCTCTGTGTTCACATGGGGGGCTGGTGCTCTCCTTTTATTATTGGCATCAAGGGCAACCTCAGTGTAACAAAGCCACGTTTCTCTGTCCACTCATTGGAAAAACCTCTCCTGTGGTTCAACTTTTAATGGCCAAAGTACAGGACTGTGCTCCTGTATGCTCCCATTGAGTCTTATCATTGTTTATGGATAGGATTTTAAATCATCGCACACCCACAGACAAAACGAATATTAGGAATGAAACTGTAGTGCCTTCTTGTTCTTGTTCATGGGGCACTTTGAGAAAGGACAGCACTTTCCCAAATCATAGGGTTTCCTGGACAAATGTCTCTTACAAAGACTGAAGAATGCTGTATGAATGAGTCTGACAGGCTATATTTAACAATTCTGAATTTAAACAAACTGGATCGTCTGTAATCGACTACTGAGGACTCATGACTTGGGTAAAGCTGCAGTACAAATGTGCAAAGTTCAATGCATTGGTCTCATAACTCCAGGGTTTTTGGTGTGTGGTTGTCGATGGCACTTATGTGTAGATTTTTTTAAAATGCAGTCTATCACATGAGTTTTATGAATGGCCATTTGGTAAGAGCCGCTAGACAACATCATGAATTGTCAGGTAATTCTGCTATAGATACTTATACAGATCGTATATATTGTTGGGATTGGTTGGCATTTTCTGCACGTTTATAGTTTGAAGATTCAGTAACAACCACATTTCTATTAACCATAGCAAATGTCATCAAATCTATATCTACTTATTTCATCATGTTTTCATCTCAAGTCCAATTGTCTCTTTATTTTCAAAGAGAAATTGGTAACATTTCAACTGGATCATTTTACCTTCAAAACACAACATTAACTCCATAAAATAAAATGCACAGTGTTACCAAAACAACATTAACTTAATTTTAAATCATTTTAAATCATCACTGATTAATACCGAACCAGTTTCAGTTTTCCCCCATATATTATCTTCTCACCACATTTCCGATCAGTTCTTTTTTTCATCAGTCCCTACCAAAAATCTGGGGTCTCTCTATGTATGTGCTAAGACCAGAGTAGAGTTAATGTAAAATGTGCATTTATATCAAAAAGTGATGTATGTGTGTACATTTCTGAAGACATCTCCAGTGTTTCCTATGTACAGACTCCCTACTGTATGATACTGCCCCGAAGTAATGTTTTTTTGTTCGGCACTTGTATGTAATTGTATGCTTTTGTTATACATTTGTATATTGAGAAGTGTTTTGAGTCAAGCTATTTAATATCTTGCACTGTTAATAACATGTACTTTTCTGTAAAGACAGTTTTACGGTTTTAACTGTAGTTTAAGTGTAAATACAGAGGGTTACCGCATGTTTGTCCCGTTTTCTTTAGTTACTTAGTTCATTTACTTTTCCGCCTTTTCCATACTTTTGTTCCTTTCAAGTTTAGGTTTTGCATTTGTTTTGTGTTTTGTTTTCTGCTTGTAAGAAGAATGTTTTGGTTGGGCTAACCTATTTTCTGACATGTACATGGCCTAAACAGTTGTATGACGCTGTAAATGGAGAATGGTCTGATGCTATGTTTAAGTGAAAGTAAAGGAGCTTTTTGGACAATGCTTAATAGTATTTATTAGGCTCATCTCATGATGGTCATGTGTAATTTATTGTAAAAATGTAAGCAAAGCAGAAGCTTCTGTTTGAATAAAATGCCATAGTTTGTGAAGTCTTGTGTCTGCCAGTAGTCACTGGGAATAATAACACGTTTCAAATGCTGCAACAAACATTGATTGTTAAGACTTTGTCCTAAAATAAAACAAAATGGTGCAATGATGCTAGGGCTGCAACTAACAATTATTTTAGTTGACAACTAGTCAAACAACTATTTAGATTTTTACTTATTTAAGAAACGATGCATATTAATGAACATACAATGTAAATATGCTAGAATTGGCCCAATGGCCACATTCCATCTTGTCAGTACAAGAGACAACGGAAAACACTGTAGAGTACGTAGAGGTATTTACATCAGTTGTAACAAAATAAAGGTTGAAATATAACCAAAGGCTATTAGAAAGAAAATATTTACAAATAAAGTGTATTAATGGTTGCAGCCCTAAATGCATTCACAGTGTCCTCGTGTTTATACTTTGATTATACAAAAATTAGTTTCATTTTAACATTTTGTTTTAACATTGACATTTCGCACTTGTCATAGATAGCAAATAAATGACCAAATACAAAGGTAAAAAATATAAATAATAAAAACTTCAGACGGAAATACGTCATACCTCGGTCACGTGTCACGTGCATCCGGTTCCGCCCCCCTCGCCGCTTCGTGTTAGCTTTAGCCTGTAGCTCATGAGGAGTTTGAGTGATGATGAGCGGCAAGACGAGTGCGATTGTCGCCGGGGTATGTGGGGTCGTATTTGTTGCGTATTGTATATACTTTGACAGAAAGCGACGGAGTGATCCAGACTTCAAGCAAAAACTACGTGAACGTGAGTAGCTAACGTCATTCACCCTGGAGAAGGAAGAGAGCCTAGCATTAGCTGTGGTTATGTAGCAGCAGCACGTTAGCATTACAGTGATCAAGGACGACGAGATAAACACGATTTTATGTGGACCTGTTAATTAGCTTTCATCATCTATACATGCTTTGTTGGATATTATGATATAAGAACAGTCCCAAAAATGTAATTCTTGAATAGCCGCCACATGCTATTAGCTCAATGCTAATTTCAATCACATGTGTGTCACGGTTACAAAATTCACAGAAGTCACATTATGTTCAATTTCTGTCACAGGGCGAAGAAAACAGAAAAGTTCCGCGGAGAGGTCTGGACTGGCAAAGGTATGTAGGTCAAAGACGTGTTTTAATGAGTACGTGGTGATTTATATTGACCAAATACTTAAAATTTGTCTTTGACTTTGAAGCTCCCCGACCTCAAAGACGCCGAAGCTGTTCAGAAGTTCTTCCTGGAGGAGATCCAGCTTGGTGAAGAGCTGTTGTCACAAGGTCAGCTCTGCTCTGTGGATTAAATGCTTTTAGTTATGTGCAGTATTTAAACATTATCAGTTATTATTATCTACATGCATTTGTTCTCTAGTGAATGGGCCATTCAGTCAGTCACGTGTTCATGACGAAAACTGTAGTAAAATGTCACAACCCGACTTCACGCAATGACAGAAAATAGACCAAACAACATATTAAATAAACAGTGTGTGTGACTTCAAATTGCAACACACAACACTGTTTAAGTAAACAAAAGTGGAGAACACACAGGTGAAATGCCCAATAATCTTTTATGGTGGCCTAGAAAAGTTGCCATGAGGTCTGAATGTTGAATTGAATTACACGTGGCATCCTTGAAAACCCCTCAGTCACTTCAATAGTCCCTGGGACAAGAAAGGATGCAACAGTAAACTTAGAACTCCAAAGCTGAGAGTAAATACCATGACTCTTTGCTATTTCACCTCTAAGACATTTATTACTTTTTCCTCTTATTTTCTCTGTATTGTCTGTCATAAGTTCCCCTTACGTTACTGTATGCATGTACGCCTTATGTTTATATACTCACTGTAATGTCCTTTCTCAGGTGAATTTGAGAAGGGTGTAGACCACCTGACCAATGCCATCGCAGTATGTGGGCAGCCACAGCAGCTCCTCCAGGTCCTTCAGCAGACCCTGCCCCCTCCAGTCTTCCAGATGCTGCTCACAAAGCTCCCCAGCATCAGCCAGGTGAGTTTATCTGTGTTTAATACTTTTTTTTTTTATATACAGTATGCATAATGCATTCTTGAAAACCCCCCAGTGTCTCTCCTCTGCCTCTGGGACAAGAAAGGGTGCAACAAAAAATGTAGGATTCCAAAGCTTGGAGGCATGCTAGTTGCTCTCGGCTATTTCACCCCTAAGACAATATCTTAAATTTAATAGTATGTCCTTGTTTTTTAATTGAATGTAGTCTCCTTTTGAAATTGCTTCATATTAATTAGTAACTTGTAACTAATGAATTTGTAATGAGATTGTAGGAAGTTCAGGGAAGTTTTTTTAAGAAGTGGGAATGTGTTTTTTCTCTTTGCACAGGCTTAGCTGCTAGCCACACTTTTGTACAACCAACTCTGATCTGTTATTTTCTGTCCATCCTCAAACTTACTTTGAAGTGTTAAACTAAAGTGATGCAAAGATTTTACACAAGTGCTTACATTTCATCATTTCTGATGAAATGTATGAAAAACCAAATCTTTTTGGTACTTTAAGTTGCAGACTGTTTAATGTTTGTTTGTGTTTTGCAGCGTATCATCAGCGCCCAGTCTTTATCAGAAGATGACGTTGAATGATGAGATAGTGTTATTAATATTCCATAAAGGGATTTTAGACCTTTCTGAATGAGTACTGCTTAGGTCACTGCTGTGACTGAGGTGGACTGAACCAGCCAAGTTTTGGACAAGTCTTCATCTGATGTTTCACTCCGAACTTCATGACATTTAGACACTTTGGGGATGGTTTCACAGTCCTACAATCCAACAAAAGATGACTAATTTACCACCTTCAATTTATTTATTTTGTACTAAAATTAATTATAATTGGGGAAGCTTTAGGGATAATGAAACTCTGATTATGGTGTCAACAGTTTGTAGTTTGTGTTTCTGAGTTTGTGTTTAAGATCGCACTTGTTGTTCATTCGTTACTTTGTTAAATGTTATTTTTATAACCAATAGTCTCTTGCATATCTACTCATGGTGAAAAACATGAAATAAAACGCGTACAAACCCAACTGCAACTCGTTCATTTTCACCAGCAGGGGGCAGTAGTATTGCATGGAATATTTTAACACACTAACTTTCAATTGTGGAGAATTCTGGTAATGGAAAATTGTACAGTGTATGGCACAGAGATAAGCCCCGAGACGTCTCAATCTAGCAATGAAAATGGTGTTTAAAAAAAAAAAGTTAAACTAAATACCAAATTTTTTATATTTTTATTTCCCATTGCAATGTTAGGGTGAACACATGTCCTACTTACGTTTTCCTGCACAGCATTTAGGGTTTAATCTCTCATCCCACTTATTTATACAGGATGTCTGACTTTTTCATGGATGGAACAAAGTAGATGTACTACATATGTAATATAAAAAGTCAGATTTGAAAGGAAAGCTCTTTTGCTTGCAAGGAAATCAATACTTTTTTGGTGTGCTGGCATGCAGGGTTGTAATGTGTTGACTGTATATGGTATATGACATGCGTTGCTAGTACAATCTCTCTATTGTACATTTGCAGTTGTGTAATTGCGTTTACTATATTTTTTTTCCTTTTTCACTCCAGTCCATATGTCAATGCATATAATTTTATACATGGTTCAGAATATTTAGAATGGCTTCATTGTGAGTGCCAGTGCAAGTAGAGCAGCTTGAACAGGGAAAAGGGAGTAAGTTTGGTCCGAAAGTGTGTCTCTTGGAAGACAAATAGAGCCGTAATTATTTTTATCCTGTCTGCAGCTGTTTTTCTAAAGGTCTCTACGGCCCAACTAGAAAAAAAAACAAAAAAACGCCTCAGTGGTTGTTGCCAGGAAACAGGAGCAGTGGGCGAATAGTTTTTCTACATTTGGAGTGAAAAATGAAAATTGAACGGCGGCCCAGAAATGTCGAGTGAGGACTAAATGGAGGACAGTGTACCATTTTTCCAGTTATGCGCTCATTTAGAAAGAAAGGGGGAGTCTAGCCTGCTGTACTATGTCTTGTTGGTAATATGTCCTATGGGGAGAGGAGGAGGAGAAGGAGAATAACGGCATCCCAGGTTAAGCTGGTCCTTGAACCAAACTGTGGACCATTGGCCTGGTTCTGTTATTAATGTGTGCACAGGTGATGCCAGTGGGGCTAGAGCATGGCAGACTGGGTCACTGGAACAGGTCTCCAGCTGGTCTGGTTTATAGGGTTTGGACGAGTAAAGGTCGAATTGGTTTTTTACACTGACCACGGTTAAAGGTGCACTGTGTAACCTTTCCAGTGGGGGTCTATCACTAGAGAGATGTTATTATTGTTCAATTAGAGGTGTTTCAATTGCTCCAGATCTGACCTGAAACCAAAGCAGTACGATCTCCATGGAAGCAAGCAAGCAAGATCTCCACCAGAAATGTTACATGGTGTCTTTAAAAAGTACTTACAAATTGAAATATTGGTGTATTGTTGAATGGAACAAATTTCAGGCTAATTAAAAAATCAACAAGGTAAATGTGGCTGCATGTAAACCACCGCTACTTATAGGAATCACATATTACTGATGTCTAGATCAAATCAAGAGAATATGTATTTTCTATATGATCTAGTTACGTGTTTGGATCACTGATATATTCTTATCCAGCCATATATCCATGTGGGTCAATGTACAGTGTGATAGCATGACAAAAAAATAAAAAATAAACTCTCTGTTTCCGTTCAGGGTGTACGTACAATGCTTCTCTTGAATGTGCCTGCTCTAGACAGCTGTCAGACACATTATTCGATTAGAAATATGAGAGGGTAGGCCATAAATATGATAACAGATAGCCTATATATTTTATTGATCTGAAATTAAATTCACAAATCAACTGTAATCCACAAAATAAAATGAACTAAAAAGTTTAGGGCTATCATTAATATGCAAGCCAAGTGGCCATAACCCTCTTTGCTTTGCCTTTGAGGATGACACAGCAGAAGTATTAGTTTTAATCACATTCACCTCCTGTGTTCTTGATAATGGGGACTATAATAATAGAAACAAAACAGCGTTAACAACTGTTCTTTTAAATTAATGTCATTACTTTAATTGCACTCCTGCTACGTTTGAGCCTCATCAAATGCAGTATGAGTCAGCTCCTTGTGGCTGAATTTAGCACCAAAACACGTGACCTTTTCGTATCTGTGCAGTAGGGGGCGCTGTTGCTCCGGCCTAAGTAATGCGTAAAGGACAAGAAGTGAATGGCTGGAAGCTCACGGCTGACAGCAATAACAATGGCGGTGGTGCCTGCAGCAAATACGAAAATCCACGTGCTCCTTAGGGTGGCTTTTTAACGGTTTCTAATCTTTTTTGGTAATAATGTGTGAACCCTGTTTCTTTATTAGACTTTCAGGAAATAGCCTGTTATTGGAGCCAACACCATGGCCCCAAGACACAGCGCAGGGGGCTTGATCTGCCAGTGTAATCTGTTTGCATGGATTTCTGTCAAATGTTCGGGGAGAGTTGTAATGACTCTGTTGAAATCATTATTGAAATGCTTGTCAACACAAATTATGCACAAAAGCAATTGGATCTGCAAGATATTAGAACAATAGGCTGATGCATTATCAAGATTAGTTTTGCTATACAATATAATGGTAGCAATAAAACAAGATTACATTAGCAGAATGTCCCTTTTGTATCAGCCAGCCTCACTGCAGTGTTGTCAGTGAGGATGAATTGTCTTGCCCAGCGACACATTGGCAAAATATACAGAATTGAGATGGAAGTGGACCACCAACTCTGTTAAAAGGTCATATTAGTCAGTAGACTTTCAACATTGTATGGTTTCCTTTAATATTGGGTTTCAGCTTCTTGATTGTAGACAGCAGTTTGAGGACTGAATATTGTGTTTTGTTAATTCCTATGCCAACTGTGCTAATTTTTCATCACTCAGAAACCAATGGCTCGACAACATAATGTGCCCACAATAACCATTAATGGCAATAATAAAAAGGAATGGTGGTATAAATTATCGGTAAACTCGACTTGCAGATGTATTCCTTTGTTCTCAGGTCAAAAAGTGATAATATCCAGATGGCATTCAGTTGTGTCTTTTACAAAAAACATCTTCATTCTAATATCTGATATAAAGCGCTCAGTTACATCTGGTACTGTTAAAAATTTTCACAAAGTAAAGTTGGGAAAAAGCTAATATTAAAACCAATTGCCGAAGCTTTAAACTCGTCTTTAGTGCGTCTGACAAAGCTTGCTGTACATGTTATAAACACAGATTGTATGTCTAGAGCAGGATGAGAGTGTTCTATAGGAGCAGCTGTGTTTGGGAGTTGAAAGAGGACAGAAATAGCTCTGTTATAAGTGGTTGCTATGGCAGCTCCACGTAGCTGCAACCCCGCTCTGCACCAGTCTCCACAATCTCCTCTTTCCTCCCTCTGTCCTGGTCATTACAGCACAAATGTCCAAGTGTTTGTTTTCGGAAATGTATTACACAAGTGCAATCTTTTGTAAATGGAGGAAAATTTACCCAAAAGAACACCAACGCAGCTCTAAACTGGGTAACAAATAGGCGTAGAGGTTAACACAGAAATCCACAACTAAATAAGGCAAACTTCAAGCTGAAACCAGGACAAAATGAAAACAAATTAACATCTTAAGTCCATATATCCACTGTGATTTAGTGAAATAAATCATGCAAACTTTTACTTGGCATTAAGCTCAGTTATGACCTATTTGTAACTCGTGATTTCATTGGTAGAAAGCGACATTAAGGTTGTTTGTATTGAAAACACTGTGGTACATTTGCTGGCTTCTGCAAACCACACCACTATTTTAGCACACACATACTTTTATTTTGGTGCAACTCAGATTTATGGCATTTATTTATTAGTTTAAATCCAAGCCACTATTTGGTATAAACAGGTAGACTTCAAACAATATATTTTAGCATTAGTATTTAGGTCCTATTACCCAAAATTGATTCTTATAAGTTTTAAGACATGATAGAATGTTGTTACCTTGTCAAAACACACACACATGCTTGAGCAATCCATTGTTATTACACTATTTATATCTCCAAATCTAAAAATACTCTATTTCTCCTTGTAATGTCATGTAGTTTTCAAGTTTAACAGCTACTTTTTACCTTTTGTTCAGTAGAGATAGGCAATTCCAAGGCTGAAATCATCCAAATTATTCTAGTAAAGGTGTATGGAGTTTAAAAACACAGTGGAGCATGTCTTGTATTACCACATGGCATCACAAAGGCACAACAAAGGAAACATTAACATTATATCATAGATCAGAAAACAGCACAATAGGTCCTTTAAGCAATTGCAGCAGCCTAGTTTCATGCATTTTTTTTAATGTTTGACCAGGGCAGACTAAACGAAGACTGTCTACCCAAGCGTTAAGGCATAGTATTGGATTTCCAGCTTATCGTGGATCTAGTGATGAGAAGATATGTGGCTGGATGTCATTACTGCAACTGGGAGGTGAATGGCTGTTTCGAGGGAGGCAGTCCACCACACCCACATCTGTACTCACTCAGAATGTAAACAAGCTGCGACGTAGACAAAAGGCACCTGGGGGAAAACTATGCAACATCACAAAAGATAATAACAGGGAGAGTAGATAACATGACAGGAGGTACAGCGTTGTTGAATATCTTGAAGACACTGTACCTGATTATAATTTGATTTTTTGTGTTCAAAATGTGAAAAACAGAACTAGTTAATTTTTTAATTGTTTGTCCAAAGTTATTCCTCACCGACCTTATGCATTCTGAGCATCCTAGTTATTCTCCGCGATGAGTTTAGAAGTGCTTTTCATGACTTTCAAAGACCAATGTGGAGTTTTGAGATCTCAGAAAACTAACAACTGATTTTTGGACAATACATTTTGATGAAAACAGTATACAGCGGACATGTGGTCTGATTTTTACTGCTGCTTTTTACAATATATCTGTACTGAAGTGAGACACATTTTGCTTAAATACATGGGGGAAAATGTTTACTTTTTTCTTTAACGTGCAAATAATTGTAATACCCTTTTCTTACACTAGATGGAGTCATGAGTTACAACTACGCAACCATGTAGAACAGTTCACACATGCTGCAGTGCCAGAATTACACAACTATTACACAACTGTTATATCCAGTTCATCAAGTTCATTAGGTATAGGCAACAAAATGTAACTGTATGTTTGATGTTAACCATAAAACTATGGATGTTTCACAGCCTCATTAAGTATGACAATAACCGCTAAATTGCGATCAACCTCTACATGGAGTCAAGAGTTACGACTAGATGTAATGGAATATAAAAAAGCATACATTTTAGCAAATTAAAAGTTTAATACAGATTTTGTGGGTATGACCTAAGACCATATATTGACCTATATTTGGAATTACATGGTCCTATTTTGGGTAATTTGGGGTAAATTCGGTTCTAGCCCTGGTTTAGTCTTTAATCTGGTTCACACACACTGAATGTAAACAAGCCGCTCTTGGACACAAGCTGGAGGAAGCCCACTGCGGTAGAATATGTTAAATTAGAGAGAAGCAGCAGCAGGGAGGAAATGGAAAAACAGATGACAGTAAGGCATCGCCCCAACCACAGAACAGCACAACTCCACCAGGATTTGTAGCCTGCTTTAAATTCACGTGATTGGCTGCACTGGCTGCTCCCCCCTCTTTGCTTCTCCTTTTTTATAACCACCGCAGACCCTTTGAGATGGAAAAATGGGTCATCAGAGTGGAAGTTAATACCCCGGGCACGTACAGTCCTGCTTTATTTTTAGGACGTGCCTTGGAAATTTTTCTTCTATCGCATCGTTTTCTTGCCCTCACTGGTGAATGACACGGAGGCGCACTTGCTAGCTCGGGGTAATTAATATATCGTGTTGCTGCGGTACACACAAGTGGCAGTGCAGAAGGGAGCAGCGGTCTTTATTATGGTTCTTGGCAAAGGCCTGAGAGCAGCTCATATTTCTGTGGCCCTGGCCTCTCCATGACAACGTACAGTAGACTTCTAACAAAGAGGGAGGAGGCTACAGCAAAACATGCAGCAAAACACAAGGACAAACTGTGAAAATATGGCTCTATGATGATGTCTCACTCATGGATTGAATAAAAACAGATTTTCCTGTATCAGTTATATTCTATACTGTATGTTGGTGATTTTAAAACACTATCATAACAAATGTATTATGTCTACGTAACAGCTTTATCTGGTCTTATTCTTCACCTAATTGTGTATTCATAACAAACCTTCTCTTGTGTGTCTATTCATGTGACTCGTGACTCCATCTAGTGACAGACAGTGGTATGACAGCTATTGATTCAAATGAAACAGAAAACGAACACCAAAGTTCTTGTGGAGGTGCAAATGCAAGGGACAGCAAAATAAAAGTGAAAAAATGTCCGATGTCCAAAAGCTGTTTTTAATTTTAAGTAACGTTTCGGCAAAAAAAAAAAAAAAAAAAAAGCCTTCGTCAGATCTTTTTGTTGCTTTCTTGCTGTAGTCCAAAGCAAGAAAAATATCTGACGAAGACTTTTTTTGCCGAAACGTTATTTAAAAATTTTAAAAAAGCTTTCGGAGATCCACCATCTGAGTGTGATATGCCTTTTGTTCACTTTTATGACAACTATTGATAACAATTCATATCGTTTGGTGCTTTGTTTATTGAGATACTTACTAACACTCCTTTTATTACCTCCGCCAAGGAGGTTATGTTTTTGCCGGTGTTTGTCTGTTTGTTTGTTTGTTTGTTTGTCTGTTAGCAACAAAAAGTTATGGACCGATTTTGATGAATTTTCAGGATTTGTTGGAAATGTGAAAAGGAAGAACTGATTTCATTTTGGGGGTGATCCAGAAGAAATCCTGGATTCTGGATCACTTTGAAATTTTAGTTAACATTGTGGTAAATGGGGCCAAAAATTTTGTTTCTCAATATCTCGGTTAATTATTGACCAAACCCCATGAAATTTGACTCAGGGATGGACAATGGGATCCTCTTTCATATTCCAAAGGCTGATCCAGATCTGATCCAGAAGACTGATTTTATCACAATTTATAAAAAATGGGGTTAGTCCTTGGCGGAGGTCTGCGCTTTCTGAGTGCTTTTCTTGTTGTAATTTGTGACTCCATCTAGTGGCACAAAGTGGTATGAAAACCATTCGTTCATTCAATAGCTGATATCATTGTTGCCTTGTCTCAACTTCTGTGTTTACTATTTTTAAATCACCCACACAAAAACTATATCATACTTCACCAATAACACATGCTTCACCTCATTTTTGTGTTTTGTAACTCGTGACTCCATCTACTGACTGAAAGTGGCATGACAGTCATTCATAACAGTTGATATCTTTACTTCTTTGTTTCCACTTCTGTTTTTTACAAATTTCAATTTTCTAACACCATCAAACGTTGACACATTGGCCCAGTAACACTTTCGTCACATCACGCGCTTCCCCACACTGTATATTTTGAGCTAAATTTAAAAATACAAAAGCAAAAACAACACTTTGAGCCTTCTTCCTGTCAGGGTTTTTTTTTTTACCAGCGAAAAGAGGAAGATACACAGATCATGAGGTGAAGAAAGGGTTAGCTTCACTCACTTTTGTACTATGTTTTTTTTCTATGTGTGAGGTGTCTTCCTGTCTCACGCTGACTTTGAAAGTACATGCTTGTTTTGCATACACACTGCAGGACCATTCTTGCATTGACTTGTAGCAAATCCCAGCCCTCTGAAGCTATGTCGGGGGAGATTAAGGGAAGGGAGCCGCGTGACAGACTTCCCCATTGTTAAGAGCCCTGGCCCCATACTGTATTTTCAACCCAGGCGACAAGAGGAGGGCGAGCAGGTGGCGTGCTTTGCCTTTGCCCTGGTTCTTGCTACATGGATGCAGTGCAGAGGGAGGGGCAGGCAGTGGTGATGGTGGCTGTAAATAATGTAGAGCTTTGCTATGGAGCGACAACTGGAATTTGTTCTTAAATGTCTCAATGTCTGGTGACTATTTAAGGCTTGTGTTATATTACTTCACATGAACAACTGTTGGTTTGTTAACAGAGAACAATGGAAAGCTGTGGATGCAAATCTGGGTTATTTCAACATGGTCAAGTTCTGAAAGTAAAAGTCCTGTACACTTTTCCCATAGACATTTTGAAGACAGTGTTAAAGCTTATTAGCCTGATTTAACAGCCGGTTTCATTTAGTGGAAACTGTCTGACCTCACAGCATTAGAATTTGTTTGCTTGACGTTAGGCCGGTATTTTTATAATTTAACCAAACGCTGCTATTTGGTCGTGATGTAGGTAATGTGCTGCTAACAGGGCAAACTGGTATATTAAGCTTTTCCCAAATCCCATAGGAAGAGGGGCAATAACGTCTTTCCCCTTGATAAAATTCACTAAACATGTTCTTTGTTTCTTTGTTCTTAAATCACTGATCTCGGGAATCTTTACCAACACAGAATATATGGCTCTTCGCTGATTGGCTGGTGCCCGGATTCGCACTTCCGGGGTTCTTGCAAACCGTCTATTGTATTCTGATTCCTGACCTAGTCACTGGAGAGAAATTAAATTGAGTGGAGTCACTAGGTGGCATCAGCCGGAGTAAAAGCTTATAGGAGCCAAACAGCTTTGTGGTAATTCTGAAACGTCATAAATCGTAATGTTATTTTGTTTTGAAATAGCTGAATTTTGAGTTTAAATATGTTATTTTTAGCTTGCATTATGCCTTTTAATGCCTAGTATTTTTTTTTTTTTTTCAGAAAATCTATGAGAAATGTTCTATTAGTTACCATTAGTTAACACCAGTCTTAATATAATTAGAATGGTGCTCTGGTTGTGGTTATTTTCTGGACACACATCTGCATTGGTTGCATTGTAATGTGGTAAAAAACAACAACAACAACAAAAAACCCAAAGCTATGGAAAAACTATGCAAAAATATTATGATTCATTAAATGTGTACATGTGAAGGAAAAATAGCTTCATCATCAAATGTTTTCCCTGCGCATTTCACAGTGAACATTTTCTTCTAGACCTTTTGGAGATGTTGTGCACAGGAAGCCAGTGGGTGTGGGTGTATGAAGTGCTGGAGAGGAAGCAGGCAGAGGGGGAGTTCCAACCTAAATGTGTGGTGAAGTGTGCATTGGGGCCTCCGTAAGAATGCACTTTCACTTTGCTTTCTCAGCTGTACCAGGGCAAGAGTGGTGCACATATACAGTCATGTAATATTAATACATAGCTTCACTGTCAGACCATGTGGTAATTTATCGTACAGTTCCATAAAACATGTCATGAATTGAGGGAAATGCATTCATCTTGAAGCATTCCTGACATACTAACATTGTCATGAAAAAATAATGGACCACAAGGGATCGAAGACGGACTGCAATATGATAAAATGTTACATAGGCTCCAAGAAACCTCAATTTTGTGTTATGAAAAATATGAATAACAGCTCCTATATTACACCCAATTATTTCTCATGAGCTTTAAACCATGTTATACTGTTGTCAACCCCTCAAAACATACCTGGAGTTGTGTTTTGTTTCATTCATATGTTTGAGTCGCCCTTTATTATTAGTCTGTCAACATTTACAAAGCTCAAAATGCTCTGTTCCTGTAGTTTTCAAGTTAACAGTTTCCTTTTACATTTCGTTTCATTCACAGATGAGGAAACAAAATAACATAAACATAGATCAGAAAATTGGTTATATGAGCCCTTTAAAGAATGAAATACCCTATAAATGTTTAAATGTTTTAGGGAAATAGATTCATCCCGATTCATCAAAATTTTAACTGCCATACTGCACACTGACCATAACATAAATATGAGGCTCTATCTTTCCTCACCCCATCTCTTCATCCTTGTCTTGCTTAGTATAGATATATTGTATATTTTAACCAGTTCCTGAGGTCAAAATAAGTCTGCTGTCAACTGTCTGCATCTAATTTTAAAGCATTTTATTCTCAAATAAGCAGGAAGTCTGTGTTAACCAATTAAGGCTACGTTTACACATAGCTGGGTATGTTTAGAAACAAATAAAATATTTCCCTCCCTCCTTTTTCCAAAATAACATTGTGCACATAGCATCGTTTTCATTTACATCAACTTGCATAAATACGCCATCGAGCTCCATCATAACTACGCCAAGCCTCTGGGCCGCACCTAAATTCAAACCTGCAGCATTTATTTCATTAAAGTTCAAAGTATTACTCAAAAATACCTTGAAAAACGTGCATTATTGTGTAGGCTTGCTTCTCCACAGATCTGATTGTGAAAATTGCTGATCTCTGAGCCTCATTCGTCTCTGGTCATAAATATGAAACATCAGCTGTGTGTGCAAATGCAAACACATGAAAAGTGTTTGCATTAGAAGAAATGCGACTGCTGCTCTGAACACTTCCATGATCGTTATCAGAGCAAAAGTTTGGTTGCACTTTTGCCGCGTCAGTTGCCTAAAACTCTGTTTATCTCACTTTACACGCAAAAATGAAACCATGGTTTTCCAGAATCTCCACTCGAGTTTTTAGAAAGATTTGTTTTCAGAGGCGAATTCGTCGTTTGCGTGTAAAAGATGGATACAAATGAAGGGAAATGTCTCTGTTTTTAAAAATACCCGTGTATGTGTAAATGGTGCCTTGAATAACTAGTTTTGTTTTTCGTGTTTAAAACAGTCAAAATTGGATACAGCTCCTTTAACTAAATAACAGATTTATATATTGTAAACCAATATAGTATGTGTTAGCTACGCCCTTCAGACAGATGAAGCAAAAATATAATGTAGACAAATTCTTCTTCTTTTTTAATCCAGTGGGACTAAAAGAGCAAACAGCAACATTAGGAATTCTGATTTTGCCAACTCAGCTAGACACTGAGTTTGCTTAAGCTAATATCCTTTTCCTTTTTGCGATCAGCTTTTCACCCTCAGACAATCATGTTTAATTAATGTTGAGCCAGGATTTCTTCAACGATCACAAGACACATATGTATAAAGTGCATGTTAAATAGAAAATATAGAGGATGAACCTTATGAACCGAAGAGGCTATATGTGTCTTTATATCATGGCCCTGCATTCACTTCTGACCCTGTAACACCAGGGACATGTGCTCCTTAGATGTTCCTCTTCTCTACAGGACGCCCAGCATCTCCCTGAAGGTAAACACGCTCCATGCCTTTCATTTGAGTCCACACATTAGAGGGATTCAGATTGTCTCGCAGCGGGGGCCTCCTCTGAAATGGAAAACCAGTGGTCGAGTTTCAAAACAGGGTAACAGTGAAAGCGCTCAGCTCAATAATCGGGTTGAAACAGTCCTTTGAAAGCCCTGGACCCTCCCCTCCTCTGTCTGACTGATGAAACCATTTGTACTGCTATACCACTGTGTCTCTGCTGCTTATCTGATTCTCTTTGTCTAACATCTTGCTATTTTCTGTTCCCTTTTATGTATTTTATATTGACAATCCTTAACCAAAGTTTGACTAGAATTTGTGATCGTTATAGACATTTGGTGGAAAGTGTCTATAAAACTTCAGCTCATGTGGGATGCAGTTATACTTTTCAATGACTAATTTCTTAAGAAGGATTGATTGAACAGTTTTATGCAGAAATCAGACTTTGTGTGCATTGTGTAACTTTTCTGTTGGGCAGTCTGCTTTTATAGCTCCATGGAGATTTATTGTGTTGTCTGGAATGTTTTGCAGTATGGATTACTAGTACCGTAATACATTTTATTCATATAGTGCTTTTCAGGACACTCTAACACACTTGACTTGTATATTTTGCATTTATTTAATTACCTGTGTTTTTTTTTTAATTGCTGAATGATACCTTAAATCTGTGAGTCTTACCTGCTTGTTTCCACAGAAATAGGTTTAATATAGAACAGCAGAATGTTTTAGGCAAAGCAATAACATTTCAACAGAGACAAGCCGATGGCAAACCCTGCACCAGAAAGATACATACTGAAGTTATGTTTGGAGTGATTCATCCATGTTTGAGCAATATTTAATTACTTATTTAGAAGACACCCTACTGCCAATCAATACTTGTTTTCACTGCCACCAGTAAATGCCCATTGTTTAACTCTTGTGCACCTCTTTAAAATAATCACCTGTAGTCCTTTGTGACAAAAAATGTACACTGGAAAAGAACACCACAATATTTTTATGCAGTACAGATTTTTGTCCAACTTTTTTATACCATTGTCTTCATTTACTTCTGTCCTAATCATACATACCAAATATGCTATAATATTTTAAAATTTTAACCCCTTAAATGTGATTTTTGACAGCAAAAGTCTCAAACTATGTGCATGAAAAAAAAAAGATTTATTTATTTTTTTTCCTGTAGCTTTCAAGAAATTTTAATTTGTTTGTGTTTGGATTATCAGACACTGGAAGCTACGTAGATATTTTAACCTCAAATATCTATGACTCTGGACCTCAATCTGGACTCATATGTACAAATGTCTTTCTACTGATATAATCTCGTGATGGAAGATACACAGTAAAAAGAGAAATATCAGTACATTCAAAAAGACACTAAAACAAAAACATTTCAACACCAAAGAATGAAAAATAAATCAAAAAGTAAAAATATCCTGGCAAAGTTATACCAGTGAAAAGGCAGTCAGTGAGACAAAAATGTACCAAAGGACTACAGGTGTGACTATTTGGATTATAAACCATCTAATTAATATGATCTTAAAAGAAAACACAGAAATCAAAAATACATCACGAAATACACAAACTGGCTAATTTTAGTGCTATTTGGTGCAATATAGACAAAGTTATGCAAAAAAGAAAAGTTGAGATGTACAAAAATGTACCGAGGTGTGCAGGAGGGTTAATCAGTGATACTAGGTGTAGGATTCAGTAACGTTGTCGGTATGTGATCTGTAGTAATCCACTGGAGGTGCTGACTCTTTGTTGTGATGACTTTTACGGCAACATCAGCTTCCATTGGGCATTTCTAACACAGAAGTCACTTTAGATGAGTTTTTCTATTTACAATGTGCAAATTATAACCTTATGACCCATGGGTGTCATAGATTATAACTATATCACAGCAGACTCAAGCACAATAGTTCTTCTTTAAAAGGAAAACATTTAGATCTCCAACACTCCTCTCCCTTTCAAACTATGTAACCTGCTGCAATTTCTATTTCATGTTTTGTCTTTGCTGTCTCGCCCTATGCTGCAGATAAACCTGCTCTCTCTTCCCGATGCTCTACAAAGAGGTTTGGAGGCTTGCATCTTGTGTAACCATGCTCCCTTTGAAGACTCTAGCTTTGAGCGCTGTGTCTCATCAATTCCCTACGCAAAAAGCTAAATTTGAATCTGCGGAGAGCTGCTTATCTGCCCCTACTGCTTTTATGGTGTTCATTCACGCAAACTATTTTTACAATTTCCTCTTTCATTTATTTGGATGTTTATGTAACTGTGTTATTCTGATCCTAATAGCCTACATTTGGTTCAAGAGAATGCTTTTATTATTAAACATAACAGGCCACCAGGGACATTGTGTGTTGTTGGTCATTCTGTTGTTTTTACTAACACCAAAAGATAAGGATTTTTCCCTGTTTTATGAACTCTCTGGTGATTCAGTGCACCATTACAAAAACAACACTGGAAATACTATTTGTACCATTTGATTCATGTAGTATAAAAAAAACCCTTTAATTTACAGTCAGTAAGGGAGTCTCTTGTGTATTAACCAATAGCTTTGTCTTGGTTAGGAAATCCTGGAGGGTCACTTCAAACCCACTGAACAAATGTAGTGGAGGATAGTAGTAGGAAATATATTAATTTTGCAATTCAGATTTCATTATGCATTAAGGCGCTGTGTTTTCAACTCAGGGGCATTTTATCACTTAAAGGGACCAAATTACGGAATGTTCTGATCTAGTGTTTTATAATGTTGTTTCCTCATCACAAAACATACCTTGAGTTGTGTTTGGTTAATACACAAATCCTGCATATTTGAACTTTAACTTCTTGGGTTCTTTTTAAAGATAATACAGTAAAGTGTATTTATCTTGTTGAAATGCTTCGGCTGCTGCAAGCCATCTTCAGAACTGTCACTGGTGTTGGTGGTGACGTGTCGTATAGCAGCTGTTGTTACTTCCTGTAGGTGTGGTCAGCCTGATGGACCTGGCAGATTGCTCAGACTGACCACACGTCCCGTCGCCGGTGTTCTCTGGAAGAGGGTCCCAAGTGTGTGAAAGGAGGAACTCTCCATCATCACGGTTAATGCTGTCTGTGCCTCGTTTCCTGATTTCAGATGGGAGGCATGGTCAGCCTGAGGGACCTGGCAGGTCACGCCTACAGGAAGTAACAACAGCTGATATACAACACGTCACCACCAACACCAGTGACAGTTCTGAAGATGGAGCAGCAGCCAAATCATGTCAACAAGGTAAATACACTTTACTGTATTGTCTTTAAAAAGAACCCAAGAAGTTAAAGTACATAAGAGGACAAAATGAACATCTTTGGCCTCCATATTTGAGTTCTTCTCTCAAACAGAAAACACTCTGTTCACCCTTGTGATGTCATGTGGTAATTCAGAAAGTGCTCCTCTGCGTTTCTAAGCTTCATACATTTTCACTAGAATAACTGGGATCATTTCAGACCTGGAATTACTAATTTCTACTGAACTAAACGTAAAAGGTAGCCATTCTGTTAACTTAAAAACTACATCTACATGACATCACAAGGTGGAACAGACTATTTTTGGCTTTGAAGACATAGACAAACTAATACATTTAGGATTACTCAAACATGTGTGAATGAAACAAAACACAACTTGAGGTCTGTTTTTGATGAGGTAACAATGTTCTAACATGGCTAAAAGCTCACAAGAGTAAGTTTTTGTTTTTTGCTCACTTTTATTTTTGTATCTAGGATTAATAAGTTATATATTTTGTGCGCTGGTTATGAAAAACTGCAATGTCTACTCTTATGTGTTATCTATGCTTGGATTTGTCACGTTAAATCTTCTTTTCTCAATGAAATCTGTGAGGAAGATTACTGTCCCTGTAGAGGCCTGGATGAAGACATAGGATTTCACTCAAATATAAGTATGCAGGAAGACAGCAACGATATGGACTTCACCACATCTGAATATCAAGCTTCTTCAAACGTGATTGTCTTCTGTCCTCAATCCAGTAAGATTTTGCCCAGATCGTGATTGTTAGTCGGACCTCTAAGCTCTCTTCGCCTTCAGCCCTGCTTTTTATTCTTCACCAAATCCCTGTTGATCCATCGTGCGCATGAATACATTGTGGATATCTAGAGCAATGTAAAGCAGCTCTTATAGTCTCCGTGCTTCTACAAACCGGATGAGACGTCGACTGAAATAACCGATAACTGGAGTTTGTCTTAGTTCAGATCAGAGACGGGGAGATTGAGTTCCAGATTTATTTATTTTAGCTTGTTCCAACTTTTTCAATTTGAATAATAATACAAAAATTATAATAATAGATGCCAATTTTCATCAGTTTTTTATGTTTCTAAAATTGATTCCTAGTAGAAGTTTCTCTCTTGATAATCCTATTCATTTTGCCCACTAAACCAACTCTAGAGTCTATCCAGCATTGAACCACTGATTTTAACAGGGTTGCTATGATATACACACTATAGTTTTAACATTTAATAGTTTCCTAAAGACTTTGAATGGTGAATGATGGTCAGAGATGCTATGGCACCCATGTTTCTTACCATCAGTCCCATGGCAGCTATGACCAGGAGTTGATTTTCACCCAGTGTGGGAGAGCATTAATATTTGCCAACTTGCACTTCACCCTTTGACCCTTATTTGTCAGTTCCTGTTCTCTGTTTTTGTATCATGTGCCAAAAATAAGGAGTTGGGCAAAGGCAAAGGGCAGTATCAGTGTATGTTTTTTTTGTGATTTAGTTAATCAGTATATTTTAATTTAAAATACAACCTCACTTCCTTCTTTTTGTTGCAGCCTTGGTACAGGGTCTTAACACATTAAATAAATAACCCTTTGTACTCAGTTGTACATATATTATCTTTAATGTGAAAGTATTTTGTGTATTTATTCATACTGTACATACTATACTGCAAAGTAACTCGTCTGTCAAACTGTTTAACTGTCTAAGTGTCGCTGCACGATCCTGATCAGCACTAAACAGGAAATCCAAAGGTCTTCTACATAATTTTAAACAAACCCCATGATGACATATTGGTGAGATGTTCTTATAATGAATGGAAGTCTGGTGAAAATCAAGAAAATAATGATCATGTCAGTTTCTGCCTTTTGCCTTTGCACAACTCCTTTTTTGGCTCATGATACAAACGCAAAGTACAGGAACTACTAAATAAGGGTCAAAGATCTTTTTTTTTTATTTATTTATTTTTTTTATTTCTTCATTATAGCAACTAGTTGTCAAATTTTGGGAGCCTTAACTATTTTACTTCTGTCTGGACAAAACAGAAACTTTGAAGTAATTTTTCTCAGTTTCACAAACTGGCGAGTTAAGGTCTTCTGCCTTTGTAGGGCAGTGTACATAAAGTGCATAATTGTGGCAAGTCTTGTTCCAATACTGCATCAAGCACACGGCATTTTATACAGTGATATCATGCTAGGGGATTTCTACATCAGTTGCTATGGTGATACAATGCACATATCAGCAAACACGGACAAATATGTTTGAAGATTGTTTCAAAACTCCAGCCAAGTCAGTTCTTTCTGGTCAGACTGTGTTAAAATAAAGCTCAGATGAAGTCTAACTTGAGTAACAGAGCATCTCACAGTTCGTGCCTACAGTTCGCTTCATACCAACCAAAGAATGCTGATGACAAGAATGCCATGCATTTCAGAAAATGTTTATAGAGGGCTAAACTGGTTGGCTACGACAAGATGTATCTATGAATCGACATTTTTTGCAAAGGACATGATATAAGAAATTGCAGCCTTTGGAATCTGATAATTGCACCAACTCAAGTTTTGATTCTGCATGTTAAAAATAACACAGATTTCAAAGAAACAAGAGCAATATTGTGTTTGCATGAAACTAATACACTCTTAAGTTGCTCATTTCATTGCATAATCGTGCTCTTTAACCTGAGTGAATTTGTTTAACCATCACCCCTGTTGTCTTTTATTTACTCGTGCACTGCGCAGTATAAACTCCAGGTCCCTTTCCTCTCTCTGTGATGCAGCTCTGACCTAGTTTACTCATGCCTTGATCTTGCGCTGTTTGTTTGAGTCTATTTGCGGCTGCAGCGGTGACTTGACATTGCTTCTGAAAATAGGAGCATCCTGTGATGTAGCTGGTGTTCATTAACATATAAAAGTCTATTTGGATCTGCTTTCCCCAGTTTGGTTGTTCCTCACCAAATTAGTTCATGACCCCGACAGAAATGCTTTGAAATACTTGAAATACTCGCTATTTGCACTTTGTTGGGTGGACATGTTTAAACTTATAATTTACAATTTCTACTGGTATGCTGGTAAAAGGTCAGGGTTAAGTGGCTGTGTCTCTGGAAAAAATGTGGAGTCTAAATGTAAAATTTTGAGTCTCTATCTGCAAAAATACTTGAGTTTATGAAAAAAATTAAGATAAAATATATTTCCTGATTTTTGCAGTCTTCTCAAAGGCATTGGTTCCTATCTTTAATTAAAACGTGCCTAAACCAGGACTTAAACCATCTCGCTTGGAGATCTAACTAGAATTAATTTACTAACTATTTGAGAAAATCTGAAAAATATGTTTTCTTGGTAATAGATAAATAACAGAAACCAAATCATAATACTTCATAATAACTGCACTTTTGATAACCCAGATATAGCATGAACAATTAAAAAATAATTAAAGAAAAAATTATTAAATTGACAGTTCAGAATTTTGGACATAGGGCCTTATTTCTTAATTAGCCAGAGTGTTGGATATGTGTGGAGAGACTTTAAAAAAAAAAAAAATTCCATCCAATCCTTGTATTTGCAGAGATCACTGGTGCTAGGCTAGTGCATCTCAATGGCCATAGTTAGCCTGCCACTAAAAACAATCTTACCCACTCTACAAAACACCCGAAGCAAATCTATTATTACGCCACACTGTCGATGTAAATGTCAGTGTCGATAGGATAATTTTAGAAGTAAAACCAACCTTGCATTTGAAGGATTTATGTCTGAGCAGCAGCAGCAGCGAGTTGTACTTCCTGATAGAAAGTTTGGCAGCGGTGGATTGATATATGAGAAAGTAGTCCCTCAACATGCGATGATTCATGCGATGAAAGGTTAGTTATATTTCAAACATTATTCTGTCAACACAGACATTTGCATCGATAGTCTGGCATAATAACTGTTTTGCTTTGGGTGTTTTGTGGAATGGGTAAGACTGTTTTTAGTGGCAGGATAACTATGGCCATTGACATGCACTAGCCTAGCACCAGCGACCTCTGCAAATACAAGGACTGAATGGAATATTTTTTAAAAAGTCTCTCCACACGTCTCCAACACTCTGGCTCACTAGGAAATGAGGTCCTATGTCTAAAATTTCAAGCTGTCCTTTTATCAACCTCTAAATTAAGTGTTAAGCCTGAATCTTTCTTACTTAACAATTTGCTCATTTAAATATTTGTTATTGCTTTATAGAGGCTAATTAAGGGGCAGTTATGATAAAGTAGTACTTTATTTCAAGTCATTTCAAGTGGCAATGTAGTGTTGGATATTGGCACTGATCTTGGAAAAGTTACTGGACTGGATATCGATTTCCAAATATCAGATCAGCAGATATCCTGGTTGGACATATAAGTTGATGTAATTACTATTTACTGGTTACAGTTGGCCCAAAAAAGTTGAATTTGTATCTATATAAAGCTGTTGTGTGGTTACTTCAGGGATAAATAACAGCTACATTACACATTACACATTTGGATCAATTATGTCTTATGTTATTCTTGTTTAAAGGAAAAAAATGATGTTTTCAGTCCCAGCTGTAACATCAAAATCAGTATCGGAACTACAAAAAGTTGGATCAGTGCCTCCCTAGTAATTATTATTGAGCCTTCCCAAAATAGCACAATCCTATGCACTGTTCTGCCTCTAGCTGCTCCGTCCGGCTTTTATAATTATGAATCCATTCTAAACAATGAGCCGCCTCTTACATTACGGGTCATATGGGGTTGAGTGACCTTCCAATCTCACGGATCACTGCACTTTGCCTGATCACAAACACTAGGTTAATCTAATGCACTGTACACAGCTCTACAGGCTTTCAATACAGATGATGCTTGGTGTATGTGTGTGTGTGTGTGTGTGGGGCCCCTGGGTGAAAAGCTTGGGTGAAAAGCTTGGGTTAAAAGCGGCCCCATTGCCCCATTCTTCCAAAAGGGCGTCCTGTTTACAGCTTTAGGAGAGTTCCCAGCCACAGAGACAACAATGATGTAATTCCCAGAGAGATAGACCAGCTGACATCATCCTCTGTGCAGTTTCCATGTGTACGAGCTCTTTGTTTTGTTTCGAATGGGCTCAGCGTTTTTTTAGTTGGCGGCAACAAGAGACGTCCACGCCCAACAGTGCAGAGAGGTTAACCTTAGCATCAGCGCTGTGTTCTGATCTCATTGTACAGATTGTGCGAGCATCTTTCATTTAACTGCTCCATCTGCTGCACTCAAAACAGCAGAGGGACATGGAATTACTTATTAACTCTATAATATTATCACGTTTATAATACAGATTTATTTTGTTTTGGTTATAATACAGATTTATTTTGTTTTGGGTAGTTGCATACATTTACTTGTGCTTGACAGTGCCTCATTCATTCCCACCCCAAACTCTTTCTTAGACAAGGTGGGTGAAGTGTCTTGCCTAAAGACACAGCAGCTTTATGCAGTAGAGCCACTGCTGTCTAATGTCTCAGTACTCGAGACCGGTCTTGGTCTTAAGACTGGCCTTGGCCTTGAGACCAGCCGCAGGACCACTTTTTTACGGTTTTGGTCTCGTCTAGGTTTTGGTCTCGTCTTTGGTCTTGAAGGTGCTTGGACTCTTTCTTGTCTCAGTCTTGAAGGTGCTTGGACTCGGTCTTGTCTGACACTCGACGTGTGCAATATTTCATTATGGCTGTAAGATAATGTAACTGTAAATGTTATGAACTTGAAACAAAGAAACAAACAAACGAAACAAACAAACTAACAAAAAATCCACTTGATTGACTTGATTAAGTTGTTTTCTGTAAAGAGGGATTGAAGTAGGGGTTTTCAAACTGGGTCAGGGTCCAAAAAAGTACAGTTTGCTTGACTTGTTTTAGGCCTAAATGAACATTAACCAGATAAAATGGAGATAGATTTATGAAAACATTAATATATATGTGCCAAAATAACTGTAAAATACAAATAAATGTTGGAAATGACAAAGATGGTCTCGATTTGGTCTTGATGGGACGTGGCCTCCGTCTTGTCTTGGTCTCGACCTTTAAAAATCTTGGTCCTGGTCTCGAGACCCTGTGGCCTGGGACTGGTTTTGGTCTCGATTAGTCCGGTCTTGACTACAACACTAGTGCTGCCCCACTGTAGACCCTGGTATTCCCTGGTAGTCTCCTATCCAGGTTCTAACCAGGTCCAACCCTGCTTACCTTCTGAGATCAGATGAGGTGGTATAGCTGTCAGCATGGTTACCAAAACCATGCTGACAGCTATACCACAGTTGGGTACAGTAAAATAACACCTTTAAACAAGTAAAAAAAAAAAAAAAAAAGTGTAAAGGTATGTATAAATGTCACAACTCGTACCTCTTTCTTTAATATATTTATATAATTTGCCTGTATAAATAGATTCAGGGAAAAACTGAACAGTGAGCAGATGTTTTAGTTTTGTCTTTTAACACCAGAATACACTGAGGAACATTACTTATCACACTACTTGGAGCAGCGATTGACATTTGTAAATATCTAAAAGGACTAGCACAAAATGTTCACTTGGCTTGACTGTGTTTCTAAAAATGGCGTCTACTAGGGCTCAGCGTTATTCAATGACAACATGTTTACAAGAAGACCATTAATATCAGTGGAATCGACAAGCACAGTACACCATTTATCCGCTCCTATATGTACTATAAAATGCTCACGACGCCTGCACGCTGTTTTTTTTTTTTTTTGTGGCTAACCCTTTCTTTCTCAGTTCCCTTTCTCGTCAATAATGGATGGATTTGAGGAGCTCGGAGAAAACGTGAACTGGAAGCTGAGGAGGGGGTCCGCGCCTCGTTCAATAATGAATCAATTGATCGCGTACGCAGCAGCAGCAGATGATGATGGATGCAGTTACCATGACGACAGATGCAAAAAGCCAGAGACACTGGGTTTGTGTTTTTTTTTTTTTTTCTCCCACAAGGCCGAGTGAGAGTGTGTGTGTGTAGGTTTAAATATAGAGCAGGCGCATTAGCGATAAAAGGGAAACGGGAGAGAAAATTAGCAGGTAAAGAGATGCACGCTGCCAGATGGGGGGAATTATACTGGTGTAGAAAGAGTCATCCATCTTGCCGCTCTGGCTGTGGTTGCTATGTGTTATGCAGGGGTTATTTTTAGCCCTGGTGAAGATGGTGCAGGTGCAAAAAAAAAATGAGATAATGCAGTTATTAGTCTGGGTGTACCTTTTGGAAATAAGGCCAAAAACACAAGCATGTCTTCAGTATTTTCTTTTGTACACATCAGTAGTTAGTTTTATACCAGAAAATATAAAAGCGTTGTGAAATTTATAGTGCGTGCATATTCTGAAAAGGAACAGATACAGCAGTTTTTGATAAATGTTTGAAAGAATGTGAGGAAGTGTGTGTCTGAGCAGTCATTTTAGGCCTACATCTTACAACTGTTGTGATTTAAAGGTCCTATATTAAGCCAAATTGACTCTTGTGAGCATTAAGACATGTTATAACGGTGTTACCTCCCCAAAAACATTCTTGGAGTTGTGTTTTGTTTTATTCACACATGTTTGACTACTAAATGTTTTCTGTGTGAGAGAAGAACTGTGTTAAATGTGTGTTAAACATGTGTTAGACATGTGTGAATGAAATAGAACACAACGCCAGGTATGTTTTTGGTGAGAAAATTTGAATTATAAACTCGTACTTTTATTTTAACTAGTAAAAATTTGGGGTATTGGCCCCAAGAAAGGAGCTGATAGTACACTGCAGATACTAATGGGGACCTAAATAAGCAGTAAAGTATTTTAATTATTCATTGTAAAATAAGAAAAACAGTTTATCAAAGGACTATACATGGCTATACACATTTATCAGTAGCAACTGGAATTTAGTCATTCTGTTTCATTTCCTTCAATTTGGTTTTATCTTAAATATCACATGGCAAAACTAACTTAACTGTTTCTAATTTGCTTTAACATATGCAATATATTTATAATGTATGCATTTGTTCCTACCCGCAGGTAAAATGGGAGAGAGATGTAGAGAGGGAAGAGAGGAGTGACAAAGGAAGAAAATCAGAAAAGAAAAGCTAAAAGATGCAATGAAGTTCAATCACATAATCATCACATCATCTTGAAAACTGAGACAGCATAGGTACAGTACTTGACCCTTTGTGCTTCAGTGGTTAATTTTAGTAGAAATTTGTCATACCAGAAATCACTATTCTGCATTTACTTGTATCATATAATACAAGTAAAGTTTAACATATAATTATAGCCAATATAGTGAAGATGGTACTGGTGCAAGACACGAAACATTATTTATTTATTATTAAAATTATGAAAACTAAGGTACGGTTGTAACTGTTGATAGCCTGGGCCATTTTCTAATTTTTCCTAGATTTTGTCAGACTTATATCGCAAACAGAGCTGTCATCACATGTTTCCAATCGTCTTCCTAGTTTGTAACACAAGCATGAATAGAGCCCATTATTTTAAAAAGTGGATCTTGCCAAAAACAAGAAATTCACAGAAATTCACTATTACAAAAACAAGGATTCAACTGATAAAATGGTCAAAAATAAACCGTGTGCACATAAATACAGTCAGTACAATAGACAGAGGAAAAAATGAGAAAAGAAGAGCTAAAAGATGCAATGAAATCCAATCATATAACCATCACATCATCATGAAAACTGAGACAGCACAGGTACAGAGGAACAGTACTTGACCCTTTGAGCTCCAGTGGATAATTTTGGTGGAAATTTGTCATACCAAAGCTCAGTATTCTGCATTTACTTGTATCCAATTCATATGGGACGAGTTTAACATATAAATATAGCCAATGTTGTGAAGATGGTACAAGTGCAAGACACAAAACGTGCATTAATGTATCAGTTCAGTGTGTTTCCGTATTATTTTCCGGTTGGTAAATTTGTTTAGACTTTGTTCTAGCAATACCAATAATATAACATATTAGGGTACCTTTTCCTTTAAATACAAATAAACCTCTTGTACGTGTTTACCACTATCTCTCCGTGTCCTCTCCCTCCTCTCCTGCAGCATCAAGTGTGCGTTCCATCACCTTAGCAACAGCGGAGCGGATGCTGGCTGTTACCTTGGCAACAGGACGTGGCGAGGATGAGGACGGGGGGTGGTACTGATGCGGGCTCCAGCTGGGACCACGTTGCCAAGTAACAGCTGAGTTATGAGAGCGGAGAGAGGAGCGTAGGCGTCAAGGATGAAGGGAAGGAGACGAGAAAGGAGGGAGGAGGAGGGAGGATACAAGGACTTCTACAAAGACAGCCAACAACAAAGATTATAGGAAGCAGAAATATTTCACTGGATGGAAGAAAGAAGTGTGTTTATTTAGGTTACCGAAAATAAGACGTCTTTTTTCTCCCCATGTACCTTCCTGTCACAGAATATTAAAATAGAAGTACAAAGCTAGGGGCTAAAACGGATGTGGAATTAAAGGAGAAGCCAAGATGCATGTAGATTAGAAATAGTCTAAAGTACGGCTATGGGCATTGCTTTTATCTGGTTAGGTTTATGTAAAGGGAATTGGAATAATGAGATTGGTCTGGCTGCTGCTGCTTTAAAGATGGCGGCGCACGAGACACAGGACGCAATGACTCATGAATACAGATGTGGTTCAAAGATACAAACACTCAGAGGGGGAGGGGAGAGAGAATACAACGTATGCACAGAAATATAGGCTAAAAGGCGTGGGGAGACGTGATATCTTGAGATCTTGACTGGTTTAATGTTTATTCTATTGTAACATTTGGTTGTATAGATTAAAAGTGTGATTATTATTATTGGTAAGTGGTGATATTTACTGTATAGGACAATATTACAAGAATTACATCAATTAAATGTAATCTTTAGGTTCTTAAATTTCTTATTTCTGTGGCACTGCTGATAAATTGTGAATAAAACATCTGCACCTGTTTAAACAAATGTGTTCATGTAATTTAATAAAATAAATAAATAAATAAATAAGGCAGATGACACAAGATTATTCTTTTTTCTGTGTGTTTGGTGTTGTGACACAGTTAATGTTTTTTTATACTATATGAATGAAATAAATGAACAAATAATAAATAAATAAATAAACTGATAAATAAATACATAAAAATAATAATGATTTTTTTTTTTTTTTATTTTTATGTATTCATTTTTATATAGTTTTAATGGATACCTAGAGATAGTCTAATTGCATTTCTGCTCACAGCCCAAACACAAATAACTGTATGCTTCCACTTTAGGGCAGCATATTAAAAATGTTACATGTTTAGAGCCAGATGCCCTTCCTGAAGCAACCATGTTTACTTAGCCAGGCTTGTGACTGGCACAAAACTCACTAAGGTTTCCTTTTTTCATTTTGCACTTTTCTCTCTAATTTAATGTCTCTCTGTCTTTTAAATTTTATGATGATTATTAATGCTTTTGATTTGTTCTTATTGTGATTTTAATGTATTTCTTATTCTGTAAAGCACTTTGAATTACTTTGTGTATGAATAGTGCTGTACAAATAAGCTTGCTTTGCCTATTTTAACCCCAATGAAAAGATAAATGTTAACTGAACACTATCTACTATTACGCCTTATGTAGAGATCATTAATATTTTCTTAATTGTTTAAGTGTGTTCACTTGTCTCAGGGGAGGTTGTTTACTTCATGTAAGATTCCACTAAGCCTCATAAAACTAATGTACAGAGACCAGGCAAAAATGGAAAAACCATACGAGTGGCTGCCCAGACTAAATGAACTGAAAACATACCATGCACCATTACCCTTTGACTAATTACACCTGATGTACCCTGCATTATAGAAAGGAAATTGGACTCGTCCGCACATATAATGAACGTATGTTGTTTTCCTTTTGAAAATGTCACCATGGTTATTATAAATGACAGGCTGAGATACGACACAAAATATCCTCTAATTGCGGACGTCCTTGTTTTGCTGGAGGCTCACTGCAGCAGTCTGTCTGTGTTGACTCAGCACTATAGGTTAGCGTTCGCACACGGCCAATGGGGAGATGCTATTGTGAACTTAGCTCCATTTCACAGTCTGCGCCCTGCACTGTTATAGGTTATAGGACTTAATGGATGTTGATCAGAGCAGCTGCAAAAAGTTATGTTGTTAAGTGTAAACATCTGTTAGTATTAAAAAAAAAAGAAAAAGATAATGATAAACTTTAGAAATTGTGTGTTGAGTACTAAAGGCTCTATTCACGCTTATGTCACAAACCAGGAAATTGTTTGGAAACGAATTCCGGTGTAGTTCCTGACACTGGGCTTGCCGACTGACTGTAATAAACTCATTGAAGTTTGATAAAACCATGGATTCAGCAACTTTTAGCAGCAGACTTAACAACTTCCCAAAGCTTTCCATGGGGGACGTGACTCTAATCGCAGCTTTGATGTCACTTACAGGAAGATCAAAACTTTGTTGAAAAGTACTTGTTTGGCTACCAGGGTAAGTATTATTGGCAGGCAAATTGAGATGAATGCATTCTACATTATTATACATTATTCATTTATTTATTTATTATTAAAATTATGAAAACTCAGGTATGGTTTTAATCGTTGATTAGCCTGGGCGAGTTTCTCATTTTTCTTAGGTTTGGTCAGATTTACTACCGAGAAACAGAGCCCACCAGAAGTTGTCATCGCTTGTTTCCAAACATCTTCCTGGTTTGTGACGTAAGCGTGAATAGAGCTCATTATTTTTACAAGTGGATCTTGCCAAAAACAAGAAAACTATAATTTCACTATTACAAAAAAAAAAAAAAAGAGGATTAAACTGATAAAGCTATCAAAATAAAACGTGCACACAAATACAGTCAATACAATAGTGTACACTGACAATAACGAATAATGAAGTTGCTCTTTGTGGGTTTTGCCTTAATGCAATTTTGAGGACCATTCAAAATTGTTGTTAACTACTATGGCAACAGTGCTCATTTTTCATCACTCTGAAACCCTCAGATATACATTCTTCAAATATTTTTTTATTCCTGAAGCTGCAGAAATTGTAAGAAGGGTTTGCTAATATTATTCCAAATATATTCTATTGTTGTGTTCTTGAGCCAGACACTTCACCCACTTTGGTAATATGTAAATGTGTTACTGTGATGGGTTATGTTTGGAGAGGGCATAAGCACAGACTGGCTGCCACAAATATGCCCATCTGCCCCAGGTTTGTGAAGGAATTTAATGGACACTTGCCTGGAATAATAATAAATATTTCTATTCTCGAATCTTACCAAAATTACTATGCACATTTTGATGTCTTATCTTTGTTATCCTGGGATGTTTGGAACGCTAAGTGCTTTTGTTCGCGTCCATTAAAACACATTTTTGGTGCAGTCTGATTCTGTCGTCATGGAAACCGTTGGCAAAGTGCTCAGTGGCTGCTTCGTTTGGGAATAATTGTTGCGGCCCAAATAAACACATATGGTTTTCTCAGCGACTGGAAAAAGGGAAAAAATTGAACGAAAACATGCTGCTGTATTTGTGGTTCTCTTTGTTCCAGCCTCCTCATGCTTCAGTACTTCACCACAATAAAACCTTCAGCGTAAGAGCTGTTAATTCAAAGCTATTTATTTATCTGAAAAGGGAAAATGTGTAAAAAATAACTTGCTCTTTAAATATCTGAGTAACTTCTAAAAGGCCCATATTATGCTATTTTCAGATCTAAATTATACTGTAATGTTGTTTGCTCATCATTGTGTTTTGTTACATTCTCACACGTTTAACGCACAAATCCTGCATATTTAGGCTGAATTCTTCTCTCAGACACCTTGTTACACCTTGTGATGTCATGTAATAAAGGAAGTGGTCCTACAGTATGTGTTTTTAAACTCCGTATACCTTCACTAAAATCACTTGGATGATTTCAGCTCTGGAAATTCCAATCTCTACTCAACTTAAGGATTGAAAAGTACCATGTCATGACATCACAAGGTGGAAGAGAACATTTTGAGCTTTGGAGATGTGGACAGACTAATAAAACAGAATTACTCAAACATGGGAATGAAACAAAACCAATTCCGCTTATGTTTTGGATGAGATAACAACATCTAACATGACTTAAAGCTCACAAGATTCAATGTAATAGCACCTTTAAGTCCGTCTTTGGGTTATTCCTGGGTTGTGTCTTTCTATTCCTCTTTTTCTTCTATATTTGTAGGAATGACACTGCAGTATTTTGAACAGCATGTCCGATTACATTTGTGGAAATCCAGGTGGGGACAGTTCAGACCCTGCGGAACAAAAACATTGCAGCAGAGCCCTGTGCTTTATATAACACGGAGAGAGGCTGCTGGCGATGGAGAATTGTGCAAAGAGCTGCAGTTGTCTGGACTCATGTAAACACTGAGCCTCAAGAGGGTCCGTGCAGCGTGCCTGTATGCAGCAGTTATGGGCACATGGCCTACTTTCATAAATCAGAGCTGGAGAGAGAGAACAGACTGAGAGGAGGGAGGAGGGAAGGAAAGAGAGATAAGGTACTAGACACATTGAAATAAAACATGAACATAAATGTCTTTATTAATACTTTGCAGTGACGTCATGCCAGGGGGTTTTACATGTATCTATATGGTGAAATGTTCATCAGTTACCATAGTGACACAATACACACATTAGTAAACACTGCCAAAAAAGTTTTAAGGTTGTCCGAAAACTCAAGAAAAAATACAAAATGGATTTAAACAACACATTTTCAGGAGCCTGTGATCAATACAAGCTTTCATGGTCCTGTTTCGGATGAAATGTCAGGAAACAATCGCTATTTTTGACATTCTGAAAACCCGTATAAATTGTATTATTATTGACTGATTGTTTGGTTTTGCAGCGGGTTTAGTGTTTACCCACCAACCACAGGGTAACTGTTTTTATTTATAGCTTTGCAGAGTGGTAACTGAATATCATTAGGAACCCCCAAAACATGCTCAACTTAGTCCTCTTGACCAAGGTCCAATTTCAATATTTAAGGCGATGGGTCCCCCACAGGCTGCCCATGAGGTATTAAATGAAGTCTGTGTCAAATTCTCTCTAATGAAATGTATAAATAGACTAAATCAAAACCCACTGCTGTGAGATAGACGCCGCTAAGCTAAGGCAAATACATTATTGCAGCGGGGTTTTTTGGTCTTTAAAGATACTTACAACCAGAAATGTTGCACGATGCATGCACCTTTAAACTAAGAAAATTGTTTAACAAAAGTGTGACAGAGCGGAGAGGGAAATAGATATGTTGCTTATATATTTTGGTCCATGTGAATATTATTAGTTGAGTTGTGTCAGCGTGTGTGGGTGGTGCAGCTATAGCAACACTGAGACAGGAGATATGGGGATGCCAGAGGGTGAGAGAGAGAAAGAGGGAGGGTCGGGGAGGGGAGAGGGGGGCTCAGGCTGAACAAGGCTCATATTGATGTCCCAAACACAGCTGCGGGCGTCAGCTGACTCTCTCTCCCTCTTGCCTTTATCAGCTTACACACTGACCTCTTCAGTCTGGAATAGATCCCTTTTGCCCCTTCTAAAGCCCACAGACCACCCCCCACCCAAGCAAATCCTGATCCACGTCCAAATCTTGGCCATGAACCACATATCGAGCTTCAGTTCTCTCTCTCTTCTTTCTCTCTCCTCTTTCTCTCTTCTCTCTTTTCGACGCATCAGCACTTTTGTTTTTGTCTCGATTTTCAAAGCTCGAACAGGCTGGCCCACGCCATGAAGTCACCGTGTTGTGGTCACGTCCACAAAGCCCCATCACTCATATAAAAAGCTCTCAGGTTACCTCTTTATCAAAACATGTCAGTTTTTTGTTTTTTTTTGGATAAATAATTTTTGTCTAACGGTAAACATGAAAACACATTTACATTTTCAGCTGTAGGCTTACTTACTTAATACATTTATTGAACCAAAAAGTTGTGTTCCTTTAAGTATTTACTCATATTTTTATAAGAAATAAGACACATAAAAATAACCTTAGATTGTTCCACAATGGGGAATATTGCCATAGCAAATTACTAGCCAAGCTGGCGCCACCTAGTGCCTCCACTCAATTTAATTTCTCTCCAGTGATTAGGTCAGGAATCAGAATACACTAGACGGTTTGTAAGAACCCTGGAATTTGTAAACCGCGCACCAGCCAATCAGCGAAGAGCTGTGAAGCCATGACGTCAAATTCAAGTGTCTGTCTGGGTCCCTTTTGTGGTACAGCACAACAGTAAACAAAGCGGTCGAGATGGATGTAGACGAAGCTATAGATTCTGTGTTGGCCAAGATCGAGTATTTAAAGCTGGAACAAAGAGAATGTTTGGTGAATTTTATCAAGGGGAAAGATGTTATTGCCCCTTCTTCATTACATTCATTCATGACCAAATAGCAGCGATTGGTTAAAAAAAAAAGTACTCGCCTACTGTCGAGCAAACAAATCCTAATGCTATGAGGTCAGACGGTTTCCACGAAGTGAAACCGACTGATAAATCATGCAAGCAAATTCCAAAACAGCATTAGAAAAACAACAGTACACAAAAGTATACAGATATTAAAATGACTCAGAATGACTAATAAAAGTATTTTGTTGTATCTTACTTTATGTACATGCCTATTTTAATGTTTTGTTTTTTTCAAACTCATCTAACTGCTTATTAGGCTTAATTACTTTCTTACTGATACTATTTTTAACATTTTATTGTTTGCATGACTTCATTTTATGAGTAACACTTAATTAATTATCATTCATTGTTACATGCTGCACATATTACAAACGCAAAATCTTGGTTTGTGAAGTTTGATTCATATTTGTCTGATTAGGTTTGTTAAGTATTCACATTTTATTAGTTTAAATACATACAGACATAGTTACGTGGCCCCATCCTACATGTCTGACTATTCATGGATTTTATGAAAGACTTTGTGAGAACCCATAGAGGAACTTCCCCATTCATAAGCTATAATATTTTGAGTTGAATTACTTAATTGCTATGACGACAGAGGACAGTTGCCTAAGCTTGAAACTCATAAAATACTCAAAAATATGATTTTCCTTGCAAATCAGCAAAACTATCTACTTTTTTAGGCATGCTGCGTCAAAGTCCTTCCCAGCATTCCTCCCAAAACATGCATTATCAAGTCTAGCAGCAGCAGCAGCCGCAGCAGCTCCCACTTCAAATTGACACGTCAGCGCTGGGTCTGTGAGTGTGGAGTTATAGTGTAGAGTTTGAAGGCACAGCTGTCATGGAGATTGCGTCCCCCTAAGGCCCAATAATCAGCAGAGGTAACTGTCAATCACAACTGTGCAAAGAAACCTCGCGGGCCTATTCTCAGAACGACTCCCTGTTTTTGCACACCGCCCCTTGATGACGCGGGCTTAGTGTTACAGGGTAGGGTTTCTATGGAAGCACCCCCACCCCCCTCTACCCCTCTACCTCCTCCCTCCTCCCCCCCTTCGTCCTGGGAAGTGTTAGAAGGAAACACTCGTCATTGCTTCTTGCTTTGGAGATGTCGCCCGCGGCTGCACATGCACTCTTAAATCCTGCCTGGGCGCCGTTCTGGGGGAAAAAAAAGAAAAAGGACTAAAGGGATTTTAAGATGCATACACACAAGAGGAGGAGAGGAAGCGAGGGAGGAGGTGCAAAGCAAAACATGACAGGAATGGAGAGATTGGTATATTGTATGTTAAAAACGTTGTGGTGTTTTAAATCTATACTAAAGATTAAGATGTAGTATAGTAAAAATTGGAAAATATCTGTCTTCCATGGCAATTTTATATGAAAGAATTTGTCAGTTTTGGAATAAACGCAATACATGGTTGTGCTATTACTGTGGGTGGATTTATTTCAAGTATTTGTGGGTTTCAACTTCCTCTTTAATGGTGACATTTCGAGGACATTTGACCTTTCAAAAGATATTATATTTTGCTACTGTTAATTGCTATGGCAACAGTGATATTTTATCACAGCGAATCTGAACCCCGTGGATAAAGTTATTATAGTTATAAAGTGATACTGTAGCTTCTAATATTCCCATGTGCTTACTTTTCCAGCTACTTTTAACTTTTTACATTTTACAATTTGGTAAAAAGCAACAATAACCGACTTTTACTACTACTTCTACTACTACTTTTGTACTATACTTCAGCCGTTTCCCCTAGAGAATTAACCCAAGACCAAAAACAACAAACACCTCTCTTGTTACCACACTGAGGCCCTATATGTAAAATGCTTACCCCTTGGTTACTATGTAAGAATTGGACACAGCTCGGTATCCAGGCAGACCTCGGCGATGCCCAAAACATTAGAGGAATGAAGGAGGCGTTTGGTCGACACAAAGAGGAGCTCTGGACTAAAATAAGAATAGATGTGTTTAAAATACGAGCCTGAAATGTCAGTCCTCTCCCCGACCGCTCGCACAATGAAAAACAGCTGTTGCTAAGCTTTGAAGTGGGAGAGAATGCGTACATGTGGTCACTGCAATAATAACACAGGTCCTCAATATGGCCGCCGGTAAAGCAAAGGGAGTATTGCAGTGGACGTGTGAGAAGAGGGTGGACCAAGGTCACAGAGGCTGGCAGTAGCTTGACACATGAGGAGGTGGAGAGTATATCAGATGTTACAGATTTAGCAACCCTCGAAGCAAAGTTGAGCAGAAGCACTCAGGAAGGAGGGAGAGAGAGAGAAAGTGCTGGTCTGTAAGTGGGCGGGGGTAGTTTTGGGGTGAAGGGGCAAAAAACAAACTGGGGATGGGGTACTTAAAGGCACGCTATGTAACTTTTCTAATGGAGGGCCTGACATCTGTTATGGTTTTGCTGGAAAGTTCTAAATATAGCATAAAACATACCTATTATGGAGACAAGTTAGTCTACAGGTCAGATCTGTGGAGGTGGAGCTGGAAAGTAAAAGCATTCTGTTTGGTCAAGAAGTGTTCTTGGTTTAGTTCAGATCAGTTAGTAAAAAAGTACTTACTTAGGGTGACCAGATTTTCAAAAAAAAAACAAAAAAAACTGGGACATCTCTGGTTCGCAGTTGTTGGTAATAATAAAATTGTGAAACAAGAACGTAATTAAGGAAAATTCTTATGCACTCAGCACTAATGTGAGTCAGTATAGTCACATTTTCTCTTTCGTTTTTGTCATTTTTAAGCAGGTTTTCTGTATTTTACCTGAACAAATCACAATTTATGTCTCTCTTTACAGTTGGCAGGGATCAGATTGGTCAAAAATAGGATAGGGACAGCTGGGACATTTCTTGTATACTTGTATATACAAATCACTGGTTTGGGATAAATCTGTTGGGACAGGGGGATACCGGCCTCAAAACTGAGACTGTCCTGGGTAAATATGGACGTCTGGTCACCCCATACTTACTGCAAAATAACCAGTTATCTGATGTTGCTACTACTACTGCCACTAATAATCAAGGGTACTACCACACATCTTATACTACTATACTCCAACCTTTCCTTATGAAGCCCATTTTGGATAAAGTTTAGGGCACTTAAAATCTGAGTGAGTCTTTATCACCAACATTGACCGTCACGGCTTCTCTGAGTGCCTTATTATCACTGTCATCCGCCTCACATCTCATCCTCACATCCTTGAAGACAGTGCACCAATAAACCTGGGGCTGAATTTCAAAAGCACTCCTCAATTACTCAAAGGAAGACTCATTTCCATATCAGAAAGCACAGACGTGACTTTGCAAATAAAGACTATATTAGAGCCTGTCTGCATTATGCCTGTGGTGAAGCGAGCGTACCTCGATTAGCATTCTTCCACCGTATCGACTTTTCTCACACCACTTTTTGGAGCACGAAATGTAGCCTACAGCTTAAAATATGCACAGGCGTTACAGTAGGTATAATTATGCCAATCAGCGCGTCTATAAGTGCAGGTTAATTACTCTCCTTGTCCTCGGAGGTAATCAACGTAATCATATGTCTGACTATGTTGTGTAGCGGTTGCTAAGATATCTATATTCTATTTAAAGTCAACCTTTTATATCAAAGACCATGGCAAAAGGTAAACAAGACGGAGCAATGTAGAGGCACAAAAGGATGGATAAATCTATATATGCATCAGGATTTACATTAAAGGTAACTTTCTCCCTGGGAGCATGCATAGATTGTATAAAGAAGTGGACTAAAGAGTGACTTATACTTTGCGTCGACTCAGTGCACACTGCTGCCGTCGCCTTTTTGCTGTCTTAATTGATTTATTGGTCTGTGTTAAGGTCTATGCGCTGCAAAGTAATTCACCGCCACAACATTAGGAGGCTAGGATTGCGTTCATGTATACAAATTGAAGTGGGAAAGTAAATGCATGTAGAGCTAATGTAGAGAGGACCAATCAAAGTCCTTATTGTCTGTGTCACTCCCCTTTGCTGTCTGCATTGTTTCGACGTGTAGTGAGAAAATTTCAGAGGTGCACGTCAGTCGAAGGAAACACTGCAGAGTGGGTTCACGGTGATGCAGACTCTCTGTGTCGTGACACAGACGATTTGCTGCACGACCATGAACTGGGCTTCAGGTAGTGTGATGTCACCAATGGTGTTCAGCTTCAGTCAAATGAAGTTCATGAGGCTTGCTAAATTTGGAGTTCCATATTAGGAATAGGATTTAATTAACCAACAAATAACAAAACAAAAACATGTAGACCAAAATGACGAGGCTCCCTGCAGCAGTTCATGAGAGGGGTGACATTTTTTCATTGTAAAATGAATTGAAGTCAGATAGCGGCAGAAGTTTGTCAGCTGGTTTCACTTCATGGAAACTGTCTGACCTCGCAGCATTAGGATTAGTTCACTCGACGGTAGGCAGGTATTTTTTTATTTAACCAATCCCTGCCATTTGGTCATGATGTATGTAATGCGCCACTAACGGAGCTAACTGGTATATTTAACTTTTCCCAAATCCTGCAGGAGGAAGGGCAATAAGGTCTTTCCCCTTGATGAAATTCACCAAACATTCTCTTTGTTCCGGCCAACACAGAATGTATAGCTCTTCGCTGACTGGTGCCCGAACTTCCACTTCCGGGGTTTTTACAAACCGTCTAGTGTATTCCGATTTCTGACTAAGTCACAGGAGAGAAATAAAATTGAGTGGCGGCACTAGGTGGCGCCAGCCTGACTAGGCAGAAGTGCGCCCATGCTCAAAAGTGCATTGTGTAACTTTTCTGATTACACAATGCAGTTTTGCCACTTGCTTTTGTCCATGGAGATGTAATTGCTTTGTCTAAAATGTTTCACAGTATGCTATTAAATCTTTCTATCTTCATGGAGACCAAATGAGACCAAGTTCAGATCTGTGGAGAGGCAACCCCGCTCACAGTCAGAGCAGTTTTTAGGTATTTCTGAGCTATCTATAAAACCACCTACAGTTTAATAAATATAAGGTAGATCTGTTTAACATCATACTATGGAATATTCCAAGCAGTGCAATGATATTTCCATAAAAACAAAAAAGTTACAAACCCTCAACTGAAAAGTTACATAGTGCACCTCACCCTTAAGCTTGATTGACAATGCACAATACCACTATTTGGCATCGACTTGGCAAGCAGTACTCGCTTAATCATTGGAATACATTCAACATCGACACTGCTTAGGCAATGGCGGGGCCTATTTTCCTGTGGCCACATGCACACAGCTCATTAAGCAGTCTGACAACAAGCTTCAGCATCAATATCCCGTAAATGTCACTTTCCACTCGGCAGCATTTTGTCACAGTAGTTAAGATTGCCACCCTCAGAGCCTAGTCAGCGCCTGCTCTACTCCACCAGGCAGCCCCTTCTCTATTATTTATAGGACTGAACGCACATGTGGTCCCACTTTGCATGTGTTAAAGAATCCACCGCCCCTCACCCTCGCATCCCTGTTTGTCCAATATCTTGTATGTATAGAGATTTGGTTTAAGAAGAGAGTATGCTCCGGAGAGACGGTCTGCAAACTGATACTTTAATTACCTTTTAAACACATGTTATAATGGGATCGTCTCATCATTTGCTTACTCAGAGTTGTGTTATGACTGATTCATGTGTGTTTGTGTATTCCTGTGTTGTCCTACAATTACATTTGAGGGCTCCGTAAATTTCAGTTTTCACCTACCCCCTAAAAAGATACTTGTAGAAATCCCCCAGCATGATGTCACTGTAATGAATCAGTAGTAAGGAGGACTCTTTTACTGTAGTTCTGCAATTTTAACATAAAGTCAAAAGTTGTGCTTCTATTATTAAGACATTTTAAATTGTGGTTTATAATCAACAAAATGTGAATGTGTATTGAACAAGTACCACAGAAAAATCACAAAATACCTTCCTGGATTCTGCATAACACTGTAGACATGACAACATTTCTCAAAACAATACTCGTCATTCATCGTAAAAACATCACGCGCCGCAGGTCCCACCCCTATGATTAACACAGACATCTTGGAGGATCATGACTCAGCACTTTGCCTAGAGGAATTTAGACAAACCCACATCCAAATCAGCTTTTCTGCAAAATAAACCAGTGATTGTGAAACATAGGACTTTCCCTGCAAACTGTACCAACGCTTCAACTTAACCCCTTTATTTTTTTGGAGCGTGCATGAGTGAATTCCTATGCTTCCTGTATGTTAGCCTGCCTAGCTGCATTGCAGGGCTACTACGTGTCACTGCGGTTGTGCACAATAGTGTGAATAAGTGTGTGTGTTGTGAGCGCGTTGTGTTGCGTGCGTCAGCTTTCAACTTTGTGTTCATTCCACAGTAAATTGATCTGGCTGCTCACTAGACTGGATGGAAAAGGGCTTGGGGGCGCGAAGTGCATCAGCAGATGGGAGAGCCCACTGTGTTGCCATCACACGGCATTCCTCCTCTACTGGGCATGCTCAGTAGGACACGCCCCTCCTCCTCCTCCCCCCTTCGCCCTCCGCCTCCCTCCACCCGGGGCCTGTTTGAACCAGTCACTCTCCTGTTTCTCATCTGACCTTCAAAGCCAGGCAGTGACAGTGTGTAGTCAGGGCAAAGGGAGGAGGAGGAGGAAGAGGAGGGGGGGAGGGGGTGTTTTTTTTGCCTCTAAAAGCTCTTTGGGTAACAGGGCTGATATGTCACTCATTATTTCCACTCAGTGCATTTTACCCTGTCAGGGAAGCATGCAACAGCCCACTGCTAGCCTGCTGCTGAGCCACTGCCGGGAGCCATCTCCGTGTTTGGTTTTCAGAGCTTATTTACCTCAATCTGTCACTGTGTCTGAGTGCTATTAACTCCTGACTATATGGGTAATAAACAAACCGGAATAAAAAGGAAGTGATATGGGCAAATGCTGTCAGAATTACTAAGATAACAAAAAATATATTTAGCCTTTTGTCTAAACATGTTGTACAAAAGCAGGACATCCACCAAGGCATCTAAGTGAGAGGTTTTGTGGTTCAGGGCTAAACCATCCTTCTTCATCTCACAACGGTAAATATTAACAAGTGACACAGAACTACTAGTACACTCATTCCATACTCCATACAACTGTACAACTCACCCTTATGTCATAGATGACCCTGTGTCATGCCAATCATTATTTCATCTTTGCACTGTTCCCCTTTACAACCTCTAGCTGAGATATATTTGCATTACTATATTTAGTTTTACTTGTACATATACATTTATATAATTATGACTTATTTGACACTAGTCTCTTGCTATTTTTGCTACTTGTCTTGAATGTATTGTTACCATTTATTATTTTGCTCTTTGTTTGTTTGTTGGTCTTTTTGCAGGCCACTCCATGACATCACGAGGTGGAACAGAGCATTTTGAGCTTTGGGTGTAGTCAAACTAATAATAAACACTCAAACATGTGAATGATTTTTATTTTTTTACATTTATTTACAATATACATAGCCTCCCAGGTCGAAACAAATTTCGACAACTTGATCTTGTCCTTTTGGTCATTACCCAGAGCTCATGACCATAGTCCGATACAGCGACTGCATTACTGCAGTGACCGCATTAAACTTAATTACGTGTCCTCACTGCTAGAATAGACGGGCACCAGACTCTGGATGGTGGAGCTGGTCTTTTTGCAGGCCCTTCCTCGTCCTCATCCTTAGAAGGACGGCGCCGTTTACACGGCTCTCTCCTGGCAGCAGTGCTTGTCGCTGTGCATTGCTGTTCGGACACACACTCCTCAGTGGGATGCGGACGTTTACAAGTCCGCACTGAGGGAGGAACTGCACTCCTAACGTGTGGGGACTTGCGCTTCTCCAGGACCTTCATCACTGAAGATGAATCACAAAGGCCCCGGGCTGTGATTTGTGAGCTACTGCATCCAAATAATTTCCCCTGTGGATCAATAAAGTTTGTCCAAGTCTAAAAAATTGTAATTGTCTGTATGATTAAAAAATATTATAGCTTCTAACTTGGAACCAAACTATAATAACATGGAGTAAAATGTGTGAAATTACTTCCTCTTCATGTCATTTTCAGTGCAGTTAATCACTGTTATAGCTTAAAACCACAATGTGTTGCTACAATAATAAGCACAAGTTTAAGATGTATGTGTAAATGTCAGTCTGTCATTGCTGTGTACATTTGTGTGTCAAGAATGAGTTAATGGGACATTAAAGGAAGCGAAACCTCTTCAGTTGCAGCATGCTCCGATTACGTAATCCACATTGAGCAAGTGAAAAGAACAGGAAGACACACGATAATTTCTATTCAACAAAAGTAGCAGCCGCCTCATAGTTTCATTGCTCCAGGATCTTATTACTTTGCCAAATCGTTTACCGGCAAAGGGCAAAGGACTGTACTTTATGTAATAGTCAAGAAGGAGTGCCTCGAAGTACTTAAGAATTAATAATAAATATTGTTGCTATTTGAGGTTGCAGCTGACTGTTAATGACTCACTTAATACTGTGTTGTGTTGGCCTTCTTTGTAAACATACCATTGTCAGTGCCTCACTGTTATCTGCGACTGCTGACGATGCTGTGAATCAGAGGCTGGATTCCAAAGGTATTCAAAAGTTGTTCATAGTAACGTCAAAATTTAATCATAGTTATTACGACAATACTCAGGTAAAAGTGGTGTTGACATTGGAACACACATTAGAACATAACGTGCAAGGGCTGGCAAAAAAACTAAACAAAATAATAATAATAATTGTAAGAAATTTTGAGTAGATCATAAACAATTTTGATAGCGGTAATAAAAATAGTAATAATAACAAAGTGCTGGGTTAATTGTAGGCTTTTTCTTTTCATTGTCTACTTTTAACCCCCTTTTAGCTTCTATTTATCTATTTCTATTCCATAACTTTTTGGTTGGTACAGTATTTTACATATTTGGCACTACTTGTGTGTTGTGTTATACTGACACAATTTAATTATCTTCTGTAAATACGCATATATTGTAAAATCACTGTACAGTTGCCAAATGGGTGAATAATATTTTGGGCTAAATACATTGTAAGAAAAGAAATAAGATCAATATTTAATCAATTTAGAAAAAGGTTGTTCTTAAAAAGTTATATGTACAACTTGCATGTCAAATTAAACTACAATGTGACGCAAACACTAACTAAAACTAGTTTTTCCTTCCACTTTACACAACTCTTAAACAGTCATGTGATGCAATTTCAACACAAACATTTCTTCACTCTTCCTGCTGCTTTCTACACATTTACTTTTGGCCTTATGTCCTTGACTCTTTGTTTACCGCCCTGTTCTCAGCCTCTGCTTCCTGTTTACGTCGCATTGAGCCAATCAGCTGTGAAGTCTGTGATCCTCCTCGTGGCTATTTACTGCCCTGTGGTCTGTGTAAAAAAAGCACTGAAAAGAAGCTAAGCCACGCTCTGGGCTGCTGAGTAAGCAACATGCGCAAAGCCCAATCACACTGACCTATATACATCTCCTCCACCCTTGACATTTGCTATTATAAGTCTATGGGTGTGTTCATGTACTTGTTCTTTGTACTGAATTCTGTGGGAAATGTGCATTGTTAAACAAACTAGAATAGAAAACAAAGTATGACAGAGCAAGCACAAACATACAGTATGTCATGTGGATCTGAGACAGGACTGAATCTGGATTAAGTGAGGACTGTATGCAGTCAGTCTAAGAGAGAATTCAACCAGGACTGAACTGATTCACGCTGCACCAGGACTAATCATGGACTAAAACAGGCCTTAACATGTCCTGAATGAATACACAAAACCAGGACCAAACCAGGACTATATAAGGACTATACCAGGACCCAGAGGTGGGGACTTGCAAGCGTGACTTGGACTTGAGTCAGACTTGAGCCACTATTTTTAGTACTTGAGACTTGACTTGATAAAATGGACTGAAACTTGGAACTCGACTCTGACTTGAGTCCTGTGACTTGAGAAGACTTGAGAAGCACTTTTAAATCACATATATACCCTATAAATGCTCATATATAAAAATATAATTTACAGTTTTGTTTAAAATTCATATAAATTGCAAAAATCAAAGCTTTATTTAGTACTTTAGTTTAAAGACTTGAAATGACTTGAAGCTCAAAGCAGATGACTTGGACTTGACTTGGACTTATGGGCCAGTGACTCGAGATTCGACTTGGACTTGTCTGTATTTGACTTGGGACTTGACTTGGACGTGAGGTCAAAGACTTGAGACTTACTTGAGACTTGCAAAACGACGACTTGGTCCCACCTCTGCCAGGACCAAACCAAACTATAAGGTCTAGATTACACTTAACCATAGCTATTAATAAGCAGGTTAAATTGAATAGTATTTGAATTAAAAACGTTCTTTCCCATTCTAAATAACATCTTTAACATGTTGTGGAGAATTTTGACATCAATATCACAAAACAATAAAACATAATAGTAATAACTGACACCATATTGCTATAGTAAAGCTATAGTATAAATGTATTATATATTATATATGACTGAAAGATTTCTATTCCCTGTTCTCTTTTAATGTTAATTTTATGATAATTATTTATGTTTTGATTTGTTTTATTGTGAGTTTAATGTCTTTCTTATTCTGTAAAGCACCTTGAATTTCTTTGTGTTTGAATTGTACTATACAAATAAACTTGCCTTGTCTTGCCTTTTTTAGTTAGGTGATACTAGAATGTAAAACCAATCTGACTATCTCACTACTTCAGACTAAAACGTTGGAAACCACTGGTCCACACACCAAATCCCACACATAAACAGGAATAAAACTAATTCTACTTAAGCCTCTTGCACCTTAATCATTACCTCTTTCATAATTTGAGAGCCATGTGGAGCTGGGGCACTCATTTATTTGCTTATCTGCTTTTCTCACAGCGCAGCAGGCTCTGGTCGCTGACATTTTTGGTTGCGTTGCCGAGGGCTGGAATGTGCTGGTTTGTGACTTTTGCAGATAACAAAGCGGCATGAGGTGACGGCGTGTAAACTCAGGATGAGGTCAGGGTCCGCCGACGAAGCACGCTCTGACATGAGAGAGATTTGGCTTTCGCAATACTCCCTCTCTCCCTTCCTCCCCCGCTTTTTGGCCTAGGTCATGCCTCTTACTCAGCTACCATGTTTGCACAAATACAAGTGAAAGACTATGGGGGTGTGCTGTTATCATAAGAGTCTTTTTAACTGTGCTGGAGGTATTTGAGTGTTTGATTTTGAGGGAGCCTGGCAGTATCAGATGTAGGTTGCGTGATTGTTAAATAAACTATAAAATGATATGTGTTTGAATAAGCGTGACTATTTTAGATAGGTTTCTTTCACACTCTCTCCTGTTTGGGCAAGCTTGAACATTTTTACAGCTGGTCGGATTTGGAAAAAGAATTAGTATATAAGTTATTTTTATTCCAGAAAAGGGGCATTTTAATCTTATGTTCGTTCCTAAAAAAAAAATACAAAAATACTTAACTACTCAGCAAGTTTGTTTTAACACCTTAATGCCACTAGATGGAGTAAAGAGGTGATTCAACATCTTGCATTTTCAAGAAGAAAAACTGATAATTCTTTAAACCCTAGCATAAATTTCAGAATGATGAAAAGGAAGGAATTAAAATGAAATCTTTTATATCTTTTGAATGTGAAAGAGTCCTAAATATTTTGCACATATACCTTTTAGTTCTTCCTGAATGGTGTATAGGGTCGCATTGAGAATATTTGGAAACTTATGTAAAAAAAAAAACATATAAGAATAAGTTACATATCAGAGGGGAGTTGAGAGCTTGTTAGAAACTTGTGCAATTAGGTTAAGTGAAAGGCTATAGAGTATATAGCCTACGCACATGACCAAGTTTGAAAACAACCACAGCCAGAAGCCCAGTTCCCGGGGCTTAAAAGTTCACAGCCATAAATCTGCTCAGGACTGGGCGAGAATACAATCTGGGTTATGTGAGTTCATAGATGTTACATGAGAGCGATTAAAGCCTGATTCAACACACAAATATACACTGCAACTGAAAGTAATAGTAACAAAAAAGTACTACTACTATTACACTACTACTGTTACAACTATTACTACAACTTTTTTACTGCCATACTAAATGATTACTAGTACTACTGCTACTACTATTACTACTGCCACTACTATTTCAATTGCAACTATTACTACTACTACTATTACCATGACTACTACTACTACTAATACTATTTCTACTACTACTACTGCTTTAAATATTACTACTGCCATTAGCCTACTATTATTACTGCTACTACTACTACTACTACTACTACTACTACTACTACTACTACTACTACTACTACTACTTCTATTACAACTGCTACTATGACTGCTACTACAACTGCTACTAATACTACTGCTACAACAACTACTACTATTACTACATAGGTTACATACATACATACAAAGGCTACTCCATAGGTAGTTTATTGTTACTACTACTAGTAGTACTACTACTATACTACTACTATACTCCTACTATACTACTACTACTACTACTACTACTACTACTACTACTACTACTACTACTACTACTACTACTACTACTACTACTACTACTACTACTATTACCAGTGTTAATAATATTAATATTACTGCTAAAACAACTACTACTGCTACTACATAGGTTACATAACATAGGCTACTCCTCATTTACTATTACTACTACTACTACTAGTACAACTAGTAGTACAACTACTACTATTAAAACTGCTACTACAACATCTACTACTACTACTACTACTACTACTACTACTACTACTACTACTACTACTACTACTACTACAAATACTAATATTACTGCAACAACAATGACTCCTGCTACTCCATAGGTTACATACACAGGCTACTCCGTGGGTCATTTCTGTGGGGCATGTGAGTTCACTGTAGACATTACATGAGAGTGACTAAAGCCTGATTCAACACACAAATATACAGCTCGAGTTAAAGCCGCTCCTCAGACAGGCTCATAGACTGGAATTAGACCCAGGAAGTCATGAGATCTCCAGGTGGATCGACTTTCCTAGAACGGTTAAGCAGGGATTTTACAATGCACTGCCAGCATGATATTAACCCGGGAGGACACCCTTCTACTCTTACTCTTACACACACACACCTTTTCTGATTTCCTTTTGGCCCCGCTGAACCAAACACTTTAGAAACCATTACGTTTGCTGTCAACTGTCCACGAATAAAAAGAAAAGAAATGTTCACCCTAAAACTACTAAAAACTACTACTGTGGAGAAGTTTGTATTGCACTTTTTGATGAAGTAGGCCAATGTGTCATGATATTAACCAAGGACGACGCCCCTGTACACTTAAATATACACACACGTTTTGGTTTCCTTTTGGGCTGGGCTAAACAAATGCTTTTAAAAAAGAAAAGAAATGCTGACCTTGCAAAAACTACTACTACTTCTGCTACAACTACTACTATTAGCCTATTATGGAGAAGCTTGTATTGCACATTTTAATGAAGCGGGCTAATGTGTCATGATATTAACAGAGGAGGACACCCTTCTACTCTTAAACAAACACACACCTTTTCTGGTTTCCTTTTTGGCCCAGCTAAATAAATACAAAAAAAACATTAAACGCTACATTTGCTGTCAACTGTCCAAGACAAAAAAAAAATACATTTTGACCCTAAAACCACTAAAAACTATTACTGCTGCTACTACTGCTAGAACAACTACTACTTTTACTACTACTACAGAGAAGTTTGTATTGCACATTTAATGAAGTAGCCTATGAGGTAAGTATCATGATATTTACCAAGGAGGATGCCCCTGTACTCTTAAACATACACACATCTTTTGTGGTTTCCTTTTTGGTCAGGCTAAACAAATACTTAAAACCCCCATTAAAAGCTACATTTGCTGTCAACTATCCAAGACAAAAAAGAAAAGATAAGAAATGTTGACCCTAAAACTACTAAAAACTGTTGCTACTACTGCTATAACAACAACAACTACTACTACTACTACTATACTGCTACGATGGGTTGATTATCATTATAAATACCAAGGAGGACGCTGCTGTACTCTTAAACAAACACACATCTTTTCTGGTTTCCTTTTTGGTCGAGCTAAAAGCTATTTGCTATCAAAACTAAAGAAAGATAAGAAATGTTCACCCTAAAACAACTACAAACTACTACTGCTGCTACTATACTTCTACTATGGGATGAGTAGTGTTGTAGTCAGGACTGCACTAATCAAGACCAAGACCTGTCCGAGACCACAGGGTCCCGAGACCAGGACAAGGCAAAGACCTCTGAGAGTCGAGACCAAGACAAGACCGAGACTTTTAAAGGTTGAGACCGAGACAAGACCGAGACTTTTAAAGGTTGAGACTGAGACAAGACCGAGACCACGGCCCATTGAGACCAAATCAAGACCATCTTTGTCATTACCTACATGTATTTATATTTTACGTTTATTTTGGCACATATGTATATCAATGTTTTTATAAATCGATCTCCATTTTATTTGGTTAATGTTCATTTAGACCTAAAATAAACTCTGCTCCCCTTTTTTGGACCCTGACCCACAGTTTGAGAACCGCTACTTTAATCCCACTTTATAGAAAACAACTTCAAAGTTAATCAAGTGGGTTTTTTTCAAGTTCATAACATTTACAGTTACATTATCTTATCTTTTGCAGTGATATTTCACTCGTTGAGTGTCAGACCTCGACTCCGAGACAAGACAGAGTTCAAGCACCTTCAAGACCGAGACAAGACCGAGTCTTAATGCGCTTGAGTCTGAGAGAAGACCAAGACCACAAAAAAGCTGTCTTGAGGCCGGTCTCAAGGAGGATGCCCCTGTACTCTTAAACATACACACACCTTTTTTTGGTTTCCTTTTTGGTCAGGCTAAACAAATACTACAAAAACATTAAAAGCTATATTTGCAGTCAACTGTCCAAGACCAAATTAAGATAAGAAATGTTGACTCTAAAACTACAAAAAACTACTAATACTATATCTACAACTGCTGTTACTGCTATGACTACTGCAACCACCACCTGCCTTTGAAACTGTAAAGGCTATATTTGCTGTCAACTGTCCTCCAAAAAAGAAACGTTGAGTTAAAAACTACTACTACTTCTGCTGCTGCTACAACTACGATTACCGCTGCTACGACTTAGAGTTTTGTATTGAATTTTGATGAAGTTGCCTATTGGGTTGAGAGCCGTGACATTAAGCGATGAGGACACCCATCTCCTCTTAAAAATACACACACCTTTTTGAGTTTCCTTTTGGCCGGGCTAAACAAATGCCTCAGAAACCAGAGTCTTGCTGTTATTCTCATTCACAGCGCACCACAAGACTGCACGTCAGCCATATAAAATTGAACTAGACAAGTGGGACAGAGACTGGGTTCATGCAGACAGGAGTGGTTACAGAGATTCGGAAAGCATTGGAGGAAATGGAAAACATGAATAGCCACAATGTTGGCTTTAGCTGGGCTGATTTAGCTAATAGCGCTAATAGCCAAATGAACTAGGTGATGTATTAGTGGAACATATTGTACTGTGCAATCGTGATTGAGTCTAACCTTTGCCTGTTTGAATTACGAATTATCCTTGGTTGCAGTTTAATATTTATGAAATGTTCTCAATCATTGTTAGTTTTGTTCATCAGTGTGTCCTTTGTTGTTCAAAAAGAAGCTGTTTGATGGTAATAGCACAAGATAGATTAAAATTTCATGCCATTTGGAGGTCATATGGGACGGAGATGATGTCAGGGTCATTGATTAGCTAGTCACACGAAATTGCCCTGAGCGCAATAATGTGTTAAGACTTGTAAGAGCCAAATAAAGCACATTAAAGTCAACATTGTCCAACACTAAAAAAGAAAGAAATGTTGACCCCAAAAGAAAATATTACATCACATTCTTCCATTTAATTACAGTATGTTTATCCAAAGTAAATTATTTTGAGTGAGCTAGTGGACCTTAACAAAGATTTTTATGTCATTTTAACATAGTTTTGTAACAGGCCACTGGCGACAGGCTCTAACAGGTGCTAACTTCAAATATTTTTTTCTGTTTTGCTGCTCTCAAACAGTGAATTTACTTTAAGATCAATAAATATCTATCCCAAAAGTATGACGTTAAGCTTATATCCACGGAGCCAAGCATGTGACAATAGTAAGAATGCTCATCAGGGGTGCAATGATACGATATTGTCACGGTATGAACCTTACGGTACTATATTTATTGCGATATCATGGGACAGCTCATGATATGGAGGGAAGACTCACAATGTAACAATGTATGATATTTTCATGATATATACATCTCACGGTACGATATTTAATGCGATATTTTGTGGAGGCTAAACAGCTAAAACTATTAATATTCTACTTTTTCCTCTTAAAATACCTTGACAAGACTTAATCCAAAGAACTAAGATTTAAAAGTGCTTAGAACTGGTATTTCTACACTGAAATAAAGAAAGGAAAGGATTATGGTCTATGTAGTTCCCTCTGTCTTTTTTTTTAGAGACTTGTAATTTGATATATTGTGATGGTCCACGATATTATTGTGAGAACTTTGACGAAACAATATCACGATATTTTGGCTATTGTAACATCCGGCGCTATAACAGATTTGCTTCGGGTGTTTTGTGGAGTGGGTAAGACTGTTTTTAGTGGCAGGATAACTATGGCTATTGACATGCAATAGTCTAGCACCAGCGACCTCTGCAAACACAAGGACTGGATGGAATATTTAAAAAAGTGTCTCCACACGTCTCCAACACTCTGGCTCACTAGGAAATGAGGTCCTATGTCCAAAATTCCAGACTATACTTTTAACAGGTTATCTTTAGTTCAGTAAAGACTGGCCTAACCATGGGGTTTGTGCGAATGAAACTGTTTTTGATGAGGAAACAACATTATAACATAGATCAGAAAATAGTGCAATAAGGACCCTTTAATAAAAATGATTTGTTCCAGAATACAGGCGAAATACATCCAGCTTACATGGCAAATTTCTATCTGTCCATTGGCCAGTCCCCTGCTATCACCTCTATCTTTTAACACCACCGGCCTTGTGTTGCGCCACTGCCTCCCCACACTTTTTCCACCGTTTATCAAAGGAAAGTCCTGGCCCTAACTATACCCAGGTGCAGCAGTGTGTAATGAGTCACACTGCAGTCACAATAGCCCAAAGCCGCATGCTCGCCCCTCTTGTTGCCACGGTTTCATGTGTGTTTGGCGTGCGTGTGGTTTTGGGAGGTCAGCGGGTGCAGAGCTCGGAGCTGAATGTCATGTGGAGCAGATCTCTGGCTCAGTGCTGCTGGTGCCCAGGGTTCAGCTGGAGTTCAACACATTATTCATGCATTTGTGTTCAACAGAATATCACCTCTCTCTCTTTTTTTTTCTCTCTCTCTCTCTGTTCTCTCTCTCCTCCCTCAGTGCTGTGTGCATGTGTGTTTTCAATCACAGTCCCACTTGGGTTGTGAGCGGTGGAAAAGCCTTGTTGACAGTTACAGTATGGGCAGGCTGCTGAGGAAGAGGAGGAGGAGCTGTTTCTTAAGAAGCCTGGGCATGTCAAGGGTTGGCCCAAAGATCACTCTATTTATTCCAGTAAAGAAAAGTCTTACTGTCTTCACAACTGCAACTACTACTGCTTTTAATACTACAACTTAACTTTCACCACTATTACCGCCACAACTTTTGAAACTGCTAGTAATACTTCCAGTGGTAATAATAATGCCTTGTATTTAAAGGTGCCTTTCTTTTCTCACTGACGCCAAGCAAAGCAATTAGCAAACAATTTAAAAACAAATTACTACTGCCATTACAATGACATAGTTAATAGACTATTTCTAAGAATTGTATATAGCCTGTTGGGTTGAGTCAGTGGCAGTGGTTGATTTCCAAGTTTTTCTATTTAGTCTTAAGTCTTTACTACTTATATTAATATGCTTCAAGTACAGTTATTGCTGCTGTTACAACTTTTGTGCCCACTTTAAGGGTGCACATAACACTATTTTCTGATCTTATAATGTTGTTTCCTTATCACAAACATACCTGGAGTTGTGTTTTGTTTCAGTCACATGTATTTGACACACAAATGCCCTTAAAAGAACTGTTATGTGCGGATCGACAGTGCTTTGAAATACGCTCCCCCAAAGCTTAAGTGTTCACAAGCATGAACCAAGTTTTAAGAAAATGTTAAAGAAATATATTGGAAATTGTACATAGTTATATTTACTCATTAGTTGTTCATTGCAATTTATTGGATATATTGTAGTTAATGTTTATGATGCAGTATACTATGGAACAGGAATGTATGATTTTTTTTTTTAATGTCTTTTTTGTAAATTATGCCAACTTGGACCCAGGAAGAATAGTCTTTACCAGTAAAGACTAATGGGGATCCAATAAATAAATAAATAAATAAATGAATCCTGCATGTTTTGGCTAAGTTCTTCTCTCAAAAGGAAAACACTCTGTTCCTCCTACCTAGTGATGTCATGTGATCATACAAGAAGTGCTCCACTGTGTTTTTAAACTCCATACACTTTCACTAGAATCATGTGGATAATTTCAGCCCTGGAATTGCCAATCTCGACTGAACTAAAACTAAATGTAGCTGTTAACTTGAAAACTACCGCTACATGACATCACAAGGTGGAACAGAGCATTTTGAGCTTTGGAGATGTAAACAGACTAGTAATAATGTTTTACTCAAACGTGTGTGAATGAAACAAAACACAACTCCTGGTATGTTTTTGCCGAGGTAACAACATTATAACATGACTTAATGCTCACAAGAGTCAGTTTTGTGTAATAAAAGACCTTTAACCCTGTAAGAAATGTTTAGCTATTTTTACTGCTACGACAACTTTTATGCCTAAGCTTATTACTATGAAACCATTGCACATGTCTACTTTGCACACGTTGAGATGACCTAAACTGGAAAGATAAATAATAAACTCACTGTTAACCGATGGAGAGGCAGTTAAAGTTCCCGCCCTTTCACAGCCCATAAGTGTGTGTTTGTGTGTGCTTAATGTTTAACCCTTTTGTCAACAGTTGCATGAGGGTGTTACAACAGCATTCCTCTGAGGCTGAGTCTTGTGACAGCCCGGCTTTCGTAATGGCCTCTTTGTGTTTTCTTTTCCTGCAGCTCCACTTGTTGCTGGACCAGTTCGTGTTTCTGCCTGTTGTGTGTAAATGAGCTCAGAGGCTGCAGAGCAAATGCCAGGTCAAACAGCCAACTCTGAGCCCTACTTCCAAACTAAATGCTTTAAAGACTTTGTGTATTTTTTCTAGTAGTAAGTGTACTATTAAAAGTGAGTGGCTAGTTTTTCTTCACGTCTTGGTTTAGCCTTGGTTTAGGTTTGGCTCTTTGTTCAGTAAAAGTTTTTTATATCCACTGACTGTAAAATGGTCAGAATTAATGTGTTGCTTTTCTGTCTGATGAACACCCATGTCCAGACCATAAACCCTTTTTTATCTAGATTAGATTAAAATGACCTCAGCTGTATTCATCTAGATTTGAGTATGTTTGCTTATGTGATATAGTATTTATGATTTCAGGGCATTTCTGACTCTAAAGTTCTGGAGATGGGTCCCTTTGTTACATTTAAACATGGGTCAAAAGTAAACAATGATTTTCCAATAACCTTTTGGTACAGAAATTCCGATATTTATTTAAAAAATGCTGTTTGTTGTCTGCATATTTTGTATTGTGAATCAAAACTGAATTTCCAAGATGGCAACCTGTACTTTATAATCAGGATCTTAGAAATAAAGAGTTTTCCAATTAACGAATAAGTGCCACTGTTAACATTTTAAACTTTAACGTCCTCTGTCATAGTTGAAAATCGGATACAAGGCTTAGCACAGCAGGCATCAGTGAAGAGTGTTTACAAGCTGAACTTTGCTTCCTCTGTAGCTGAGCACTTTCTGATTAAAGCGATTGGATCATGTGAAAGGCCACCGCGTGTTACTCTCTCAGGAAGGAAGACGGGCGCAAACTGTGAACATGCGTCAGATGATTGAAGTCGATACGGTACTGTGGCGATGGGGGAGGGAGGGCGGAGCGTCCTTCAGGGCTGCCCAGGGCGTACCCAGACCTGTCAGTCAGCGTGAAACCATTTCCTCTTCAAGGCTGTCTGGCCCCGCCCTCCTATTGTGTGGCAGAGCGGTGGAGGTGAACTTTATCCCTTTTTGTTGAGAGAGAGAGAGAGCATTGAAATGATTTGCATAGACTGAGGTCAGGTTACACGTGTGTATGTTGCACAATGTAGATCCCATCTCTAAACATAAGGAGGGACGAGTGTTCTCAAGCTTTCAGAGGTTAAAAGAGTGTGTAACCGACTCTGGCCAAACCCCACTGACTGTACAACGGCCTGCATTTGTGTAGTGTTTAATTACACTCCCATGATCAGACCTGGTTTAGTGCTTCTTTAGGCATGGGTTAGACATGGTTCAGTTCTTCTTCAGTCTTCATTTGTTCAAGTTTCAGTACTAATAAAACCTGGGTTAGTTAAAATGTAGTCTTTGTCGAGCTCAAGTTTTATCCTGTCAACAAAATTGTGTTGCCTAGTCCTGGTTTAGTCAAAGTTTAGGTATGGTTTAGACCTAATTTAGGGCCTGTTTACGCGAGAACGCTTGTGGGTAAAAACAACAAAATATTTTATTGTAAGTGCCTTTCGTTTAGACGGTGACGGCGTTTTGGGGCTTAAAAACGCAAAAATCTGAAGCCACCCTCCAGAGTGGAAAAGTTGAATAAGCTCCGCCCGTAGCGTTTCTGTCTACACTGCCCAAGACACAAAACTCTGGTCAGATCTGTGCACATTGTGTACGCCTTTACATCACATACATACAGTACACAGAAACGAACATGCTTTGTCAAATTCTGGATGCACCAGTTCGTCGCATGGACGAGACCTGGGGGAACCAGTCGATGGTGGGACCATTTTGTGGAAGGAGTAGCTGATGAAAATGCGTGGCGTGAAAACTTCCGTATGTCCAAAGTTGCCCTTGTTGCTTTAAGTACATGCATTCCCAGTCGAATTCCACACACTTTTGCGTCACTGTATGCGCGCAAATTTCCTTCCAAAAATGCTTGTCTAGACGTGGAATAAAAAGTGAAGACGTGATGCCAATTTTGCTTCTTCTGTCCAGACCATCATCATATAAACGTAGCCTTAGTCCTGGTTTAGTCTTGGTTTAGTCTTGTTTAGCTCAATCTTTATTCAGATTGTAAAATGGTGTGAATTAATATATTGCAGCTCAGTCCTCAAACCTGGGTTAGTTCTGGTTTAGACCTAGTTTAGCCTTGGTTTAGCCCTGGTTTACTTCAGGTTGTCTTTAATTATTTGAAGCTCCCTGTGTATAAAAGAGTCTGTAACTATCATGTGTGCCAATTGTAAAAATAACTACATCTTCATATTGCATATCCATTTGAAAACACATGATTCTGTCCTGGTTTAGACCTGTTTACTTTAAGTTTAGTCTTTAGTTAGTTAAACTTTGTGTTGCATTGCATTTTATTTGCATATTCTTGCTAATTCCTCAGATAACTGGTTCTCATTTAGAACTGGTTTAGACCTGGTTTACTTTAAGTTTAGTTTTAGCAAAAGGTTTAGCTAAAACTTTTGCTATTTAAGTCAGCAGATTGCATTGTATTTGCATATTCGTGTTCATTTATCAGATACCACCAGTATCCATGTGTTTGAGTCCTGGTTTAGTCTTTGTTTTGCTGGAGCTTTCAGATGCTAAAAGACTGTAAAACAGTCTGAATTAGCGCGGTGTTGGCTTTCCATCTGCTCAGATAAGATCGGCTAACCCAGTCCATGTGCCCTTTGGACCGGCCGCCTCAGCAAACACATGGTGCAAGTGGCTCTGTATCAGCAATGTGCCGCAGTCGTTACAAATTTGCACAACACAACCAGCGCTTCGTATCACCTCAGGCTTATCAGGTTCCTCCAAGGGCAGTGAACTTTCCCACCAAACTCCCTCTGCTCAGTCAGCCCTCTGGGACCACGACTCGCCCATTCACTCTCAATGCTTCCCACACTGTTACTGTAGCTTTACTGTAGATTTTAGAGGGCAGAGGACAAGAACTTCACTAAATAAAGAGAATAAAAAACAAAAACAACAACTCTGCTATCTTGTAATCTTGCAAACATCTTAAGAAATACTGTATGTTGAGTTACTGGTTCATTAACTTTCATTCAGAGCTTTGGCCTGCTTTTCTGATTTATTTTGTCTCTGTATAAATAAAGCTGCACTATGCAACTTTTCCAGTAGAGTGCTGGTTTCTATGGAGATGTCAAGAATATCACACCAGGTTAGATCTATGGAGAGGCGACTCCACTCACAGCAGGAATGTGTTTTGTTCATGGTATTTTTGAGCGATAAATACAAAATTGTTAAGTTTCACGCTACACTGTGGGACATTCCAGGCAAAGCAGTATGTATCTCCATGGATACAAGCAGGCGGCAGACCTTTAAGTCCTAGTATAATTAGTTTACACTTGAACAAACTTCACTTATCCAGCAAGAACAGTAATACACTTTGAATGCCAATAGTAAAAATAGTAAATCCCAAAAATATGTGAAGTATGAAGGTTTTGGGTTCAGTTTACACCTGGATTATTCTTTAACTTTTACTTGATGCTTCGAGCTGATACGGAGCTATTCTTGAGTGTACTGGCGGCCATGACTAAACTAAAGACTGTTTGCTTTCACTGTGATCTCATCCGTCACAGCCGTTTGTGGAGCAACGGGTTTGTCACAGAACTGTCCTGTGTAATGTGCTGTCGTCACATATGAATAATGTTTGCTTCAATGTCGGACACTATTTACCAAGCAGCTCAATGATGTAAATATGATTACTTAGCCCTGAAGACGTAATGACTTAAAGTTTAATTTTGTATTTGCACATGTATTGATGACAATTACCTAAATTCCAACAGGACACAAAATTTATATTCACAAAATCTGCACGCATGACAGCCTATTTTAAAATGACCATCAATGTTTTTAGCAATAATAAACTTTTTGGTCCTTATTGACTTCCACCTTGTGATGTCACATGGTAGTACAGGAAGTGCTCCACTGTTTTTAAACTCTCCACACCTTCACTAGAATCATGTGGATAATTTCAGCCCTGGAACTGACAGTCCCTACTGAACTAAAAGTAAAGAGTATCTGTAAACTGCTGCTGCCTGACATCACAAGGAGGAACAACATTTTGACCTTTGGAGATGTAAACAGATGAATAATAAAGGCTTATTCACACATTAGTGAATGAAACAAAGCACAGCTCAGGGTATTTTTGATGAGGCAACAACTTTATAACACTGCTTAAAGTTCACATGAGTCAATTTTTGCGTAATGCAGGACTTTTAGTGAATAGGTTTAATGACATACTGCACTCCAGGTAAAGCAAAACATTTCCATGGAAGACAAGCAAATGGCAACTCTACCAGAAATATTACTTAGTGCAGGCATGTCCAAACTATGGCCTTAGGGCTAAAAGCGACCCACAAACAAATTTTTCTTGGCCCTCAGGCTTCCAGGTGAATTGACCCAAATTACCTTGCATGAATTAAAAATTAACTTTTTACTGCAAGTTTTTTTTTTGAAAATCTACCTTGATAAAGCTAATATTTAATATTTAGTATGTCATTTTAAGGATCTTTCTATGAATAAAGACTGATCATTCTAACGTGTCTAACATGCACAAATTTCAATTAGTCACTGTATTGAGCACCAGTCTATAGCATTCTGCTTCATCTGTGTTTAGATATGTGGCCCTTGATGATGGCCCTTGAAAAGTATGGACACCCCTGACTTAGTGCATCGTTATGGACACAACCATTATATTTCAACAGCAATTTATTTTATTATTATTTCTTTATCAAACATTGCAAACAATATATTTAAAAACGTCAGTCACTTTCTTCAGCAGTAAGATTGATTATTTATCTTGTTTTATGTTGTTGAGAACACTGTGTTCTGTCCTTGCTGCTGTTTAAACCAATGATGCATGTTCTGTGACCTGCAGTAATATCCAGTTAACTCGCTCTGACCTTGGATTCACACACACATGCTTGTCCCAGTCTGTCTAACTCCATTTTCTATTCCAGCTCTTCACATTGGCCTGTTTACTGAGCTGTTGCTTTGAACGAGGAGCGTGAGGTGAAGCCATGTGCTCAGATGCCAAGGCTACAAGAGTATGCCATAGACTATAATGTAGAGGCAGAGGAAGAAAGACGGGCTTGCAACCCTACACTCATGCACAGGAACAGAAAGTTTATGCTGATTCATCTCATTCATGAGACACATTTTAGTCTAATTTTAGACTTAGACTTGTTCTAGTTTAACTTCAGTATGGTCCAGGTTATAGCAAAACATGTTAATGTCCATCTGTTGACCCTAGGCAGGTGAGGAATCAATACAAAATACAGAATAGTCACAGAGTGATAAAACACAGACCAGTAAAAGGGCATATTAAAAGTGTTAAGAGACTTGGTTTTCCTTCATCCACAGTTTAAGGTGCAGTTTGAATGTAGACAGAGATGAACTTTCTCTTACTGTCAATGGGAGACTGTTCCAAGTCTTGGTTTAGTCCTGGTTTAGTCCTGTTTCAAGTCCTGGTTTAGTCTTTGCCTAGTTCTGGTTATGAGCCCAACTGCCAAAAGTACAAGAGCACACCATGGATCTAAACTTAGATGAGTCAGTAGCTTGTTTCAATCTGCTTTAAATTTTCATGTAATTTAATTTAGAACCTTGTTGTGTTCAACACGCCCTTAGTCTTGTTTGAGTCCTGGTTCAGTTACCGTTTTGTCCTTGTTTGGGTCTGGTTTATTCTTTGTTTAGTTGTTTGTTTTGATGAGTCTGGGTTAAGCCTTGGTTTAGTCCTGGTTTAGTCTTTGCCTAGTCTTAGTTTAGTTCTGGTGTAGTCTTGGCTTATTGTCTTAGACCTGGTTTAGTTCTTGTTTTGTTTTTGTTTAATCTTGGTTTAGACTTAGTTTAACCTGGTTTAGTCCTTGTTTTGTTCTGGTTTGGTATTGGTTTAGTCCTAATTTAATCTGGTTTAGTCATTGGTTTGTTCTGGTTTGGTTTTGGTTCAGTCCTGGTTTGGTCTTGCTTATTCTCCCTGGCAGCTCGGGGAGTCCAGCTGCAGAGCCACAGTTGGATAATGAATGCCACACAGTCGTGACAACTTGCACTTTTATGGCGAGGAGAGCGAGATGGGACGCTCGCACACTTCACCCAAACATCCTCCATAAACCAGACAATCAAAGAGACACCAGCCAAGCATCTTAACAACCAACCTCCAACTACCATTCATCAGTGACTCCAAAAAAGGACTCGCTCGCTGTGTTTACTTCATGATTGCGGGAAAACTGAAATTCACTTTCCAAATGTAACCGCGGCATTTGTAAACAAGGCATTGGTTCTTGATTTATCCCGCCACAGAATGAGACACGGCTATCTTCTTTCATCTAAATTATCTGTACTGAGGTTTTGTGATTATGCTAGTTATTGGCGTACACCACTTTCAAATGCATGTTTCCTCCTTTCAGTTCTGCTTGACTGAGTTTTATTGTTCATGAATAGAAACTGCTGGCCTTGGCACGATTTTGCCTGTATAGTAATTTCATTGGACAATAAAATATATCAAATTAACAAAATTGCGTCCACAAACGTAATTCAAAAGTGCATTAACTTTTCTGGTCAAGGACATGCCATCTGCCTGTCTTCATGGAGATTCTTTAACTTTGCCTGAAATGTTCTAGCCAGGCTGGGGCCACCTAGTGCCTCCATTCAATTTCATTTCTCTCCAGCAACTAGGTCAGGAATCAGAATACACTAGATGCTCTGAAGTGCGAGTCCGGGCATCAGCCAATCAGGGAAGAGCCATATATTCTGTGTTGTCAACGATTCCTGAGATCGAGGATTTAAAGCTGGAACAAAGAGAATGTTTGGTGAATATTATCAAGGGGAAAGACGTTATTGCCCTTCTTCCTACTGGATTTGGGAAAAGCTTAATATTCCAGGTAGCCCCGTTTGCGGCGCATTACATATGTCAGGACCAAATAGCAGC